>NC_053023.1:364188383-364488383 GCF_003073215.2 Triticum urartu
ACAAAAAACTCTGAATGCTAGAATGAAATATGATCCTGCTTATGCTACTTCACCTATCTTTGTTACTGATAAGGATCATGAATTATCTATTGATCCTGATATAATTACTTTGGTTGAATCTGATCCTTTTTATGGCTATGAATCTGAAACTGTTGTGGCACATCTTACTGAATTGAATGATATAGCCACCCTGTGCACTAATGATGAGAGAACTCGCTACTTTTATATCCTTAAAATATTCCCGTTCTCATTAAAGGGTGATGCTAAGATATGGTTTAATTCTCTTGATCCTGGTTGTGTGCGTAGTCCCCAGGATATGATTTATTACTTCTCTGCTAAATATTTCCCTGCTCATAAGAAACAAGCTGCCTTAAGGGATATATATAATTTTTGTGCAGATTGAAGAAGAGAGTCTCCCACAAGCTTTGGGGAGGCTTCTCCAATTACTTAATGCTTTGCCTAATCACCCTCTTAAGAAAAATGAAATACTTGGTATCTTTTATAATGAACTAACCGATGCTTCCAGAGATTACCTGGATAGTTGTGCTGGTTCTGTTTCAGGGAAAGAACACTGGATGAAGCTGAAATTCTATTGAATAATATGTTGACAAATGAAAATAATTGGACACTTCCTGAACCAACTCTTGAGCCTATTCCTAAACCAACTCCGAAGAAAAGGGGTGTTCTATTTCTCAGTCCTGAAGATATGCTTGAGGCAAAGAAATCTATGAAAGAAAAGGGTATTAAAGCTGAAGATGTTCAGAATTTACCTCCTATTGAAGAAATACATGGTCTTAATTTACCGCCTGTTGAAGAAATATATGGTTTTAATCCATCACCTATTGAAGAAAGACATGGTCTTGATAACCCGACACAGGTAGTAAAGGTAAATTCTCTCTATAGATATGATAAAGTTGAAATCCCATTTACTAAGTTTGCTAGCCCATGCTTAGATGAGTTTGATAAATTTATGGTTAAGCAAGAAGACTTCAATGCTTATTTTGGTAGAGAATTAAAACACAGTGTTGATATGCTTGAACACTTGGGTGATTATATGGCTAATGTCAAAGGTGAACTTAAACTTATTAGTAAACATGCTTCTATGGTTACCACCCAAGTAGAACAAGTACTTAAGGCTCAAAATGATTTGCTCAATGAATTGAATAGTAAGAATAATGACTATTCTGTTAGAGTGGCTACTAGAACTGGTAAAATGACTCAGGAACCTTTGTATCCTGAAGGCCACCCTAAGAGAATTGAGAAAGATTCCCAGAGAAATAATATAGATGCACCTAGTCCTTCTAAAAGGAAGAAAAAGAAAAATGATAGGACTTTGCATGCTTCTAGTGAACCTATTGCTGAAACACCTAAGAATCCAAATGATATTTCTATTTCTGATGCTGAAACACAATCTTGTAATGAACCTGAAACTACTGATAATGTTAATGATAATGTTCGTGTTGATGCTCAACCTAGCAATGATAATGCTATAGAAATTGAACCTGCTGTTGATCTTGATAACCCACAATCAAAGAATCAACGTTATGATAAGAAAGTCTTTGTTGCTATGAAACGCAGTAAAGAAAGAGAACCATGGGTTCAAAAACCCATGCCTTTTCCTCCCAAACCATCCAAGAAAAAGGATGATGAGGATGTTGAGTGCTTTGCTGAAATGATTAGACCTATCTTTTTGCGTATGCGATTAACTGATATGCTCAAAATGAATCCTTATGCTAAGTACATGAAAGAAATTGTTACTAATAAAAGAAAGATACCGGAAGCTGAAATTTCCACCATGCTTGCTAATTATACTTTTAAAGGTGAAATACCAAAGAAACTTGGAGATCCAAGAGTACCCACTATACCATGCTCCATTAAAAGAAACTATGTTAAAACTGCTTTTATGTGATCTTGGAGCCGGTGTTAGTGTTATGCCTCTCTCTTTATATTGTAGACTTGATTTGAATAAGTTGACACCTACTAAAATATCTTTGCAAATGTCTGATAAATCAACTGCTATACCTGTCGGTATTTATGAGGATGTGCCTATTGTGGTTGCAAACGTTACTATTTTAAAGGATTGTTATTCTTGATATCCCCGAGGACGATAGTTGTGATGCCCCGTGACCGATGTGCCAGGTGTCTTCCAGTTATTCGCTGTCGTTGCCATGTCATTTGCTTGCGTGTTGCATTTCATCATGTCATCATGTGTATTGCATCATCATGTTTTCAAAACTTGCATCCGTCCCGGTCTCCTCGTTCTCTCCATTGTCCGTTTTGAGCCCAGACACACTTGCACGCGCCCGCGGCATGTCCGAAATATTATTTTATAAGTGGTCGGAAAATGTTCTCGAAATGGGATGAAAGTTGGCGTGCGGTGTTGTTATGTTGTCAGTGGACCGCCTGCCAAGTTTCATCGCATTCGGAGTTCGTTTGACGTCCCAACGGATAACTATAGCGGCAGTATAGCCGGTCTAACGTCGGACGTTTTCGGTCTCCGGAAACAGTCGACGGGCCTCTCTCTTCTCTCTTCTCTTCTCTCAGCCTGAGGCCTTTCGCACAGTCCACTACCTAATGCCAGGCCCAACCTAACCTCTCTCGTCAGCCCGCGGCCCTCCTCGCGCGCGCGTCCGAGAAGTTGCCCCGGACCCGACCCGAGCAGTCGTCACCGTTGTGTCCGGATCATCCCCAAACATCTACAAAACGTCTCCATTTTGTTAATTGGACTTCCTAACATATTTATTCGCGACCGTCCGATTACGATCGAAGGGACCGGATAGCCCCTAATTTAACCCACCTGCCATTTATACACAGATGAAACCCTAGAAACTAGGGATCTGTTCCACCCATCGCCGCCGCCGCCACCACTTCACCAACTCCCACCTCGGGATCCCCATCGATCGAACCAACGACCTCCATCTTCCCTGATCCAAAATCCTCCTCGACTGACTCCCTTGTCTTGCGGGCTTGGCCAATCGGGTCGCCCGAGTCCCGAGCTCCTCACCGCGCCGGTATCCTTGGAGCCACGAGCCTCCCCGTGCTCCTCCACCTTCCTCGTCGTCCGGCAACCGGCGCCGCTGCCGGCGATCACGAGATGAGCACAGCTGCCTTCTCCTCCTCCTGCTGTTTATCTGCCTCCCTCCTCTTACCTCCCTACCACTCTTTCTCTGTTCAGAACAGGAGCTTGCCGCCCCGACCACCTCGCATCGGCTCGATCCGGACGGGAACCGGCCTCTTCAACCTGGGCCATACCCGTGCCTCCCAAGGAGCCCCTCGTTGAAGTGCTGCTGCCGTTCCCTGCCATGGCGCCCGAGCTCTACATCAGCCCCGCGCCACCGGAGTCAAGCCACCGCCGGCCTCCGCGTCGAGCTCCGCCACCAGAGATCCCCGTCGCTGCCTCCATTCCCGCGCCGCTCCTCGCCTCCCGGAGCAAGTCCCTGCGCCGCCCCCTTCTGATTCGTCATCGCACGCGAGGAGGACGACCTCAGCGCCTGGTCTCGCTTTGCCGTTGACTGCGCCCCTTCCTCTTCGTTCGATCCAACCGCCCCTGCCCGTTGACCTCCACGCCCGTTCCCAGTGCTGCCTACTCCCACCGGCGACCGCAGGTTCGCCTTGGTCTGTCGTGTCCCTGCCATCTCCCTTTCATCTCTCCCTTCTTCCCATCTGCGTTTCCCCTCTGAATTCTTTCCCAGTCTTTTTCTTCAGGCAACAGCTGCAACCATGGCCTTGTAGCATGTTCCCCTGCTCGGAGATCCGATTCGCACCTCCCCTAGCAGGATCTGGTCCCAAGCGCCTCCCTGCGTCCATCCCGTTGTTCCCCACGCTCGCCGGAGTCCTCAGCGCTGCCGTGCCTGCTTCCTGTCGAGCAGAGGAGGACGGCGCCTCTGTCTCGAGCCGTTCGAGCGCACGCCGCGCCTGTTGACCGCTCGCTGACCGCTCCTAGGCCTGTCTCGCGCGTCAGACCCAGCTCCTCTTGGCCAGATCTAGCGGGCCTTGGCCCATGGTGGGTTGCCCTGCGCCCCTCTTTTTTTCCTTCCTTGTTGGGCTTCCTGTTCAGTTCCGGCCCGAGTGCCTGTTTTTTTTTCTGAACGATTTTGCTATTTATCAGAGAACTGCCAGTTTTACAAAGAACCCCTAGACTTCATGCATACTTTAACTCACAAACTAAGCATCACATGTAAAAACTTAATATATGAAACTTGCTTACAATTTCGTGTAGATTAATAATTTGCCTCTTTCATGCATGTTAAAAATGTTTAAAAGGCTGTTTGTGTAATTTTGTCCATATGCCATGTTAAAATGTTTTAATTCATAATTAATTAACCATAGCTCCAAATTTAATAAACTTTATATGTAAATGGGGTAGAATTTTGCCTAGTTTAACATGGTGGCATCATCTTGCATGTTTAACAACTCTAAAATATGGTTTAGGGCAGAACAGGACCAAACCTAATATATGCACATGAGGAGTTTCCGGATTTGTTGTTTGTTATTTCCGGCCTCATTTAAACTTGCCTAGATGTGTAGTTTACTTATGCTTCACCTCTTGCCATGCTAACCAACATTTAATATTGTTGGGTAAATAAACAAGAGTGAACCAAATAAGTCATGTGGTGTTTTCGGCAATATGCAACTCGTTGCACATGGAGCTCCACTTAATTTGTAGGATTGTTTGTGCACTTTGTCATGCCATGCTTCATTAAACCGGTCATGCATCATACTTGGTTGTGCATCATGCATGGTTATGTGATGGTTGTTTACCATGTTGTTTGCTTCTTTCCGGTGTGCTTCTTCGGGTTGGTTCCGATAACGTTGCATTTGTGAGGATCCGTTCGACTACATCCGTTTGTCTTCTTCGAGGAGCCCGTTGAGTACGCTTACGAGGTTCAAGCTTTCGTCTTCTCGGAGAACTTTGCAGGCAAGATGACCATACCCTTGAAATCACTTCTATCTTTGCTTGCTAGTTGCTCGCTCTTTTGCTATGCCTATGCTGCGATACCTACCACTTGCTTATCATGCCTCCCATATTGTTGAACCAAGCCTCTAACCCACCTTGTCCTAGCAAACCGTTGATTGGCTATGTTACCGCTTTTCTCAGCCCCTCTTATAGCGTTGTTAGTTGCAGGTGAAGATGAAGTTTGTTCCTTGTTGGAACATGGAGATGTTGTTCCTTGTTGGAACATGTTTACTTGTTGGGATATCACAATATCTCTTATTTAATTAATGCATCTATATACTTGGTAAAGGGTGGAAGGCTCGGCCTTTTGCCTAGTGTTTCGTTCCACTCTTGCCGCCCTAGTTTCCGTCATATCGGTGTTATGTTTCCGGATTTTGCGTTCCTTACGCGGTTGGGTGATAATGGGAACCCCTTGACAGTTCGCCTTGAATAAAACTCTTCCAGCAATGCCCAACTTTGGTTTTACCATTCGCCACCTAACCTCTTTTTCCCTTGGGTTCCGCGGACTCAAGGGTCATCTTTATTTAAACCCCCTGGGCCAGTGCTCCTCTGAGTGTTGGTCTGACCGAGCAGACTGCGGGGCCACCTCGGGGCAACTTGAGGTTTGGTTTTACTCGTAGGATGTCTCATCTGAGTGTGCCCTGAGAACGAGATATGTGCAGCTCCCATCGGGATTTGTCGGCACATTCGGGCGGTGTTGTTGGACTTGTTTTACCATTGTCAAAGTTGTCTTGTAGAACCGGGATGCCGAGTCTGATCGGAATGTCTCGGGAGAAGGTTTATCCTTCGTTGATCGTGAGAGCTTGTGATGGGCTAAGTTGGGACACCCCTGCAGGGATTGAACTTTCGAAAGTTGTGCCCGCGGTTATGGGCAGATGGGAATTTGTTAACGTCCGGTTGTAGAAAACCTGAAGTTGACCTTAATTAAAATACATCAACCGCGTGTGTAGCCGTGATGGTCTCTTTCCGGCGGAGTCCGGGAAGTGAACACGGTGTTGGAGTTATGTTTGACGTAGGTTGTTCTAGGATCACTTCTTGATCATAGTTTTTCGATCGTGCTTTGCCTCCTCTTCTCACTCTCATTTGCATATGTTAGCCACCATATATGCTAGTCGCTTGCTGCAGCTCCACCTCATACCTTTACCTTACCCATAAGCTTATAGTCTTGATCGCGAGGGTGCGAGATTGCTGAGTCCCCGTGACTCACAGATACTTCCAAAACCAGTTTGCAGGTGCCGATGTTACCGAGAAGGTGATGCAACCAATCTCAAGGAGGAGCTCGATGAAGATCTTGTCCTTTGTGTTGTTTCGTTCTAGTTGATCAGTAGTGGAGCCCAGTTGGGGTCGATCGGGGACCGTGTCGCATTTGGGGTTCTTCTTTTATTTTGGTTCCGTAGTTGGACCTTGATTGTATTTGGATGATGTAATGCTTTATTCATGTATTGTGTGAAGTGGCGATTGTAAGCCAACTACGTATCTCTTTCCGTTATGTATTACATGGGTTGTGTGAAGATTACCTCACTTGCGACATTGCTTTCAATGCGGTTATGCCTCTAAGTCGTGCTTCGACACGTGGGAGATATAGCCGCATCGAGGGTTTTACAAGTTGGTAATCAGAGCCTTCCCCGACCTTAGGAGCCCCCCTGCTTGATCAAATTAGCGGACGAGTTGAGTCTAGAAAGATGTTTTGAGTCATTTAGGAATTATATATCAGAGAGTTTAGGAATTCTTTTTACTCCCTAGTCCCTTCATCGCTCTGGTAAGGCATCCTGACGTAGAGTTTTGACTCTTCTCTTCTCAAATTTCACTAAATTTTTTTAGGATCACGTGGGTATCTTGGAATCATTCCGACCCATTTGTGACGAGAACATTGTTCTTGGTGCCTCCTGTCATTTAGGGGTTGTGGCAGTGTCCCAGGGAGTTGAGGTCCGAGGTGTTGTCGTCACGATTTTATCGTTGCAGTTCTGGAATACCTGAGTTTAGTTTCGCCGACATCGAAAATCTCTTTTATGCAGTTGTTGGTGAGATAACCTCGACGCCACCCAGTACTGGGGCGGGAGTTCGGGAGTATTGCCATAACTCGTATAACGGATGCTTTTCGAAGGTCGAGGTAGATGATTTCCGAAGGTTTCTTGGTTATGTGTTGAAGGATGGATACAGCTGGATGTAGGATTTGTTAGTTTTGGGTGAGATATTATGCTTCCCCTGTATCCCCAACACCTGATTGCATAACCGAAAAAATTCGGGAGTTTATAGGTGGGAATTCAAGTAGCTCTTAGGATATCTTTCCGACAGATGTATGATATGAAATTGGGGTTCGACGTCTAGTGGTCCGCCTATCAACGGTTGGTTTTACAGCGGTCTCGTTGTGTCTTAAAGAGTCCTTGGCTATGCCGACTCGGGGACGCTTCGTATGTCATGTGCACTGCCTTGTACATGATGGTGCTGTATGATCGAGCCCGTGTAGGCCCCACCACGAAAACTTTGGATGAAATCTCTATCATATGTTTGTTCCGGCTTATTCTGCAAGCCAATCCTTTGTTTTGCTTTGAGTTGTGGTATTCGAGTTGCTTCAAAGTCATATGTTGATTCCATACTTTTCATTAAACGGTGTTCTCATACTCCTATGTGAATGCAATCCTTCTCGATCATCGAGATTGTCATGTCAATCTTGTTCTACCGGCGTGTTTCTCTTCAAGTGGATCCAATCTTTGTCAACATCCGCAAGATCAACTCAAGTCCTCTCAACGGTGTTCATTTCATTCGTCCCAAGCTGCCTTTGTTTTCCCGCCCTCCCACCCTTTTTCTTCACGGACTAAGATTTCTTTATCAAGTATCCATGTTATTGATGAGAAGTCTCTCCATTCTTTTCTTTCAATGTTTGCATCCGGTGATTCTCATGAAGATTCTAACGGAGCTTCAAGTTCGTCACTCCTCACTCATTTTTCTTCTCCGATGGTTTAAATTCAAGCATTATTGATCATATTTTTTTTCCTCGTTTCAAATACCCTCTCATGCCGGTGCTCCTCATATTCATTCACTTCTTGTTATTCATTTGTTCTGGAGTGCTGAAGATATCTCAAAAGATTTGTGTCTCCATTATCAATCCGTCCAGGATATCTCGAGGTGTTATCTCATTCAAGCCGTTTAATTCAACCGGTGCTATCTCCTTTGCAAGTAATCGTTCAATGGTGTATCTTTTCAGTGGGCCCTAACCCATAGGTCTTTTTTTCTAGGATCTTACCTGACTCTTCTAATTCTCCTGGAGTTATTCTCAATTTTTTTTCCAAGTTTGACGTAACAATGAATTATCATAAGTCTTATGTTTTCTCCAAGATCCGTCGAATTCTTTTCATCGTTGGCTCAATCTCTTCGCGTTTGATTATTCCGGAGTACCTCAATAATTCTTAGTGGTGCTTCTCATCGTCATTATCAACATTTGAAGACCGAAGAAGAGTTTCTCTTTAATCTTGCTCTATTCTCTTCAAGATTCATGGCTCTAGCTTCGTGCCATCCTCTCATAATTGTATTCGATTGGGAGATATTCTTTTCAACCATCCAGAGCATTTCATGAGTTGTTTCCATTTCTTTCCTCTGAAGGGCCATCTTTTTTCAAATTTATTCATTCTCAGCTTTCAGCTCTCGTTCCCCAAATCTCACCGGTGCATCATTCAATATTCTTTAATCAGCTCATAATCTCTTCGTTCTCGTGGATCTAAATCCTCACAAGCATCCTCGTTCATTTCATAATTCTTCCCGGTGTTCCTTTATCTTCCCTTTGGTCATTTTAATTCTTACGGTGGTTCTTACAGATTCCTCTTCTTTCGTTATAATATCAATTCATTCGTTGTTTCGATTCCTACCGGTGGTTCATTGAAGACGTTCTCAAGTTTTGATATATCTCTTTTAATCCTTTCTACGAGAATAAGTAGTATGCCAAATCCATTGATTGTCATCAATTTAATTGGTGAAGGATAAGCATAATGTAATTCTTATTCTTGTTTCATCCAAGTGATTAATTCCTTATTCCGGAGGTGCATCATATCACATTCTGGGTTCGAGATGCTTTATCTATTCTTTTCCCGGAGTTCCAAGTTCTCTCAATTATTTCATCACGAAGATCCATCAAATCATTGCAAGGATTCACCTTGTGTTTTCGACCTCTCTTTCCTTCCGTTTGATCATTTCTTTTGTTACCGGAGTTCTTCATGAAGGTTCTTCATGATGGGTTCATCAAGGATTTAATTCCTTCTCGAAGTGTTCATCGACATTCTTTTCTAAGAAGCTCAAGTTTTCTTCATCTTGCAATCCGGAGTGCAATTCTTTCTTCTTTATCATTGGAGGTGGTATAAAGTCATTCTTGATAATTTGAGTTCATGCTTCATGATTCACATATTGTTAAGAATGAGATATTTTAAATACATCAATCTCGTCATTTGAGTTATCTTGGGTTATATTTCACCTAAAGCCTTTCCTAAGGAATGTTGCTATTGTGGTGCTTCTCAATGACCCAAGCTTGCTCTTTATCCTCTTGGAACACGTTTTTCATCTCTTCGTTGATCTCGAGCAAGCAATTGCTTTTCGTTAGTGGCACAAGTTCACCTCAAGTTATGAGATGTCTCAATAAGTCCACGAGGATCATATCTTTTCGTTGTTGTTTTTCCAACAACTCCGCTCTAACCTTCTTGCAAGGATGTTTTACAAATTAAATTGTGGGACAAGTTGCCATTCCTTCTCCGTTCTCTTATTCCGGCGATCTAGCTTCTATTCGTTCGTTCCGGAGGCATTGTGATGTTGCTCTCTTCGACCAATCATCTTATTCTTTTTTCCCAAAATCATGTTCTATTCCTTCCATTTACAGTCGGAGTGTTGCCTAAATTATATCATTCTTATTCCTTCTCTATCTTGTTTAACCGGGGTGTTGTGACTATCATTCTTCTTCTAACCGGAGTCTCATCCAAGTGCTTCCATTTTGCCAACTTTATATTCTTTACCTTCCATGTCCAACCGGAGTGTTGTCGTAATTGATCATTATCGTTCCTTGTACATCTCGTTTCAATCGGAGTGCTTGCATGTACCTATTGTCCATTGTAACACTTTTCTTATGTCTTTCAACCTACAAGGGTCTAGTAAGGTTCCTTGTTCCTCTTCTGTGACGGAGATTTCAACTTTGTTCACCTTCGTTGAATTCTTTTCTCGAATTTGTTCAACCTCGCAAGGTTCTTTGGTTTCACTCAATTGTCAAAGAAGCAACTTAGTTTTATCTGTTCTCTTCCTCTTCCATTTCCCTCCGGTGCCATCCTAGATCTCGGGACGAGATCCTCTCGTAGTGGTGGAGTGTTGTGACGCCCCGTGACCGATGTGCCAGGTGTCTTCCAGTTATTCGCTGTCGTTGCCATGTTAATTGCTTGTGTGTTGCATTTCATCATGTCATCATGTGTATTGCATAATCATGTTTTCAAAACTTGCATCCGTCCCGGTCTCCTCGTTCTCTCCGTTGTCCGTTCTGAGCCAAGACACACTTGCACACGCCCGCGGCATGTCCGAAATATTATTTTATAAGTGGTCGGAAAATGTTCTCGAAATGGGATGAATGTTGGCGTGCGGTGTTGTTATGTTGTCAGTAGACCGCCTGCCAAGTTTCATCGCATTCGGAGTTCGTTTGACGTCCCAACGGATAACTATAGCGGCAGTATAGCCGGTCTAACGTCGGACGTTTTCGGTCTCCGGAAACAGTCGACGGGCCTCTCTCTTCTCTCTTCTCTTCTCTCAGCCTGAGGCCTTTCGCACAGTCCACTACCTAACGCCAGGCCCAACCTAACCTATCTCGTCAGCCCGCGGCCCTCCTCGCGCGCGCGTCCGAGAAGTTGCCCCGGACCCGACCCGAGCAGTCGTCACCGTTGTGTCCGGATCATCCCCAAACATCTACAAAACGTCTCCGTTTTGTTAATTGGACTTCCTAACATATTTATTCGCGATCATCCGATTACGATCGAAGGGACCGGATAGCCCCTAATTTAACCCACCTGCTATTTATACACAGATGAAACCCTAGAAACTAGGGATCTGTTCCACCCATCGCCGCCGCCGCCACCACTTCACCAACTCCCACCTCGGGACCCCCATCGATCCAACCAGCGACCTCCATCTTCCCTGATCCAAAATCCTCCCCGATGGACTCCCTTGTCTTGCGCGCTTGGCCAATTGGGTTGCCCGAGTCCCGAGCTCCTCACCGCGCCAGTATCCTTGGAGCCATGAGCCTCCCCGTGCTCCTCCACCTTCCTCATCGTCCGGCGACCGGCGCCGCTGCCGACGATCACGAGATGAGCACAGCCGCCCTTCTCCTCCTCCTGCTCTTTATCTGCCTCCCTCGTCTTACCTCCCTGCCTCTCTTTCTCTGTTCAGAACAGGAGCTTGCCGCCCCGACCACCTCGCATCGGCTCGATCCGGACGGGAACCGGCCTCTTCAACCTGGGCCATGCCCGCGCCTCCCAAGGAGCCCCTCGTGGAAGCGCTACTGCCATTCCCTGCCATGGCGCCCTCGCGCCCGAGCTCTGCCTCAGCCCAGCGCCACCGGAGTCAAGCCACCGCCGGCCTCCGCGTCGAGCTCCGCCACCAGAGATCCCCGTCGCTGCCTCCATTCCCGCGCCGTTCCTCGCCTCATGGAGCAAGTCCCTGCGCCGCCCCTGTCTGATTCATCATCGCACGCGAGGAGGACGACCTCAGCGCCTGGTCTCGCTTCACCGTTGACTGCGCCCCCTTCCTCTTCGTTCGATCCAACCGCCCCTGCCCGTTGACCTCCACGCCCGTTCCCAGCGCTGCCTACTCCCACCGGCGACCGCAGGTTCGCCTCGGGCTGTCGTGTCCCTGCCATCTCCCTGTCGTCTCTCCCTTCTTCCCGTCCGCGTTTCCCCTCTGAATTCTTTCCCAGTCTTTTTCTTCAGGCAACAGCTGCAGCCATGGCCTTGTAGCACGTTCCCCTGCTCGGAGATCCGATTCACACATCCCCTAGCAGGATCTGGTCCCAAGCGCCTCCCCGCGCCCATCCCGTTGTTCCCCACGCTCGCCGGAGTCCTCAGCGCTGCCGCGCCTGCTTCCTGTCGAGCAGAGGAGGACGGAACCTCTGTCTCGAGCCGTTCGAGCGCACGCCGCGCCTGTTGACCGCTCGCTGACCGCGCCTGGGCCTGTCTCGCGCGCCAGACCCAGCTCCTCTTGGCCAGATCTAGCGGGCCTTGGCCCATGGTGGGTTTCCTTGCGCCCCTCTTTTTTTCCTTCCTTGTTGGGCTTCCTGTTCAGTTCTGGCCCGAGTGCCTTTTTTTTCTGAATGATTTTGCTATTTATCAGAGAACTGCCAGTTTTACAGAGAACCCCCTAGACTTCATGCATACTTTAACTCACAAACTAAGCATCACATGTAAAAACTTAATATATGAAACTTGCTTAGAATTTCGTGTAGATTAATAATTTGCCTCTTTCATGCATGTTAAAAATGTTTAAAAGGCTGTTTGTGTAATTTTTCCCATATGCCATGTTAAAATGTTTTAATTCATAATTAATTAACCGTAGCTCCAAATTTAATAAACTTTATATGTAAATGGGGTAGAATTTTGCCTAGTTTAACATGGTGGCATCATCTTGCATGTTTAACAACTCTAAAATATGGTTTAGGGCAGAACAGGACCAAACCTAATATATGCACATGAGGAGTTTCCGGATTTGTTGTTTGTTATTTCCGGCCTCATTTAAACTTGCCTAGATGTGTAGTTTACTTATGCTTCACCTCTTGCCATGCTAACCAACATTTAATATTGTTGGGCAAATAAACAAGAGTGAACTAAATAAGTCATGTGGTGTTTTCGGCAATATGCAACTCGTTGCACATTGAGCTCCACTTAATTTGTAGGATTGTTTGTGCATTTTGCCATGCCATGCTTCATTAAACCGGACATGCATCATACTTGGTTGTGCATCATGCCATCGTTATGTGATGGCTGTTTACCATGTTGTTTGCTTCTTTCCGGTGTGCTTCTTCGGGTTGGTTCCGATAACGTTGCGTTTGTGAGGATCCGTTCGACTACGTCCGTTTGTCTTCTTCGAGGAGCCCGTTGAGTACGCTTATGAGGTTCAAGCTTTCGTCTTCTCGGGAGAACTTTGCAGGCAAGATGACCATACCCTCAAAATCACTTCTATCTTCTCTTGCTAGTTGCTCGCTCTTTTGCTATGCCTATGCTGCGATACCTACCACTTTCTTATCATGCCTCCCATATTGTTGAACCAAGCCTCTAACCCACCTTGTCCTAGCAAACCATTGATTGGCTATGTTAGCGCTTTGCTCAGCCCCTCTTATAGCGTTGTTAGTTGCAGGTGAAGATGAAGTTTGTTCCTTGTTGGAACATGGAGATGTTGTTCCTTGTTGGAACATGTTTACTTGTTGGGATATCACAATATGTCTTATTTAATTAATGCATCTATATACTTGGTAAAGGGTGGAAGGCTCGGCCTTTTGCCTAGTGTTTCGTTCCACTCTTGCCGCCCTAGTTTCCGTCATATCGGTGTTATGTTTCCGGATTTTGCGTTCCTTACGCGGTTGGGTGATAATGGGAACCCCTTGACAGTTCGCCTTGAATAAAACTCTTCCAGCAATGCCCAACTTTGGTTTTACCATTCGCCACCTAACCTCTTTTTCCCTTGGGTTCCGCGGACTCAAGGGTCATCTTTATTTAAACCCCCTGGGCCAGTGCTCCTCTGAGTGTTGGTCCGACCGAGCGGACTGCGGGGCCACCTTGGGGCAACTTGAGGGTTGGCTTTACTTGTAGGATGTCTCATCTGAGTGTGCCTTGAGAACGAGATATGTGCATGTAACGCCCGGATAATCACGCTACAGTGATCTCACGTTAATGGTGACACGTCACCTCTGTCACTATAATTAATTTCGGGTTACTTCAAAACCGTTTCAAATTTAAAACCTAATTAAGTCAAACGACAAAAGTTTTCAAATATTAAAATAAAATGTTCGGGCTATATCTATTATTGCGTCGGTAATTATGGTGAAGTAAACACATTTTTATAAAATGCCTAAATGCTTTTAAATGACTTAAAATAGAAAAGAAAAAAAACAAACAAACAGAAAACAAAAAAAAGGAAAGAGAAAGGCCCCCACTGGGCTTCGGCCCAGCAGGCCGGCCCATTCGGCCGCAGGCCCAACCGGCCTCCCCCACGCCTCCCTTATCCCCCCCCCCACGACCGAAACCCTAGCTCACCCCCACCCCACTCGCACCACTCCCCCCTGGATCTGGATCGGGAACTCCCGATCCCCTCGCCCCCGCACGCAGACGCCGGCGCCCGGAACCCCCCCCCCCCCCGCCGACTGCTTCACCCTCCCCCGCCGGACTGCCCTCCCTATGCACGCTCGTCCCCGTCGCCTCCCCAACCTTCCCCGAGCCCGCTGCTTTGACCCTACCAAGCCCGGTGAGGCCACGGCCTCCGCCCTCCTCCTTCCCCTGTCGCTGCGCCCCTCCTCTCTCTCCGTTCGCCGGCCGCGCAGCTCGGTGCGCCCGCGTGCCGGAGCTCACGCTCCGGGCCGCTCGCCGCCCCATGCCGTGGCCTCGTGCTCGCCGCGCACCGCAGCGCTGCTGCCGCTGCCAGCGAGGCCAGCGTCGCCTCGCCCTCCCTGCTCGCCCGCGCGCGTTCGCGCTTTCCGCTGCCGCGGCCATGCCGCGCCCGCGCCCTAGCCTCTCCTCCTGCTGTCTTCTGCTGCTCTGCACCGGCAGCCCCACGCGGCCCCACTCGCCCTCGCTACATCGCCGCGGCTTGCCCCGGCCTCCTCTGCCGTGCGCCCGCGCGCTCACCGCGCCCACGCTCGGTTCGGATGACCGCCCCCCCCCCGCTCGTGCCCCTCGCCCCACGGCCCCGCTCCGCCCTGCCACCCGCATCCCCCTGCTGTAGCTGCGCCGCACCACCACGCCCGTGGTCGCGCTACCCGGGCCTCGAATCCGTCGCCGGCGACCTCGCCTCGCACCGGGCGGGTTGCACCCCAGCGCCTGGATGCGCCCCGCCCGGGCGCCCGTTGCGCCAGATCGGGCTGCGCCCTGTGCCTGCTAAGGCCAGGGGCCAATGACATGTGGGGCCTAGCCCCTGGAACGTTTATAAAAAAAGATTAAAAGAAATAATAAAAATATTAATTAATTAATTGGTTAATTAAATTAATTAACTTAACTAATCCTGATTAGATTAACCTAATTACTAATTAAACTAATTAATCTGTTTTAGTTAATCTCAGACAATGACGAACGGGACCCACACGTCAGTTGACCAGTCAACTCTCTGTTGACTGCTGATGTCAGCATGACATCATGCTGATGTCATTAATCTGTTTTTCGAATTAATTTAAATAAATAATTAAAATCAGAAAACGATTTAAATCTTTAGAAAATCATATCTTTTAATCCGTAATTCGGATGAAAATACTTTATACATGAAAGTTGCTCAGAATGACGAGTCGAATTTGAATACGCAGCCCGTTTATCCGCCACGCATCCCTAGCATAGCGAACACGCAACTTTCCTCCTCCGGTTCGTCTGTCTGAAAACGCGAGACGTCGGGGATAATTTCCCGAATGTTTCCCCCCTTCACCGGTACCACCTCGTACCGCATTAGGGCACACCTAGCATCACGCTTTATAATGTCATGCATCGTCATGCAATTGTTTGCATTATATTTATTGTTTCTTCCCCCTCTTCTCTCGCTAGACACCGAGACCGACGCAGCTGCTACCCAGTACGTCTACATCGACGACCCCTCTCTCTTGCCAGAGCAACCAGGCAAGCCCCCCCTTTGATCACCAGATATCGCCTACTCTTCTCTATACTGCTTGCATTAGAGTAGTGTAGCATGTTACTGCTTTCCGTTATTCCTATCCTGGTGCATAGCCTATCCTTGCTACTACTGTTGTTACCTTTACCTGCTATCCTACTGCTTAGTATAGGATGCTAGTGTTCCATCAGTGGCCCTACACTCTTGTCCGTCTGCCATGCTATACTACTGGGCCGTGATCACTTCGGGAGGTGATCACGGGCATATACTATATGCTTTACACAGTTACATTACCTGTGGTACTGTTCGGAGTTGGGGGCTGAAGGGGCAGGTGGCTCCATCCCGGTAGAGGTGGGCCTGGGTTCCCGACGGCCCCCGACGGTTACTTTGAGGCGGAGCGACAGGGCAGGTTCAGACCACCTAGGAGAGAGGTGGGCCTGGCCCTGGTCGGCGTTCGCAGATACTTAACACGTTTAACGAGATCTTGGTATTTGATCTGAGTCTGGCTACTGGCCTATACGCACTAACCATCTACGCGGGGACAGTTATGGGCACTCGACGTCGTGGTATCAGCCGAAGCCTTCGTGACGTCAGCAACGGAGCGGCGCGCGCCGGATTGGACTGGAACGCCACTAGGCTAGGTCTGCTTCTGGCCGCCCACGCAACGTGCACGTGTGCTAAGGGCGATGGGCCGAGACCCCTGGGCGCTTAGGTTTAGACCGGCGTGCTGACCTCTCTGTTGGTCTAGGTGGGGCTGCGACGTGTTGATCTTCCGAGGCCGGGCATGACCCAGAAAAGTGTGTCCGGCCAAATGGGATCGAGCGTGTTGGGTTATGTGGTGCACCCCTGCAGGGAAGTTAATCTATTCGAATAGCTGTGATCTTCGGTAACAGGACGACTTGGAGTTTACCTTGACCTTATGACAATTAGAACCGGATACTTAATAAAACACACCTTTCCAAGTGCCAGATACAACCGGTGATCGCTCTCTCACAGGGCGACGAGGGGAGGATCATCGGTTAGGATTATGCTATGCGATGCTACTTGGAGGACTTCAGTCTACTCTCTTCTACATGCTGCAAGACGGAGGCTGCCAGAAGCGTAGTCTTCGAAAGTACTAGCTATCCCCCTCTTATTCCGGCATTCTGCAGTTCAGTCCACATATGATAGCCTTAATCCATTTGATACCAATGCATACATATGTAGTATAGCTTCTTGCTTGCGAGTACTTTGGATGAGTACTCACGGTTGCTTTCTCCCTCTTTTCCCCCTATCCCTTCTATCTGGTTGTCGCAACCAGATGTTGGAGCCCAGGAGCCAGATGCCATCTTCGACGACGACTCCTACTACACCGGAGGTGCCTACTACTACGTGTTGCCCGCTGACGACGACCAGGAGTAGTTAGGAGGATCCCAGGCAGGAGGCCTGCGCCTCTTTCGATCTGTATCCCAGTTTGTGCTAGCCTTCTTAAGGCAAACTTGTTTAACTTATGTCTGTACTCAGATATTGTTGCTTCCGCTGACTCGTCTATGATCGAGCTCTTGTATTCGAGCCCTCGAGGCCCCTGGCTTGTAATATGATGCTTGTATGACTTATTTTATTTGTAGAGTTGTGTTGTGATATCTTCCCGTGAGTCCCTGATCTTGATCGTACATGTTTGCGTGTATGATTAGTGTATGATTAAATTGGGGGCGTCACAAGTTGGTATCAGAGCCGACTGCCTGTAGGAATCCCCCTTCCACACTCCTTGGCCGAAGTTGAGTCTAGACATTACAAAAACTTTTACTAACATGGTTGTGTGCCTTATGGGCCCACGTGGCCATCTGGGTGGTATTAGGATCTTTTACTCCTCGATCCTTACTCTGGGACTCCGAACTCTCTCCTACTCGGGTTAAACGATTTTACTAACTCTAACACTAGGATCCCGTGACCACGTTCACCCCAAAGTTGGATAAGCCCTAGTTATTCTTTAGAGTAGTACTTGAACATTATCCACATGGTCATTTGACTCCTGTGAAAACATCTTTGTTTTCAGATGGAACCCACGAGGCAGGTCGTGCACCACACGACGGCCATTGGTGCCTCAGGATCACCTGCTGTGTTGGTTGAGATGATGACCTATTTGGGTTATCGCTGGCACCCGGAGTACACCGTCTATGAGGAGTATCAGGACTTCAACCAGGAGCAGTACCGTGCCATCGTCCACCTCTACTCTCGGGAGTATGACTCCGCTACTGTGCTGCACACCGCTTATGGTGTTGGTGTGACCATCGATATGGCAGTTCACGATGCTGCCTATGCTGCTCTAACACGCCTTCGTAGGGAGTACCGGGAGTTGAACACCTCCCCCTTCAGGCACGTTGCTATCGTATCCGATGTTGGTGTGGAGGGTTACTACACTGCTGCCTACTCCACTGTTACCCGAGAGCCCTTCTACCATCAGAACCTGGTTCTGCATGCTGATGGGCTGGACCGAGCTAACCGAGCTCTTCGCCACGAGTTGTACACCACTCGTCAGCACCTCTACCGTGCTCTGACGATGATGCACCACTTCGTCGGATCTGGGGAGCTGTCGCGTTCTGCTATCTACCCAGCCAGGACCGTGATGCCCCAGGGCGTCGGCTGGCCAGATGTGGGAGGCTACTCTCCTGCATTGGGCCCTCTCCTGCCACCTGCGCATCGGGTTCCGCACCAGAGTATCCGCGGACCCCAGGCTACTCGCGTGGAGGTCTTCCCTTCGCGTCACTACCAGCTGTCGGGCTACACCTACCTCCGCAGTACCGCATGGGACTGACGTAGACTTGCTTATTAGGGTTAGATGCATTCGCCGCGAGCCTGTGTGCCGCCTATGATATCTTAGCCTATGTACTGAACACTGTGTAACGAACTCTATGCATGATCTCTTTTGTAAGATATGCCGACTACTATGTAGTATCTATCGTGCTGCTTTCGTTGTGCATGTTTCATCATGAATGACTCTTGTTTTTTGCAAATTTCTCAATGCTGAACTACCCCTGTTAAATATTAGCAGGATGGTTAGACCAGGTGGTCGTGGTCGTGGTGGCAACGCCCCACCACCGCCTGAGTACATGGCTGGTATGGTCCAACAGCTTGAGATGAATCGCCAGTTCATGGAGAATATGATGGCTCAGTTTCCTCGCCCCAATATGAACCAGCAGCCAACCCCAGTAACTCTGCAGGATTTCATGCGCCTGAACCCAACTGTGTACCGCAGCTCAACTCAGCCTCTGGATGCTGATGACTGGCTCCGTGACATCACCTATGAGATGGAGTCTGCTGAGGTAGCCCCTGCCAGCTATGTCACCTTTGCTTCCTTCTTCCTGAAAGGACCCGCAGCTCAATGGTGGGACAGCCACAGGCGTACTCTGCCAGCTGGAACAATCATCACCTGGCCAGACTTCCAAGCTGCCTTCCGTGCTCGCTTCATTCCTCAGGGAGTCATGGAACAGAAGAAGCGTGAGTTCCGCAACCTCACCCAAGGCAACAAAACTGTGGAAGCTTAGCAGCGGGAGTTTCTTGACTTGTCCCGCTATGCTGAAGAAGACATTGCAACTGATGCACACAAACAGGAGAAGTTCCGTGATGGCCTTCAAGCTGACATCAAGCTCGCACTTCTAGTGCATGACTTTGCTGATTTCGCCACTCTGGTGAACAAAGCCATCAATGTCGAAACTGGTCTGCAGGAATACCAAAGCTCTCACAGGCGCAGCCGTGACACGGGCTCATCTTCAGGCCCGTCTTTGCAGAAGCGCAAGATATGGATCCCCAACAGCATGTACCAGCCGAATGCACCTGCCCCAAGGCAGTCCTATGCTGCACCTCGTCTGCCTACTGCTCCAACTAGGCAGCCAAGGCTTCCAGCTCCACCACCCCAAGCTCCTGTTCCTACTCCCAATAATGGGTTGTGCTTCAGGTGTGGACAACCAGGGCATCGTGCTAGGGAATGCAACCAGAACCAGAATCAACTGGCCCTTCTAGCAACTGGCCGTGGAAGCAACCAGCCCCGCAGCAACAATGCCAAGTCTTATGGTCACGTTCATGCCAACCATGTTGATCTGAACGAAGCCCAAGACCAGCCTGCTACTGTGATGGGTACCCTCCTCGTAAATTCAGTACCAGCATCCGTTTTATTTGATACAAGTGCATCGCATTCATTCATGTCAGAAGGTTTTGCATGCTTGCACGACATTAAATGTGAGAACATGGATGCTTCACTATTAGTACACACCCCTGCGGGCCAATGTCGAACGTCCATGATTTGCAACGACGTCCCTGTAGAAATTGAAGGACTGGAATTCCTTGTCTCTCCCATCGTACTGAAGTCCTGTAGCATTGATCTCATTCTGGGAATGAATTGGTTAAAAGCGCATACTGCTTCCGGCTCGTATGTTGTGTGGAATTGTGAGCGGATAACAATTTCACACAGGAAACAGCTATGACCATGATTACGCCAAGCTATTTAGGTGAGACTATAGAATACTCAAGCTTGCATGCCTGCAGGTCGACTCTAGAGGATCCCCGGGTACCGAGCTCGAATTCCAAGATGTCTTCCCAGAAGAACTTCCAGGGATTCCCCCTGCTAGAGCTGTCGAATTCATCATCGACTTGAAACCCGGCACTATACCTATAGCTAAACGGCCCTACAAGATGCCGCCGCATGAACTCCTTGAGCTTAAGGAGGAAATCGACAAATCTCTTGTCAAAGGTTTCATTCGCCCAAGTTGCTGTCCTTGGGGAGCACCTTCTCTCTTTGTTAAGAAGAAGGATGGGAAAAACCGATTAGTCCAAGACTACCGTCCTATAAACCAAGCTACCATTCAGAATAAATACCCTCTTCCTCGGATCAATGATCTTTATGATCAACTGGCTGGCTCATCAGTGTTCTCCAAACTCGACTTGAGGTTGGGTTACCACCAGATCCGTGTTCGTGAAGAGGACATCCCAAAAACCGCCTTCGTGACTCGGTATGGATCATACGAGTACACCGTCATGTCATTCGGCTTAACGAATGCTCCAGCCACCTTCTCTCGTCTGATGAACTATATATTCATGGATTACCTCGACAAGTTCGTCGTGGTTTATTTGGACGATATCCTTGTATTTTCCAAGAACAAGGAGGAACATGCTGAACATCTTCGTCTTGTGCTGGAAAAGCTTCGGGAGCATCAGCTGTATGCTAAGTATTCCAAGTGTGAATTCTGGCTCCCTGAAGTAACCTATCTTGGGCATGTCATCTCCAAGAATGGTATTGCCGTCAATCCTGAACGAGTTCAGGCTATTCTCGATTGGACTCCTCTGAAGAATGTCAAGCAAGTCCGAAGTTTTCTCGGTCTCGCCAGCTATTGCCGTCGATTCGTCGAGAACTTCTCCAAGATTGCCAGGCCTCTGACTAATCTGTTGCATAAGGGTGTCAAGTTTGACTGGACAGACAAGTGTCAGGAAAGTTTCCAGGCGCTCAAAGACAAGTTGACTTCTGCCCCCGTGCTTGCACCACCTGATACTAAGAAGGACTTCGTCATTTACTGCGACGCTTCCCGCCAAGGATTAGGCTGTGTCCTAATGCAGGAGCGCAAAGTTATTGCTTATGCCTCTCTTCAATTGCGCCCTCACGAAGAAAACTACCCAGTTCACGACCTCGAGCTTGCTGCTGTCATTCATGCACTGAAGCAGTGGCAACATTACCTTCTCGGTAATCATTGCGAGATCTTCACCGACCATCAAAGTCTGAAGTATCTGTTTACTCAGCCAGATTTGAACCTACGTCAGCAAAGATGGATGGAGACTGTTGCAGACTTTGACGTGGGTATATCTTATACCCCTGGCAAGGCTAATGTAATGGCCGATGCCTTGAGCCGCAAGTCTTACTGCAACCACCTCCAGGTTCATAAAGTTCAGCCCTCGCTTGTCAAAGAATTTAGAAAGCTGAACCTCCATATTGTTCCTCCTGGAGCACTCGCTCCCCCTCCCCCGGAGTTCCGCAAGATGAATCTTCTTGTTGTTACTAAGGGTTCTCTAAATACCCTGGCTGTCGTACCAGATCTCGAAGCTGGTATAAAGACTATTCAAGGTTATGACTCTGAAGTCCATAAGATTAAACGCCATCTAGCAGAAGGAAAGCCCTCATTCTTCACTATCGCCGACGATGGCGCCTTGTATTTCAAAGGCCGCCTAGTGGTACCATGTTCGAAGAAAAACCTGGATAAGACTAAAAGAGTTATGCAAGAAGCCCATGATACGCCTCTGTCCATCCATCCTGGTAGTACAAAGATGTACCAGGATATTCGTTAGAGATTCTGGTGGTCTAATATGAAGCAGGACATTGCTCGTTATGTTGCTGAGTGTGACGTTTGTCGCCGAATCAAAGCAGAGCATCAAAGGCCTGCCGGAACTCTGCAACCTATCTCTATTCCTGAATGGAAATGGGACCATGTTGAAATGGACTTCGTCACTGGATTTCCCAAATCGCAGAAAGGTAATGATGCTATTCTTGTTGTCATTGACCGGCTTTCCAAAGTTGCCCATTTTCTGGCGGTCAAAGAGACAATCACTGCTAGTCAGCTTGCTACTCTCTACATGGCCAGAATTGTTTCACTTCACGGTATCCCACTGGTTATCAGTTCAGACCGTGGCAGCTTATTCACTTCAAGGTTTTGGGCGAGTTTCCAAGAAGCTATGGGAACTCATTTGTCGTTCAGTATTGCATTTCATCCTTAGTCGCAAGGACAGGTTGAACGTGTCAACCAAGTTCTCGAAGACATGCTTCGAGCTTGTGTAATATCATTCAGCAAGAAATGGGAGGAATCTCTTCCATATGCCGAGTTCTCTTATAATAATAGCTATCAAGCTAGTCTGAAGATGTCCCCCTTCGAAGTGCTATATGGACGAAAGTGTCGAACCCCTCTGAACTGGTCAGAAACTGGGGAACGTCCACTCTTCGGTCCGGATATTATCCAACAGGCCGAAGAACAAGTTCGCATTATTCGCGAGAATCTCAAGACTGCTCAGTCACGTCAGAAAAGTCAGTATGACCGTCATCACCAAGACATGGTCTATCAACCTGGCGAAAAGGCTTATCTTCGAGTTACACCAATGAAGGGTGCTCACCGCTTCGGGATCAAGGGCAAGCTAGCTCCTCGCTATATCGGTCCCTTCACTATTCTCGAAAGGCGTGGAAAGGTGGCATATCAACTGGAGCTTCCGCCGAACCTTTCTCAGGTTCACGATGTGTTCCATGTGTCACAACTCCGCCGTTGCATCAAGGATCCAATCCGAGCAGTGGATCATGAAGTGCTCGAATTACAACAGGACCTCTCTTATAAAGAGCATCCGGTCCGCATTCTTGACCAAGCTGAACGCCGCACACGTCAGAAGGCGATCAAATTCCTCAAAGTCCAGTGGTCGAATCACTCTGAAGACGAAGCCACCTGGGAACGCGAGGATCGTCTTCGCGATGAATACCCCGCACTGTTTCCTTCTACCTCCTAAATCTCGGGACGAGATTTCTTGTAGTGGAGGAGATTTGTAACGCCCGGATAGTCACGCTACAGTGATCTCACGTTAATGGTGACACGTCACCTCTGTCACTGTAATTAATTTCGGGTTAATTCAAAACCGTTTCAAATTTAAAACCTAATTAAGTCAAACGACAAAAGTTTTCAAATATTAAAATAAAATGTTCGGGCTATGTCTATTATTGCGTCGGTAATTATGGTGAAGTAAACACATTTTTACAAAATGCCTAAATGCTTTTAAATGACTTAAAATAGAAAAGAAAAAAAAACAAACAAACAGAAAAAAAGAGAAAGGCCCCCACTGGGCTTCGGCCCAGCAGGCCGGCCCATTCGGCCGCAAGCCCAACCGGCCTCCCCCACGCCTCCCTTATCCCCCCACGACCGAAACCCTAGCTCACCCCCACCCCACTCGCACCACTCCCCCCTGGATCTGGATCGGGAACTCCCGATCCCCTCGCCCCCGCACGCAGACGCCGGCGCCCGGGGCCCCCCCCCCCCCCAGCCTGCCCTCCCTACGCACCCCCGTCCCCGTCCCCTCCCCGACCTTCCCCGAGCCCGCTGCTTTGACCCTACAAAGCCCGGTGAGGCCACGGCCTCCGCCCTCCTCCTTCCCCTGTCGCTGCGCCCCTCCTCTCTCTCCGTTCGCCGGCCGCGCAGCTCGGCTGCGCCCGCGTGCCGGAGCTCACGCTCCGGTCCGCTCGCCGCCCCATGCCGTGGCCTCGTGCTCGCCGCGCACCGCAGCGCTGCTACCGTTGCCCACCGCGACCTTGCCCCGCGCCGCCCCTGCTTCTGCTCTGCTGCCGCTGCCCACCGCTCGCCGGGCCTTCCCCCCTTCCCCCTGCTCACCCGCGCGCATCCGCACTTGCCGCTGCCGCGGCCACGCCGCCCCCCGTGGCGCCCCTGCTTCCCCCCCTCTGCTCCGCTTCGGCCGCGGCCAAGCCAACGCCCGCGACCCGCCGTCGCCTCGGGCCTTTGCTCGCCGGCGTGCCCGTTCGGGCGACGCCGCGCCCTGTCGGACGCCCACGGTCACGGCCTTGCCCCGGCCCTCCTCGCCCCGGCGATTTGGGCGAGCGCCCAGTCGGGCGCCGCAACGCCCGACCCGCCCGTAGCGCCCGAACCCGCTAAGGCCCCTGTGCCTATGACGGGGGGCCCCACCCCATAGAACGTTTAAAAAAAAGAAGAGAATTAAGAATAAAAATAATTAAAATAATAATAATAATAATAAAATTAATTATTTAATTAAGGAATTAATTAAGTTAATTAATCATAAATTAGATTAACCTAATTACTAATTAAACTAATTAATCTGTTTTAGTTAATCTCAGACAATGACGAACGGGACCCACACGTCAATTGACCAGTCAACTCTCTGTTGACTGCTGATGTCAGCATGACATCATGCTGATGTCATTAATCTGTTTTTCGAATTAATTTAAATAAATAATTAAAATCAGAAAACGATTTAAATCTTTAGAAAATCATATCTTTTAATCCGTAATTCGGATGAAAATACTTTATACATGAAAGTTGCTCAGAATGACGAGTCGAATTTGAATACGCAGCCCGTTTATCCGCCACGCATCCCTAGCATAGCGAACACGCAACTTTCCTCCTCCGGTTCGTCTGTCTGAAAACGCGAGACGTCGGGGATAATTTCCCGAATGTTTCCCCCCTTCACCGGTACCACCTCGTACCGCATTAGGGCACACCTAGCATCACGCTTTATAATGTCATGCATCGTCATGCAATTGTTTGCATTATATTTATTGTTTCTTCCCCCTCTTCTCTCGCTAGACACCGAGACCGACGCAGCTGCTACCCAGTACGTCTACATCGACGACCCCTCTCTCTTGCCAGAGCAACCAGGCAAGCCCCCCCTTTGATCACCAGATATCGCCTACTCTTCTCTATACTGCTTGCATTAGAGTAGTGTAGCATGTTACTGCTTTCCGTTATTCCTATCCTGGTGCATAGCCTATCCTTGCTACTACTGTTGTTACCTTTACCTGCTATCCTACTGCTTAGTATAGGATGCTAGTGTTCCATCAGTGGCCCTACACTCTTGTCCGTCTGCCATGCTATACTACTGGGCCGTGATCACTTCGGGAGGTGATCACGGGCATATACTATATGCTTTACACAGTTACATTACCTGTGGTACTGTTCGGAGTTGGGGGCTGAAGGGGCAGGTGGCTCCATCCCGGTAGAGGTGGGCCTGGGTTCCCGACGGCCCCCGACGGTTACTTTGAGGCGGAGCGACAGGGCAGGTTCAGACCACCTAGGAGAGAGGTGGGCCTGGCCCTGGTCGGCGTTCGCAGATACTTAACACGTTTAACGAGATCTTGGTATTTGATCTGAGTCTGGCTACTGGCCTATACGCACTAACCATCTACGCGGGGACAGTTATGGGCACTCGACGTCGTGGTATCAGCCGAAGCCTTCGTGACGTCAGCAACGGAGCGGCGCGCGCCGGATTGGACTGGAACGCCACTAGGCTAGGTCTGCTTCTGGCCGCCCACGCAACGTGCACGTGTGCTAAGGGCGATGGGCCGAGACCCCTGGGCGCTTAGGTTTAGACCGGCGTGCTGACCTCTCTGTTGGTCTAGGTGGGGCTG
This sequence comes from Triticum urartu, assembly GCF_003073215.2. Lineage (NCBI taxonomy): Eukaryota > Viridiplantae > Streptophyta > Magnoliopsida > Poales > Poaceae > Triticum > Triticum urartu. Next base: position 364,214,300 of record NC_053023.1, read on the forward strand.
CGACGTGTTGATCTTCCGAGGCCGGGCATGACCCAGAAAAGTGTGTCCGGCCAAATGGGATCGAGCGTGTTGGGTTATGTGGTGCACCCCTGCAGGGAAGTTAATCTATTCGAATAGCCGTGATCTTCGGTAACAGGACGACTTGGAGTTTACCTTGACCTTATGACAATTAGAACCGGATACTTAATAAAACACACCTTTCCAAGTGCCAGATACAACCGGTGATCGCTCTCTCACAGGGCGACGAGGGGAGGATCATCGGTTAGGATTATGCTATGCGATGCTACTTGGAGGACTTCAGTCTACTCTCTTCTACATGCTGCAAGACGGAGGCTGCCAGAAGCGTAGTCTTCGAAAGTACTAGCTATCCCCCTCTTATTCCGGCATTCTGCAGTTCAGTCCACATATGATAGCCTTAATCCATTTGATACCAATGCATACATATGTAGTATAGCTTCTTGCTTGCGAGTACTTTGGATGAGTACTCACGGTTGCTTTCTCCCTCTTTTCCCCCTATCCCTTCTATCTGGTTGTCGCAACCAGATGTTGGAGCCCAGGAGCCAGATGCCATCTTCGACGACGACTCCTACTACACCGGAGGTGCCTACTACTATGTGCTGCCCGCTGACGACGACCAGGAGTAGTTAGGAGGATCCCAGGCAGGAGGCCTGCGCCTCTTTCGATCTGTATCCCAGTTTGTGCTAGCCTTCTTAAGGCAAACTTGTTTAACTTATGTCTGTACTCAGATATTGTTGCTTCCGCTGACTCGTCTATGATCAAGCTCTTGTATTCGAGCCCTCGAGGCCCCTGGCTTGTAATATGATGCTTGTATGACTTATTTTATTTGTAGAGTTGTGTTGTGATATCTTCCCGTGAGTCCCTGATCTTGATCGTACACGTTTGCGTGTATGATTAGTGTACGATTAAATCGGGGGCGTCACAGTGCAGCTCCTATCGGGATTTGTCGATACATTCGGGCGGTGTTGCTGGACTTGTTTTACCATTGTTGAAGTTGTCTTGTAGAACCGGGATGCCGAGTCTGATCGGAATGTCTCGGGAGAAGGTTTATCCTTCATTGACCGTGAGAGCTTGTGATGGGCTAAGTTGGGACACCCCTGCAGGGATTGAACTTTCGAAAGCCGTGCCCGCGGTTATGGGCGGATGGGAATTTGTTAACGTCCGGTTGTAGAAAACCTGAAGTTGACCTTAATTAAAATACATCAACCGCGTGTGTAGCCGTGATGGTCTCTTTCCGGCGGAGTCCGGGATGTGAACACGGTGTTGGAGTTATGTTTGACGTAGGTTGTTCTAGGATCCCTTCTTGATCATAGTTTCTCGATCGTGCTTTGCCTCCTCTTCTCGCTCTCATTTGCGTATGTTAGCCACCATATATGCTAGTCGCTTGCTGCAGCTCCACCTTATACCTTTACCTTACCCATAAGCTTAAATAGTCTTGATCGCGAGGGTGCGAGATTGCTGAGTCCCTGTGACTCACAGATACTTCCAAAACCAGTTAGCAGGTGCCGATGTTATCGAGCAGGTGACGCAACCAAGCTCAAGGAGGAGCTCATGAAGATCTTGTCCTTTGTGTTGTTTCATTCTAGTTGATCAGTAGTGGAGCCCAGTTGGGGTCGATCGGGGACCGTGTCGCATTTGGGGTTCTTCTTTTATTATGGTTCCGTAGTCGGACCTTGTTTGTATTTGAATGATGTAATGCTTTATTCATGTATTGTGTGAAGTGGCGATTGTAAGCCAACTATGTATCTCTTTCCCTTATGTATTACATGGGTTGTGTGAAGATTACCTCACTTGCGACATTGCTCTCAATGTGGTTATGCCTCTAAGTCGTGCTTCGACACGTGGGAGATATAGCCGCATCGAGGGTGTTACAATAGTATGTCTATTATTCTTGGAAGACCTTTTTTGAATACTGCAGGGTGATACGTCTCCGTCGTATCTATAATTTTTGATTGTTCCATGCCAATATTCTACAACTTTCATATACTTTTGGCAACTTTTTATACTATTTTTGGGAATAACATATTGATCCAGTACCCAGTGCCAGTTCCTATTTGTTGCATGTTTTTTGTTTCGCAGAATATCCATATCAAACGGAGTCCAAATGGGATAAAAACTGACGGAGATTTTTTTGGAATATATATGATTTTTGGGAAGAAAAATCCACACGAGACGATGCCCGAGGGGGCCATGAGGCATGGGGCGCGCCCCTAACCCTCATGGCCACCCCGTAAGGCGGTTGATGCACTTCTTTCGCCGCAAGAAAGCTAATATCCGGATAGAGATCGTGTTAAAATTTCAGCCCAATCGGAGTTACGGATCTCCGGGAATATATAAAACGGTGAAGGGGTAGAATCTGAGAAGCAGAAGCAGAGAGAGACAGAGAGACAGATCCAGTCTCAGAGGGGCTCTCGCCCCTCCCATTCCATGGAGGCCATGGACCAGAGTGGAAACCCTTCTCCCATCTAGGGAGGAGGTCAAGGAAGAAGAAGAAGGAGGGGGGCTCTCTCCCCCTCGCTTCCGGTTGCACCGGAGTGCCACCGGGGGCCATCATCATCACTGCAATCTTCACCAACAACTTCACCGCCATCATCACCAACTCTCCCACCCTCTATGCAGCGGTGTAACCTCTCTCTTACCCGCTGTTATCTCTACTTAAACATGGTGCTCAACGCTATATATTATTTCCCAATGATGTATGGCTATCCTATGATGTTTGAGTAGATCTGTTTTGTCCTATGGTCTATTTGATGATCAAGATTGGTTTGAGTTGCATATTTTATTATTGGTGCTGTCCTATGGTGCTCTCCGTGTCGTGTAAGCGTGAGGGATCCCCGCTGTAGGGTGTTGCAATACGTTCATGATTCGCTTATAGTTGGTTGCGTGAGTGACTGAAACACAAACCCGAGTAAGGGGGCTGTTGCATATGGGATAAAGAGGACTTGATGCTTTAATGCTATGGTTGGGTTTTACCATAATGATCTTTAGTAGGCGGATGCTTGCTAGAGTTCCAATCATAAGTGCATATGATCCAAGTAGAGAAAGTATGTTAGCTTATGCCTCTCCCTCATATAAAATTGCAATAATGATTACCGGTCTAGTTATCGATTGCCTAGGGACAAATAACTTTCTTGTAACAACAAGCTCTCTACTAAACCTAACTTAGTTGTGTCTTTATCTAAACAGCCCCTACTTTTTATTTACTTGCTCTTTATTATCTTGCAAACCTATCCAACAACACCTACAAAGTACTTCTAGTTTCATACTTGTTCTAGGTAAAGCGAACATCAAGCGTGCGTAGAGTTGTATCGGTGGTCGATAGAACTTGAGGGAATATTTGTTCTGCCTTTAGCTCCTCGTTGGGTTCGACACTCTTACTTATCTAAAACTATTGCGATCCCCTATGCTTGTGGGTTATCACAGGGGCTGTTATTGATTGCACCAAAGGCAATGTCACTTTTCAAGTTAATGGTAATGAGCATACGGTACACTTTCCGAGGAAACAACCTCAAGTCCACAGTATCAATTCTATTGGAAAAATTCCATCGATTATTTTTGGAGGTTTTGAATTTCCACTTCCTACTATCAAGAAGAAATATGATATTCTTATTGTTGGGGATGTGCATATCCCTGTTGAGGTAACCTAGTGTTATTCGAAAATTCTCCGGTTCCATGTTATTCGGAATGAGTTTGTTAACAAGACTTGATCAACCTTGTTAATGGATTCATTTTGATGATCATGAGATGGATGAATTTAGAAAACACAACTCTCTGTACCCTCTTTTTACTTTCTGTTATTTATATTTAATAAAATAAAAATAGTATTTTCTGTCTGTTATCTGAATTATCCGTGCAATATAAAAATACCCCGAAAATAAAAGTTCTCCAAATGCCCTGAAATTTAAATATGATTTTTTCTGGAATATTTGAGAATATTTGGCACTGAGAACACAGCAGGGGGGGCATCCACCTGGCCACGAGGGTGGAGGGCGTGCCCTACCCCCTGCCTCGTGGGCCCACGGTGGCCCTCCTCCACTAATTCCTGCACCCACACACCCCTTCCTCCCACAAACACCATTATCCAGCTCAAGCACAAGTTCTAGCTCATTTTGCTGCGATTTTCGATCTCCTTGCTCAAAGCATCTCTCACAAAACTGCTTTGGGGGATTGTTCCTTGGTATGTGACTCCTCCGACGGTCCAATTAGTTTTTGTTCTAGTGCTTTATTCATTGCATACTTTTGCTGCTTAGGTGACCCTGTTCTTGAGCTTGCATGTCAAATTTATGTGGTTCCAAGTAGTTTTGATGCATGATATAGGCTCTAGGCACTTGTAGGAGTAGTTGCTATCAACTTTGTTGAGTTTGGTTCACTTTCATTTGAAGTTACTAAAAATTTCAGAATTTTTCAGAAAATAATGAAGAGATTTTTGAGGGGCTCATCGAGCCGAAGCTCGAAGGAAAAGCAAAATGAAGAAGCAAAGAAGCCCAAATATAATCTGCATCACATCACGGAGGTTCAACCGTGTGAATGGCCTTGTGATGATTTCTTGAGAGCAGCCGGGATTTATGATGATTTCGATGAATTGGCTGAGAATGCAGGCCTCACCGCCTTCTTCCACGACCAGCACGTACAGTATCTCTTACTTACCAATATATTTGTGCAAAACTTTCATTTCCATGCTAGGAGCTCACCACCTACGGTGGAGTTTTATTTATATGATGAGCATAAGGAGATGTCACTTCATGATTTTTTTCGGGTTTGTTTGATCCCTTTCGAGGGCATCATGGAGGAACCACATCACGGCGATGTGGATGGGTTTATTGATACCATCACTGTAGGGGAAACGAGGAAGGTTTCCGATGCACGAACTACTAGCATACACTTTCCTATTCTACGTTACTTTGCTATATTTGCTAGTAGATGCTTAATTCGACACGGAAATTGTGGAAACCTGAGTGCCCCTGATATTTTTATTTTATGCCACGCCTTATTTCATGATGATACATTCAGCATGGGTGCTATTATTGCAAAGCGGTTCAATCTTAACCGTACTAAGGGCCCCGTCTTTGGAGGCATCTTCGCCTCGCGCCTAGCTGCACATTTTAACATACCTATTAGGCATTATGAGAAGGAAGAAAAATTGCTGCCTCCTGTTCATTTAGATTATAAGAGTATGGTAGCACATGATTTTATTGTTAAGAATAGGGAAAATGAGCTCAAATATAAATTGCTCTTTGATAAACATCATCATGAGACTATTACCCTACCTGCTCCTTCCTTGTTTGATTTATCTGCAGGCAAGTACCTTGTTCCGTTGGAGGCTATTCACGCCTACCGGAACCCTACATCAGCCACAGAGCCAGAGTTGGAACCACAAGTTGATCCTCCACGACAATCTAATTACTAGTGGGATTCGGAGATGATTGCCAATCAGTGGCAATTAGAGTCTTCTTCTTCGCAGTACGACCCCAACTATTACTATGGATACCCGCCAGGCCAACCGTGGCCATAGACCAACTTAGGCCAAAAGCCTAAGCTTGGGGGAGTATGTATTTCCCACCGACATTACATTCCTATTCACACACTCATTGCTAGATGTCGGTGCTCATACTTTTTCATTGTAATACCCATGCTAGTTTATTTCCTTTTTATGCTTTCTTCTTGTGTGTTTAATAAACCTTAAGAAAAACCAAAAAAATTAGTTGTAGTTTTTAATTAGTTTACTTTCCATGCTTGTATTAGTAATTAAAAAGAAAACCCAAAATGATTTCTTGTTCTTCTTTTGCTTGTTGGGAGCTTTCCCGTGTATATAGTTTTATTTCTTTTCTTTGGGGGTCGATAGGAGAAGACCATGATTAAATTGTTGAAGTGGCTCTTATATGCATTATTGTTGATTTGACAAAAGAGCCCATATTGCCTTGTCTTCTCCTGTTTATTGAATGCTTGCAGATTCCAGCTTAGTCCAATGCACGTGCACTATTATTATTATCCACATCATTCGGTCGTGCAAGTGAAAGGCAATTATGATGATATATGATGAACTGATTGAGATGGGAGAAGCTGGTATGAACTCGACCTCTTTTGTTTTTGTAAATATGATTAGTTCATCGTTCCTGATTCAGCCTATTATGAATAAACATGTTTGTGATGACAATTAGAGATCATAGTTTCTTATGCCATGCTTAATTAACTAGGAGCTTATAATGGTTTACCTTGCGTGCCAACTTGCTATTAAAATGGTTGTGATGTGGTATGATAGGGTGGTATGCTCTTTTGAACGATTCAAGTGGCTTGACTTGGCACATGTTCACGCATGTAGTTGAAACAAAATCAACATAGCCTCTACGATATTTAAGTTCATGGTGCATTATATCCTACTCATGCTTGCATTCGGTGTTGACTAATTTTAATGCATGTTCATGACTGTTGTCGCTCTCTAGCTGGTCGCTTCCCAGTCTTTTTCTAGCCTTCACCTGTACTAAGTGGGAATAATGCTTGTGCATCCAATCCCATAAACACCAAAGTTATTCCATATGAGTCCACCATACCTACCTATATACTGTATCTACCTGTCGTTCCAAGTAAATTTGTATGTGCCAAACTCTAAACCTTCAAATAAATATCCTGTTTTGTATGCTCGAATAGCTCATGTATCAAATAGGGTTGTCCGTATCTTCCATGTTAGGCAGATTATTCTCAAGAGGAGTGGACTCCGCTCCTCACTCACGAGAAAATGGTTGGTCACCGGGATGCCCAGTCACATCCTTTATGCAAATCAAATCAAAATAATTGCAAACAAAAATCCCCTTGGGACTCTTGTTAGTTGGAGGCACTCGTTGTTTCGAGCAAGCCATGGATTGATGCTTGTTGGTGGAGGGGGGGTATAAACTTTACCATTCTGTTTGGGAACCGCCTATAATATGTGTAGCATGGAAGATATCGCCATCTCTTGGTTGTTATGTTGACAATGAAAGTATACCGCTCAAAATATTATTCATCTCTATTTCAAAACCGAGCTCTGGCACCTCTACAAATCACTGCTTCCCTATGCGAAGGGCCTATCTATTTACTTTTATGTTGAGTCATCATCCTCTTATTAGAAAGCACCAGTTGGAGAGCACCACTATCATTTGCATTCATTACTGTTAGTTTACATCGAGTATGACTTGACTGGATCTCTTTTACCATGAATTACAATGTCTAGTCAGTCCTTGATCTTTAAAGGTGCTCTGCATTTATGTTTTGCGGTCTCAGAAAGGGCTAGCGAGATACCATCTTGTTATATCATATCATGATTGTTTTGAGAAAGTGTTGTCATCCAAGATTTATTATTATTGCTCACTAGTTGATTATGCCATTGATATGAGTAAACATGAGACCTAAGCGTTATTGTGAATATGGTTAGTTTATAATCTTTGCTGAAAACTTGAATGCTGGCTTTACATATTTACAACAACAAGAGAAAACAGAGTTTGTAGAAGTTTTTCTTTATCACTTTCAGTTTGTCAACTGACTTGCTTGAGGACAAGCAAAGGTTTAATCTTGGGGGAGTTGATACATCTCCATCGTATCTACTTTTCCAAACACTTTTGCCCTTGTTTTGGACTCTAACTTGCATGATTTGAATGGAACTAACCCGGACTGACGATGTTTTCAGCAGAATTGCCATGGTGTTATTTATGTGCAGAAACAAAAGTTCTCGGAATGACCTGAAACTCCATGGAGCGTATTTTTGGAAATAACAAAAAATATTGGCAAAAGATCAAGGCCAGGGGGCCCACACCCTAGCCATGAGGGTGGGGGCATGCCCCCTACCTCGTGGGCCCCCTGGAGCTCCTCCGACCTCAACTCCAACTCTATATATTCGTGTTCGGAGAGAAAAAAAATCAGAAAGAATGATTCATTGCGTTTTACGATACGGAGCCACCACCAAGCCCTAAACTCTCTCGGGAGGGCTGATCTGGAGTCCATTCGGGGCTCTGGAGAGGGGAATCCGTCGCCATCGTCATCATCAACCATCCTCCATCACCAATTTCATGATGCTCACCGCCGTGCATGAGTAATTCTGTCGTAGGCTTGCTGGACGGTGATGGGTTGGATGAGATTTATCATGTAATCGAGTTAGTTTTGTTAGGGTTTCATCCATAGTATCCACTATGTTCTGAGATTGATGTTGCTATGACTTTGCTATGCTTAATGCTTGTCACTTGGGCCCGAGTGCCATGATTTCAGATCTGAACCTATTATGTTTTCATGAATATATGTGAGTTCTTGATCCTATATTGCAAGTCTATAGTCACCTACTATGTGTTATGATCCGGCAACCCCGAAGTGACAATAATCGGGACCACTTCCGGTGATGACCGTAGTTTGAGGAGTTCATGTATTCACTATGTGTTAATGCTTTGGTCCGGTACTCTATTAAAAGGAGGCCTTAATATCCCTTAGTTTCCGCTAGGACCCCGCTGCCACGGGAGGGTAGGACAAAAGATTTCATGCAAGTTCTTTTCCATAAGCACGTATGACTATATTCAGAATACATGCCTACATTACATTGATGAATTGGAGCTAGTTTTGTGTCACCCTAGGTTATGACTGTTACATGATGAACTGCATCCGGCATAATTCTCTATCACCGATCCATTGCGTACGAGCTTTCCATATATTGTTCTTCGCTTATTTACTTTTCCGTTGCTATTGTTATCATCACTACAAAATACCAAAAACATTACTTTTGCTACCGTTATTTTTGCTATCTATACCACTACTATCATATTACTTTGCTACTAAATACTTTGCTGCAGATATTAAGTTTCCAGGTGTGGTTGAATTGACAACTCAGCTGCTAATACTTGAGAATATTCTTTGGCTCCCTTTGTCGAATCAATAAATTTGGGTTGAATACTCTACCCTCGAAAACTGTTGCGATCCCCTATACTTGTGGGTTATCATCCTGCCACTGTTCTTTCTGCAATAAGATGAAGGCACTGAGGATCTGGTGAGGTGACGTGCGTGGAGCGGGCCGCGAGCCAGAGGTCGATCGCACAGGTTTATCAGTATTGCAGGTTTGGACCCGAGCACAAGCGTCGTGCCAGCATGTGTAGCCCCCGTTGCGGGATGAGCGAGAGGCCGGTCAGCAACGCGTGTCTTTAGCCACATCCATCTTCGTGACCCCAGCACCGACTTCGGAGCTCTGCTTGAGCCCGTGGATGAGGTGCACCGCACCGCTGCTGCCGAAGCCGTGAAGGATCAAGTGGAGGCTCTCCTGCGGAAGTTCCTCGCCATCGACCCTGCGCCCCCAATTGACGGCACCACCAAACCTACAGTCACAGCCGATGGTACAGGTGACGGTGATGTTGTTGACGACGGGGCACTCCTTGCTTGCGGTGGCAGTGCCCAAGGCTGAAGCAGGGGCTCGCAGGCAGCACTTCCCTCCATTTTTATTTCCTACAACATGCATCGTGCCTCATGGAGGCGTTAAAACTTTATGTGTCCATGCTTTTAAGAGACAGCGTTTTTTGTAATAATTTTTGCTAGGATTTTGCGATTTCCTTCCCGCTTTCTTGATGTCCTACGTCGGCAGGGCTCGACCCCGTGCATACCTCAACCATCGTCGGGTCGTCCGGATCACCAGGACGAGTCCAAGGGGTGAGGGGCTATGTGACCAGTTAGGCTCCTCAGTCGCGATGCTCAAGAGTCACCCTTGACGCACAAACGGCCCGTGGGAAGGAGATGCGAGAGTAGGCCTTAGCGTTCTATGTCGGCAGGACCCGACCCCGCGCGTACCTCAGCCGCCATTGGGTCGCCCGGATCACGAGGACAAGACCAAGGGGTGAGGGGCTACGTGGCTAGTTAGGCTCCTGAGTCGCGATGCTCAGGAGTCCCCCTTGACGTACAAATAGACCTCCATACCTTTTCTCATCGAGGTCTCGCTTGGGAGGGGCACGCGACGACTAGGTCCAAGGGACCTGGCAGGGTGGCATATGCTAGGCGTGACTTGAGCATAGCCCCAGTGCCTAGCCCCCTCGCGTGACTCTCCCAAGGGGAAAGTGTTGCAAGGAGGCTAGATACTGAGCCTAGTGGCTCCCTAAGGTTGATGCGGCCATGGGGCCGCCCTTAGTTGTTTATCACCAGCGTGGAGCATGGCGCTTCCACACATGCATGGGCATAGCCGCTCCTCGACTGTGTCTACTGCCAGCATGGAGCATGGTGCTTCCGCTGGTGCGTGGGTGAGGGATCCCTCTGAGTGGAGCCCCCGGGACATGTACAGCCCCGCCCTGACACGTGGCTTGCATGGCAGGGCTAGACGAGGTGTGTCTGGGCACTCATGAGCCAGTGCGGGACTCACGAGGCCCTACCTGAAGGCGAGTTGCTCCCGAATTTGATTCTTGATAGTTGTGATGGCCCTGCGAGATGGTTAGGTAAGTGTGCGATGAAGCATGCCTCCATGTGGTGCCCGAGCACCACCCTCATGACATTGGCTAAGTCAGAGGCCCTCCAGAAGAGAGCACCCAAGCCCAGCCTGAGGAGGGCGCCGACGCGCCTTCTTATGCATGAGAGGGAGGCGCCCCATCCATGGGCGCAGATCCTGAGGCGGTGCCGCTGTAGACACCGCTCTCCTGAGGATCTTGGCGAAGTACCTACTTCTTCTTCTTTGGAATGACCTTAGGAGGGTAGATGGCTCCTTCGTTGTCCGGATCTTCAATTTTCGCTGTCTGATAGGCGCGCTCGAGGGAGCACACCACGTCCTTATCCTCGCAGGCGATCATGATGATGTGCGGTTCCCCGGCATCTTGAGGACGTTGTGGCCATGGTGGGTCACTGCCATGAACTTGGCCAAGCCCGGATAGCCAAGGATAGCATTGTACGTGAGGCGGATGTGAGCTACGTCGAAGTCGATGAGCTCGGTGCGGTAGTTGTCATGCTGGCCGAAGGTGACAGGGAGGCGGATATGCCGTATCAGGGTGGTGGAGCCATCGGTCACGCCTGAGAAGGGCTTGGTGGGCTGCAGATGATCATACGGCACATGGAGGCGGTCGAACGTCTCGATGGAAAGGACATTGAGCCCCGCACCACCATCGATGAGGGTCTTGGTGACAAGGGCATTGTTGATGATGGGTGAGCAAAGCATCGAGAGAGCGCCGGTAGTTGCCGCACACTTGAGCTAGTCAGACGAGCTGAAGGTGATGGTGCACTTGGACCACCTGAGCGGACGTGTGGCCTCGAGCCTAGGGAGGGCCGTGTTCACCTCATGAGCGAACTGCTTGAAGATGCGGTGGGAGGTTGGGGCCTGAGCGCCACCCTAAATGCAGGCGATGGTGTTAGGCTCCTGGAAGCCCCCAACCCCCACATCCTGGTGGTGGTCGTCGTTCCTCCTTGGTGGTGGTGGCAGCGGAGGGAGGACGACATTGCCCTGAGGACAGTCCTCACGAGGCTGGTCTCTCCAGGGGCCCTTGCGAGCCTGGCCTTGCCAGCGATCCTCGCGAGGCTGGTCGTGCCACTCCTAGCGTGGGCCGCGGTCATCCCAATGTCCTCCACTTCTACCTCCTCTGCGACCGTAGCCTCGATCGATGCGCTCGAGGCATCGACCGAGGTGCCCGTCGCAGATGGCCCTGAACTCTTGACATTCGTTGGTGTTGTGGCTGTGTATGTTGTGGAAGACGCAAAATGGATGGCTGCTCTTGGACGACTCTGGGTGGTCACAACCGCGCTTCATCTCTGGTTCGGACGCGAGCACGACAGCCCCCTTGTGCTTCACGTCCTTGACTTTGGCCTTCTTATCTTCTGGGTCGGCAGCTGGAAGCTCAAGGAGGGAGAGGTGCCCCTCCTCATCTCTCGCGCACTTGCTAGCCATGTTGAACATCTCTAGAGCCATGCACAAGTCCTTGGGAATGGCGAGCTCCTCCTTCATCTTGACATCGCGGACGTTGTCGGAGAATGCCAATATGATGGCTTCATCAGAAACCTTGGGGATCTTAAGGCGAACTTTGTTGAAGTGCTGGATGTACTTCTGCAGTGTCTCCCCAGGTTGCTACTTGATGCACTGTAGGTCACCCATGGCAGGCGGGCGGTTGCGAGTGCTCTGGAAGTTGGCGACAAAACACTCGCGCATCTCACCCTAGGAGGAGATCGATCCCGCGGGCAGATTCAGGAGCCACGAGTGCGCGCCATCCTTGAGGGCCATGGGGAACCAATTTATCATGACCTTTTCGTCGTCGTTGGCCGCCTCGATGCCCAGCTCGTAGAGCTGCAGGAACTCCGCAGGGTCGAGGGTGCCGTCGTAGCTTGGAGGCTGGTCAAGCTTGAACTTGCCTGGCCAGACGACGCTGCGTAGCTCAGGGGTGAAGGTGTGGCAGCCCGCTGTGGTCACCGGAGCCCGGTGTGGAGGTGGAGCCTGATCTTGGTGCTTGTGCACCACTGCTGCAGGCAGCGCGTAGTTTAGACGTGGTGGTGGACGGAGCGCTGGAGCACCTCCTTGCGGCCGTTGGATCTCCCGGCAGCTTTATTCTTCGTCTGCGGACGCCCGGCGTAGAGGGTCACGCCGCGGGGTCATGCCGCGGGGCCGCGCGTCTTGGACCGAGGGCGACGTCCTGACGAGGAGGTGGCGGAGGCGCTCCATGGGCTACATCACCTGCAGCAGGCGGCGGACGAGGCAGCGAGAGGGACAGTGCATGCGAGCCCCCAGCCGCGCTGACTAGCTCGGCGATGCGGTCCAGCCAGTCTTCGTAGAGGCCCTCGACGGGACGGTAGCGCAGGATCTCACGCGCCATGAGCAACACAGCTTGCGTGTTCGCGGGGCCGTGATGAGCGTGGGACGACGAGCCGGCCGGGGTCAGCGACGGCGTGGCGGTGCGTCCGTCCCGCCACATGGAGGGATGTTGCGACGAACCTTGCTACTCATGCTCCGCCCGGCCAGTGATGGCGTTGGCGGCAGGTGATGGAGAACGACCGGGAGGCCCACCGATGGGCACTGTTTGGGCGACGCGCGTGGCGAAAGCGGCTCGATGCTCAGCACGGGTTCAGCGAGCATCAGCCATGGAGATGGTGGGACGGCGGCGAGTCGATCGACGGGAGAGAAGCTTCGACGCACCCCTACCTGGTGCGCCAAATGTCAAATTCCGGGCTCTGCAGACCCTTGAGAGGTTCAAATACTAGGGTGCGTACGAAGAACTCCTTCTCCCCAACCTGCTGGCCCAACGATTCCATGGCCTAGCTCGACGAACCCAAGGGACCACAGACACAACAGTTTTATCCTGGTTCGGGCCGCCTTGCGGTGTAATACCCTACTCCAGCTTTGTGGTGGATTGCCTCGAGGGGCTGAGGATGAACTAGTACAGTGGCTGAACAGCCTCAGGAGGTGAGGTGTTCTTGAGCTCAATGAGCTGGTGGGTGTGAGGATGGTCTGAATGATCCGATCTCCCCTCTTCTAGGGTGGTGGCTAAGTCCTATTTATAGTGGCCTTGGTCCTCTTCCCAAATGTAGGTGGGAAGGGATTCCACAACGGCCAAATTCAAAGGGAGACAACTAGTACAAGTTATCCTGACAAAAGTAGTTTTCGCCTACAAAGGCTCTGGTGGTGACGCTATAGTGGGCTCCACGATGACCTCCGTCCTGTCGTCCTGGTGGTCTTGGTCCTTTTTGCACCAATATGGAAACCTTTGCATGATCCATCAGGACTCCACGCTTGCGCTTGCCCCCTTGGCACCAAAGGGGAAACTGGTACACTGCGCCCGCTGGCGCCTGCCTGGCCTTGGTCGTCATGGCTCACGTTATGTGAACCTTGCGAGGTGCACCTTGCCTTGATATCTCTGCTCCTTGGGAGCCAGCCTAGTGAGGCCGCCCCCAGGGAGGTCTTGGTGTTGTCCGCCTCGCGTGGCTTGGCCCCTCACGAGGCTTGGCCCCTCGCAAGGGTCTTGAGTCGCTGCTGCTGAAACTAGGCCGTATCGGGCTGCTGATGGAGCCACACTGTGGGCCGCAGGTAGGCAAGTCTGGGTACCCCCATTCCCAGAACGCAGACAAGGTGCTTGAGCCCGACTACACTCAGGGCTTTGGCACGGGCGTCCTCCACCACCGACACGGCCCTCGCATGAGCCTTATGCCAAAGAGCCAATTGCCTGACTCTCTCGGATGCGACATAGGCCTACAAGGCACCATCCCTTGCAGCGCGCTTCTCTTCCACAACCTTCTTCGCCACCTCTCTTTTGGCACACTCTACCGGAAGCAAATCCTACCACAAGGCGACCTCAATTTCTTTCCAAAGCTCCTCCAAGCTGGGGGGCTCCGTGAGCGGCATGACATTCTCCTCGTAGAGGGGAGCCAAGGCGTCCTCCGATGCGTGTGGTGGCGAGACTGGGAACACTGACGTGTGACCCTCGACGTGTCGCGGCGAGGAGCGGAATGCTGGCATTTTATCCTCCAATGTTGGCAGCGAGGAATGGAACACCGACGTGTCCTCCTTGACTAGTGGCGGTAAGGAATGGAACGTTGATGCGTGATCCACTGCGCGGTGCAGCTAGGGGCGCCTAGGGCTAGGGAGGGGTGATGCCACGGTGGTCGATAAAGGCGATTAATGTGAGCATTCTTCCGAATGCCATGGGAGGTGCATTATTCATAGCGAGCAATGCCACACCTACGTAAGATATGTTGCGTGATTGACGTAATAGCTAGGTGCACATATTTTTGTTGGAGTAAATTACGGGGGAGGGGAGGCGCAAAAATCTTACTGGTCACAATGGATTGGACGAGTGCGGGGGGGGGGGGGGGGGGGGGGGGGGGGGGGGGGGGGGAGAGTCATGCTTGCAGATTGTTTTCACACGGGGAGGAGTGATGGGACTGACAAAGGGAGAAGGAGAGTCAAGCATGCAGATTATTTTCACACATGGACATGAAAATATTTTGAGGCGAACAGGCTTCCTACAGGTATGTGGAACGGTGCATAAGTCGTCTTATTACGTTGTGCACCACGACCAAGGTGTTGACAACAGATTTGCTAATTAATATCATTGCATGAAATAAACCGACCACTGCATGTCGAGCTAGCTAGTCTCAAGTCATTAAGAACATACACGCTCCACACACGTTCAGATTTCAAGGTGCACTAAATTATTGCATGCAAGGATTAAGAGAATATTGATTAATGCATGTAAAAATTCTTTGTCATTTATTGTTCATGCATGCATCCAATGCAATAATGCATTGGTAAACACAATTTTTGTGAAGAACGAGAGCATTAGTTGATTACTTTTGCACACTAGAAAAACTATTCCACCGCCTCTATCTTGGTACGTGTATGTGAGAATTTTGAATCGAGCCATATAAACTAGAAGGGAGGTAGTAGGAATGATGAGGACATCACTAACAAAGTTACACCCACAGCCCCTACTGATACATATACATGACCAATTACTAGAGCTCATGCACGCCAATTAAATTACCAGGTACTTTCGTTTCTTGGTAATGATTCTAATGTTTGTGAGACTATGATGCTGCCTGAATTGGATACATTTGTCTTTCTTACAAATGAAGGGCCTAGCTTGGACAAGAAGGATGATCATTGGAGCAAGATCAAGCATGGAGATGATGGCATACGCAAGGGGAACAAGAACGAAGTTACAAGTGATGATTTCAGGACTTTGAAGCCACCAAAATGGGTGGGTGAAGCCTTGGGCGAAATATACAAGATGTCACTTCATAAATTTTGTCCAGAGGCTATTATAGGTGCTGCATCACCTTATTATTGGGCCAGGCCCATGTAATTTCGAAATACTTGAGTATAGGCTGTTTCTAGAGTCTGTATGTGTGGGGAAACAAGAGTTAGGGTTGGTTTCAGACCCCTCCTCCAAGGGCCACGAAATTCCCCCCTCTTCCTCCATATATACAGCCCTTAGCGCGTCGTTTAGACTTTGGGTTTTGTTTAGATTAAAGTTTGCCATAGCTGCAACTTCGCATACTTCGTTTGTGTTCAACGACCAGACAAAGGCGTCACAGAACCCCACCTTGATTGACAAAACTTTCCTCTTATATTCGCAATATCCCGATTGCAATCTTAGTTTCTTGCTTATTCTTCGTTTGCTTGCTGGAAACAGACCTTTGTGGTCAGGTTGATCATGCTCCGGCTTGATTAATAACCTCTCGGAGTTGGTTTAGCAATTGCTAAGGCGCGACATCCTCGCATGTTCGTAGTCGGATCGTCAAAGTCGACTTCCTCCAAAATGATAGCCACCATCTCATCGAAAGACGGGACACCTTTGCCTCTATCAAGGAATCATATAGCTAACCTTGTTCCGATGACTATATCTGACATGGCAATATCATAACCCACCTGGATAGAGGAACTAGTCTACATAGTTTATATAAATTTTGTCTCAAGTCAAAGTACCTCTACTTCGACCAAACTTATAGAAAAATGTATAAACATTCACAATGTCAAATCAATATTTTATATTCATTATGAAATGTAGTTTTAGAATATATATATATATATATATGGTATTGTAGATATTGATATTTTTAATATAAATTTGGTCAAACTTTGCAAACTTTGACTTGACACAAATATAATATGCATAGTAAAAAGGACTAGAGGGAGAATCATGCATGCGGGGTAGGCAAAAAATTGCTCATTTATAGCCGTCTGAAGTCTCAAAGGGCACGACTGCGCGACGGGGCGACTATCGTGGGAGGCGCGATGGTTGATGAAATTAGGTGAAAGTTACATGCTCGCGCTGGCATGGCATGCGAACACACAAAAGATATGCCATCAGGCCTATTACGTAGGTCTAGTAGACATGACATCTAGTGGGTCCAGCATAGTACTCGAGAACTCTTTGGGGGCATGCAACCATTTATCCACCAGGCAAGCCACCATCCCATGCGGTTCGCACGCCCTACTCGTCCCCATCTTCTACCTTGCAATAGTTCTCTCCCAGTCGTCCCGTCCTTTCACATTACACCAGTTCCACTTCTCCTAACCCGCCTCCAAAATCCATGGCCTCCCAAATCTCCATGATCAGCAGTGAGTAAAACGTTAGAACCATCAACGATGATGAGTTCATCATCATCTACATTCGTAGATCCACGACGGGAAGCATGCCTTGGTTGCTTCCTACACATGTTCAAAAGTTCAAAGGATGAGTGGGTCGCTGGGCTAGATATTGAGTACACCACAAACCTGGAAAAGGAGAATCTTCTAAAGGAGGAAGAGATGAAAAAGCTCGCCATGATCCAGGTTTGCGTACATAACGTTTGCTTAGTCTACCACATATTCCATGCCAACGTTAGGTTCCTGGATTTTGAGGTCTCCCTCAAGGACAAAAGAGTGAAATTCGTTACTGTAGGCTTTACAAATGACAAGAGAGTCCTGGGTCGGATAGGCCTCGTTGTAGGCCAACCCTTCGAACTCTAGAACAAAAGCCTGGTGTCCTCCTCTCATCCTTCAATGCCGACCCTGGCAGTAACCATGATTGATCCTTTGTACGATGAACTGAAGAAACATCACACCAAGTTTCATCATGCATGGGAGTCGAAGACAATACATGAAGATCACATTGTGTCCGTAGCAACAGATACCTACCATTGTTTAAATATCTACAAGGGTTGGATCAAGCAAAGAAGTGTCGGCGAAGAGGAAGAGGAATAGGGACGATGACAAAGTCGAGGACGTGCACGAGGACTCCAAGCACGGTGGTAGTCCCGTTGCGCATGCTAGTTCTACTGCAGTGTCAAGCGGACTAGTTGCTTAGTTTTATTTGAAGGGTGTGTTGTGCTGAGCCCCCAACCGAACTATGTTATGTTCTTTCTCGTTATTTGAACTCTTTAGTACATTCTAGTATTTCTTACTACTGTTGTTCTTATCGTTGGTACTACAACTCGTTTCTTTGTGTTCTACTGTACTAGAAGTATAATTTGGGTCATTCGATTTGTGAAAGAAGAAGTTCACCAAAGTGAAGTAAGAAAATGGCAAATAAGCTAC
This sequence comes from Triticum urartu, assembly GCF_003073215.2. Classification (NCBI taxonomy): domain Eukaryota; kingdom Viridiplantae; phylum Streptophyta; class Magnoliopsida; order Poales; family Poaceae; genus Triticum; species Triticum urartu. Next base: position 364,232,289 of record NC_053023.1, read on the forward strand.
CCCTGTATCTATATTAGGGTGGCAGGGTGCCCATGATCTATCTTATGAGTTTTTGGTGTGGAATGCAGTTCGCCAGAAAAATGGATCGTGCCCGGGGTTAAACAGGTGGCTGGGGTGGGGGAGCATGGCAGTGGCAGGCGGTTCAGGGCAGGGCCGGGCGGCAGCGACAGGCAGTTAGGCATGTGGCAGGCTGGCGACACAATGATTGAGAGAGAGAATGAAAAATGCATCATTCTCGGAGGTTGAAGAAGCCCTTCTGACTGTCCATGTTGCATCAAACGACTTACAAGAGTCGACTAACCCAAATTGTTCCTTCAGATTGACTGATCCATGTGGCATTCAAGGTCTCGAAGGTAAATTCCCCGTCCACACCCGGTTTGCGGCTCAGCACGGGCGCGACCAGCTTCCGCCGCTGTAGCCACCGTGCGATGCGGGCATAGATGGCATCGCGAGGAGGGATTGCAGACGACATGAGTGGGCGAGGGGTTGAGTTAATATGTAGTACTGTACGGTGTTGTAGTGCCGATGACATGTGGGGCCGGGTCCCACATGGCAGCGATAGTACTGCATTGTATAGTACTGCGACGACTATACGCATGCGTAATGGCAGAGACAACATATTGAATAGTGCTCTTATGGGAGCTTGGTTAGAGCATCCGCAATAGTGTGTATGATAGATTCGTTGGTTCAAGGTCCACTTTAGCAGCCAACATCATGCCATACAAGTTCTCAAGTGAAGCGTATGTTAAATTTATGGGAACCACACGCATTAAATCAATACAACTAAACTGGTGACCAACACCTGAGAGAAGGAAATAGGGGAGGTAGCTGCTGTCGGTCTCAAAACCGACGGATCTCGGGTAGGGGGTCCCGAACTGTGCGTCTAGGATCGATGGTAACACGAGACAGGGGACACGATGTTTACCCAGGTCCGGGCCCTCTCTATGGAGGTAATACCCTACTTCCTGCTTGATTGATCTTGATGAATATGAGTATTACAAGAATTGATCTACCACGAGATCGTAATGGCTAAACCCTAGAAGTCTAGCCTAAGTGGGTATGGTAATGAGTATATGTGTTGTCCTTTTCGGACTATCCCCTACGATTTATATAGACACCGATGTGATCTAGGGTTTACATGGAGTCGGTTACATAAGAAGGAATCGTCGGTCGCCAAGCTTGCCTTCCACGCTAAGTAGAGTCCAATCCGGACACGAGTATGGTCTTCGATCTTCACAGCCCATCAGTCCGGCCCATGGATAACAGGCTGGACACCAGAGGACCCCTTTTTCCAGGACTTCCTCAGTAGCCCATGAACCTAGCTTCAATGACAAGGAGTCCGGCACACAGATTTGTCTTCGGCATTGCAAGGTGGGTTCCCTCCTTCCAAATTCCAGAATATTCTTCGGACGAAGTAAGTATATCTGGACCTGTGTACATAATTGCAGAGAATATAATATCCCACGAGCCCAACTTGTTGACAACTTTTCACGACGTCGTATCATGCCTGCCCGGTTACTATTTCCAACCGTCGGCTAGCGAGCCGCCCCACGTCTCGGGGTGTGGTTTTACTGGCACGTCTTTTCAAGGCAGAGATCGTGTCCCTTTTATTTATGGGATTTTCATTAATGCAGGCGCGGGTAACCCAACCGTCCCCCGGGTACAACTCCTTGGTGATAGGTAAGTTTAGAGACCCCGGGGAAGACGCCCAGTATCCGGGGCCTTTATATAGAGACCCAGTCTCGTCTTCTCCCCTTGCACTTGCTACTTCCTCAACCCCATCCACCCCAAGTACCAACCCTCAGGTTCCAATCACCACTAGCCCTAGTCATGTCCGGATCCAATTGTCAGGGCCGGTGGGTGGTTTCTTCTGTAATAGAGGAGGATATTGCGAAGCTCCGCGTAGCGAGGTATCTGACACCGGAAATCTTTCATCAGCTTCCAGCACAAGGGCAAGTCATACCGACCCCTAGATCTGGCGAGAGGGTAGTATTTGTATCCCACTTCCTTCACGGGCTAGGGTTCGCGCTTATCCCCTTCGTCCGGGGGCTCATGTTCTACTATGGGCTAGATTTTCACGATCTGGCCCCGGACTCTATTCTCCTCATCTCAACATTTATTGTTACGTGTGAGGCCTTACTCCGGACTCCTCCGTACTTTGGTTTGTGTCTCAAGACCTTTGGTGTGAGGCCGCAGGTGGCAAAGGAGGAGCAGGCAGAGTGCGGCAGCGTCATAATAGGCAAGCTGGCCGGCGCGGTTTGGCCCGAAGGATCTTTTGCCAAATCTCCCGACCTATGGCAGCAGGGGTGGTTTTATATCAATGAGCCGCGGGGCTCCAAGTGGGTAGCTACACCTGCGTTCTGACCCGGTCCTCCAATTCAGCTCGCTTCATGGGTCAATAAGGGATTGGACTAGGGATCCGTCGATGAAGTGCAGACTCTGCAAAGTCGCATCCAAAGCCTTACCGAGAAGGGCATCGATCTTGTGAACGTCGTTCAAGTAATGCTAGTCCGCCGGATCCTGCCATGTCAGCGGCGGCCTCTTCGTATGTGGGATTTTAACCCAGAAGGGCGGCGGACTCTACCGCACTTCTTCGGCACTATGCATGAAGGAATGAGGAAATTATATTTCGGAGAACGAGAGCAATGGCCGGACACCACCGAAGACATTGGTCTTGACTGCAATCATCCGGACACTTCGATAAGTACTCGATATCCGAGCACTTCCCATTCAGGCATCTGTTAACAAGATACTGAACAATCCGTCCTTGTACAGGACTAGATAAAGAAAGCGGTGCTAATCTTGTGTCCGGCGCCTTTCTCGAAGGCCCTGCTGACAAGAATGCTGATGCCGACACCGTACCAGGTGGCTACATTCGGGGAAACCAAAATTCTTTTGCCCAAGGGCAAGAGTGCAGAGGGAGCCCTCCAGGGGAAGAAGAGGGCCGCCTCCGAAGATCAGGAGGGGAACCCTTCCAAGAGAGGAAAAACATCATCGTCGAGCAGCTTGGGCCGGACGAGCGAGGCTGTCATAGAGGTTGATGACGAGGATGAACCTCGAGGCAAACCATAAGCGAGGCTGGGGTACTTTAAACGCACCTCATTCTTTTCCTATTAGTGAAGTAATCATCCGATATATGTTCGTCCATGCAGATTAACGCCTGGTGCTTCTCAATCATCCTCCTCCTCGGGAGATCTTCTTCCAGAGGTGATGGAGAGTGACACGCCTTCTCCGGCCTCATTGCCCAATAGGGGGGGTGATACCGAGGTATCGTCCCGAAGAGCTCCTCCCGAACACCAAGTAGTACAGGAAACGAAGAAGGCGTTACCCGAAGGCGCTGCCTCTGTCATCGGGGTTACGGGATCAAGACTGGCATCCCCGAACCATCCGGTTTACAGCCGAAGACGATTCTGGAGGCAAGTAAGCGGGTTCCTTCACAGGAATGCCATACTCCGGCGGTGGTTTCCGAAGACCCAGGAGCGCCGGAAATGCTGACGGGCTTGCTACGACGAGCATCCATTTAAGAAGAGCACCGTACCTTGATGGCTATGGTGGTCAAAAGGGTTCTATCCGTGAAGAGTGGATTGAATGAGGCCTTCACGAGCCTTCTAAGAGGTTTTGAGGTTTGTGATGTAGCTTTGTCAATTGAATTTTATTGACAGAATGCACCTGTTGTATATGCAGTAGCCCCTGAGACTCGGATTGTCTTCCGAAGGAAGCGATCGGAGGACTAAAGAGATATGCTCAGGTATTAACCTTGGGTTAATTTGAAATACATGCTGCTTCCCCTCCTGTGGCTGTCTGAAATACGGAAGTGGCCGAACTACAGCGAAAGCTGGATATTGCCGAGGATGACTGACGGTGTCCTGGACAAGGGGATACTCACCACGTCATCTCCCAATCTATTAGATTGGGCCGAGGACCCCCGTGGCCGTATACTCATGGGCCAGTTCGGACAGTTGCCACATACATGGAAGATTCAACAAGAGTTGGTGATCAAGACAAGGACTCCTCCCCACCGGCGTATTCGGCTAGGACTCTTGTTAACCTAGGCCTCTGGTGCATTATATAAACCAAGGCCAGGCTTGTCGATAGAGAATATACAACAATCATACCATAGGCTAGCTTCTAGGGTTTAGCCTCTCCGATCTCGTGGTAAATCAACTCTTGTAATACTCATATAATCAATATCAATCAAGCAGGACGTAGGGTATTACCTCCATCAAGAGGGCCCGAACCTGGGTAAACCTCGTGTCCCCTGCCTCCTGTTACCATCGATCTTAGACGCACAGTTCGATACCCCCTACCCGAGATCCGCCGGTTTTGACACCGACATTGGTGCTTTCATTGAGAGTTCCGCTGTGTGATCGGCAAAAGGATCAATGGCTCGCCCGCAGGTCAACTGCGACGCCGGCATCTTCGTCGCCGGCTTGACTGTTCACCTTGGCTCGACCAAGGACTGTGCTCCATCTCCGATCGTCATGTTCGGACGGGGGCCTTCTTTAACATCAACTCCGATCTCTATCATGATCATAGAGGAGTCATCCATGGAGCTCGAGGGCTCAACGTCAACATTGCCCTCGGGCGGCCGTGCTGTTTTTATGGACAACGAACTTGTATTCACCGTCATCACCTCCTGGAGCGTAGGTTTGATGATTGCTTCGGTGGAATAGTGCAGAATTACGTCTACAACAGCCATGCAAAATTTCGTCAAGTTCCGATGGAGGAATCTCCGAAAATATACGATATACCGGAGCCCTGTCAAATCTGGACGGGAATGTGGACGAGTTTAGGGCGTGGTCTCCAGAGCCCAGCTCGGAGGTCCTTTGGAAGATCCAATCGTTCATCTACTGCGCAATTCCCATATCTACCACCCCTACAAATTTCAGCTCGATCCGACGGTTCAAACTCTACGAACCTTCCGATGAGTGGACCAATTTTCGGATCCGTTTTCTGCGCGAATACGGATCCGACCCGAATTCATGTTTCTTTAGGAACGTGATATTGGACAACCTTTTTAGAGGAATTCTGTTCTAGGGTATTGTGTGTTGTTTTTAAACACGTGCCCGTAAATTGTTAAACCTCCCCTGGGGTCATCTTCATTATCATGCTGGTGTCAAACCAGTCCGGCAATATTGCTCTAAGGCTGCCAACCTGCGCTAGACACGTCGTCACTTTGTTGAGCCGACCTCAACTTCTTCAGACCATCTTCTCGGCAAGCCGAACAAGAGTCCGGCATCACGAAGGATAAATCATCACCAACACCGCTGCCCCACGGATTACATAGAGCAGGCATACTGGCAACGCCGCACGGTCACTTCATCAAGCTGGCATTGACCACGTCACGACCTGCATCGGCAGGGCCGCACTGTTGCTTCTTCAAGCTGGTGTCCATCACGCCGACCTACTTTGACTCATCGGCTGACATCGAGGCTTCGACATCTTGGCTGGACCGGGGGCTTCATCATCTCTTCATCAACCTACTCCGGTGACTTTGGCGTCATCAGCCGACCAGCTTCGTCACGATTAGCTGGACCGAGGGCTTTGCCTCGGCAAGCCAACCTTTGCCAGCATTGCCATGCCATCGTTTTATCGCCCATCACGCAATAGGTGCGCGGATCGAGTCCCAATTTTGGGAATCACCTTCCTTCGGATTGCTACAACAAATAAACCAGGTGCTATTAATCCTAGTATTTTTTTGCTTGTTTGGGTCCATTTTTCCCAAGGAATTATTACTCTGGTTTGTCCATCATATGTACACAGGTCTATCAAATGGTGGCCGCAGTAACGACGGTCGCATGGTGGTTCGGTCAGTCTCCGTACATAGTCCGGCGAATGCCGCATCCGGAACTCGGACCGACCTATGAATTCAGGCTTTGCCACGCCTTTACCGTATCACGCCGATGCCCTGCATCGACATTGACTTCGGCGTCAGGCCATATTTCTTTTATTACTCACTTTGCATAAATTATTTATTATGCAATGATTTTTTTTAATTATTATTATTACTATTATCTCCGTTTGCATTATTTTTCGTGCATAGGAAAATGATCCGGATTGGGCAGTATCGTCAACTCAGTGTACTGACATACCACGTCACCTCGGCTGGACGGGGGGCTTCGTCAACACTTCATTACCCCATGCCAGGGACTTCGGCATCACTCTGCCGGCCTGCGTTGACCGTGCTATCTCACCACTTCAGAGTGACGAGCTCTTTGCTCCGCCACCTTGGGACCAGCTTGGGGGATGGAACCTTGTCCCGCATCAAGCTCGGGCCGCGTCATCAATACCGAACACATTAACCAGCTAAGTTGCCTTCATGCTCGAAGTTTTAAAAATTTTAACTTGTGTTCGGTTTGACCAAGCATTATACCTTTTTTGGAAAAAAGTTGCTTGTAAAAAATTTCCTTGTCCAAACTTTGTTTTTGATGCACAAATTCAGATACCCAGTTTACTTGGGGGCTTCTTTTATGAATCTTTTCCTCTTGCATATGATTATACTTGTACGGCTTCCTTCCTTGTTCATGTATTATGCCACAATATGCACCATATTGACTTAAGCGATTTGCAAGTTGGGTTGCCTGGCTCCTGTGCTTACCCCTACGTTCCCGATTGTTCGGCTAGGGAGTAAAGGGAGCACCTCTGCGATTGTCACGACCGGGTCCTCCGAGCTCTGACCTCAGACTGGGTGAAGCCGAAAGCTAGCGCTCTTATTGTTTTCAATCATGGTCGGCACACAATGGAACTCATGAGTACAAAAAATCTATTGCACAAGTCCCATAATAATAATGAGCACCGGAGAAAGGTATCAGTGGGGGTACTATTTTCTTTGATGATGCTTCTTACACTTCGTCTGTAATATAGCATAAGTTCCCTGAGCACGCTTTGTCTATTACAGCCTTATAGCCCGGTTGCCTGGTTATCGGAAACACTGTCAATATTCTCGACAGGTGGAGTACATAACACTTTTCGGTCCTTGACCGAAGAGGGAGAAGCCGACGGTCGGTTAAGACGCGTTTAAAGTTCGGGTAAACAAAGATATGATATTAGTACTTCGGTATATACAATCATTATACATAAAATTCTTTTACCCAAGTCACTTGGGGATCCGACCCGAATTCATGTTTCTTTAGGAACGTGATATTGGACAACCTTTTTAGAGGAATTCTGTTCTAGGGTATTCTGTGTTGTTTTTAAACACGTGCCCGTAAATTGTTAAACCTCCCCTGGGGTCATCTTCATTATCAAGCTGGTGTCAAACCAGTCTGGCAATATAGCTCTAAGGCTGCCGACCTGCGCTAGACACGTCGTCACTTTGTTGAGCCGAGCTCAACTTCTTCAGACCATCTTCTCGGCAAGCCGAACAAGAGTCTGGCATCACGAAGGATAAATCGTCACCAACATCGCCGCCCCACGGATTACACAGAACGGGCATACCGGCATCGCCGCACGGTCACTTCATCAAGCCGGCATTGACCACGTCAAGACCTGCATCGGCAGGGCTGTCGGCGTTCTTGGAACGGGGGTCCCCAGACTTGCCTGCCTGCGGCCTGCGGCGTGGCTCAAAGGGGGGGCCAGCACGGCCCATCTTCACCAACACAGACCCAAGACCCTCGCAAGGGGCCAAGCCTCGCGGGGCGGACGGCGCGGAGCTTCCTCAGGCACGGCCTCATCAGGCTGGCTCGCGAGGAGGCGGAGAGATCAAGGCGGGGTACCTCACGAGGTGCCCGTGACGCAAACCATGACGACCAAAGGCGCCAGGCGGGTGCCAACCCGCGCAGCGTCCTCCTTTCCTCTTTGGTGCAAAGGGAGCAAGCGCAGCCGCGGAGTACCGAGGCATCAGGCAAAGGTTGCCATTTCGGTGCAACAAGACCAAGACGAGGAGGACTGCAAGACGGAGGTCATTGTGGAGCCCAAGACGGCGTCACCACCAGAGCTTTGAGCAGGCGAAGACTACTTTTGTCAGGATAGCTAGTACTAGTTGTCCCCCTTCAAATTAGCCCGCCATTGTTGGCTCCCTTCCCGCTCGATATTTGGGAAGAGGACCAGGGCCTCTATAAATAGGACCAACCACCCACAGAGAAAAGGGGGGACGAGGAAAGAGAAAAAGGACGAGGGAAGGAAAATAGAGAGAGAGATGGGTGACTGAACTCCTCCCAGCAGTTCATCGCCCTAGCCAAGAGCAGACCCTCGCGAGGTTGTTCTTCCTTGTATTGTTCATCATCATCAGCCCAAGAGGAAACCCACCACACCACACACCGGAGTAGGGTATTACACCACAACGGTGGCCCGAACCAGTATAAACCCTGTGTCATTCGTGTTGTTGTTTCCATTGCTTAAATCTTAGCGAGGCGGAGGGGTGCAGGTAGGTAGGAGGCGAAATCTCCGCGCACACCCCAGTGTTCGAACCTTAAGGGTCTGCCGGAACCCGAAATCCGAAATTTTGGCGCGCCAGGTAGGGGGGCGCCGGAATTCGTCTTCCACCGCCCCGTTCTCCTACGACCATCGCGCCCATGTCTGACGCTCGTCGGGCCCGCGCCGAGCGCCGGGCCGCTCTCGCTTCCCGCATCACCCAGACGGCTCCTGTCGGCGGGCGTCCTCGCCGTTCCCCGTCACCTGCCGTCAACGCCGCCACCGGCCCGGCGGGGGACGAGCGGCAAGCATCGTCTCAGCATCCGTCCGTGCGGCAAGACGGCCGCACCACTACTCCCTCGCTCACCCCAGCTGGTTCTTCGTCCCGCGCGCTCCGCACACCCATGGAGGCTCGAGCTGCGCTCATCGCGGCAAACGAGCTCCTGCGCTACCGTCCCGTCGACGAAGTCTATGAAGAATGGCTTGACCGCGTCGCCGAGCTCGTCCGCGCCGCAGGGGGCTCTCCTGCACCGTCCGCTCCGCTGCACCACACCCTGCCCCGCGCAGGCAACGAAGCTCCGGCGGTGCCCCGACCGCCTCCTCCACAAGAAGGCGCCATGGCTCCAAGGCGCGTGGCCCCTGGGCAGAACCCGCTCCGTCAGGTGCCAGCGCGGCAAGAGCAGAGCTGCCAAGAAGTCCCTCGCCCGCAAGAAGCTGCCCGGGCGCTCCCTGCTCTAGCACGTCGCGACCATGCTCCTGCTCCCGCACGTCAAGACCCAGCTGCAGCGCGTGGGGACATGAAATACCAAGCTCTCTGTCACCCAAGGCCTCCCGTGGCCACAGCAGGCTGCCGTGCCTTCACCACCGAGCTACGCAGCGTCGCGTGGCCCGGCAAGTTCAAGCCGGACCTTCCACCTCGTTACGACGGCATGGCTGACCCTGCGGAGTTCCTCCAGCTCTACGAGCAGGGCATCGAAGCTGCCAACGGAGACGAGAAGGTCATGGCGAACTGGTTTCCCATGGCGCTCAAGGAAGGGGCCCGCACCTAGCTCCTGAACCTGGCTCCAGGCATGATCTCCTCCTGGGACGAGATGCGCACCCGCTTCATCGCCAACTTCTAAGGTACTCGCGACCGGCCACCCGCCGTGAGCGACATGTGCCGCATCAAGCAACAACCCGGGGAGACCCTGCAGAAGTACATCCAGCGCTTCAACAACGCACGCCTCAAGATTCCCAAGGTGACTGAGGAGGCCATCATCTCAGCCTTCTCCGACGGCGTGCGCGACGTCAAGATGAAGGAGGAGTTGGCGATGCACGAAGACATGTGCACTTCCTTGGAGCTGTTCAACTTGGCGACCAAGTGCGCCAGGGCTGAGGAAGGGCGTCTCTCCCTCCTCGAGCTGCCTGCCGCAGACCCAGAAGAGAAGAAGCCCAAGGACAAGGACGTGAAGCGCAAGGGGGCTGCTGTGCTCGCGGCAGAACCAGACACCAAGCGGGGAAGAGATCAGCCCAAACCTTCCAAGGGCAGCCGGTACTGTGTGTACCACGACCTCCACACCCACAACACCAACGAATGTCAAGAGCTCCGAGCCGTGCGAGAAGGAAGGATCGGCCATCGCCCCGACCGCGGTGGCCGGGGCTACGGTCGAGGAGGAGGAAGGAACGCAGGACGCTGGGAAGACCGTGGCCCGCGCCAAGGGTGGCGCGATCAACCTCGCGAGGATCGCTGGCAAGACCCGCCTCGCGAGGGAGACTGGAGGGATCAGCCTCGCGAGGATCGCCCGCATGGCAACGCAGGCCTCCCTCCGCTGCCTCCGCAGCCAAGGAGAAACGAGGACCGCCACCAAGACGGGGGGGCTGGGGGCTTCCAGGAGCCACACGCGATCGCCTGCATCCTGGGCGGGGCTCAGGCCCCAGCCTCTCAACGCATCTTCAAGAAGTTCGCCCGCGAAGTGAATGCAGTCCTCCCCGGGCTTGAAGCCACGCGCCCTCTCAGGTGGTCGGCGTGTGCCATCACGTTTAGCTCAGCAGATCAGCTCAAGTGTGCGGCTACAGCCGGAGTCCTCCCGATGCTTTGTTCCCCAATCATCAGCAACGTGGTGGTCACCAGGACCCTCATCGATGGTGGGGCAGGGCTCAACGTCCTGTCCATGGAAACATTCAACAATCTCCAAGTGCCCTACAGCCAGCTTCAGCCAACCAAGCCCTTCTCCGAAATCACCTACAGCTCCATGGTCCCGATTGGGCAGGTCCGCCTCCCTGTCACCTTCGGGGCACGCGACAAGTATCGCACCGAGCTCATCGACTTCGACGTCGCTCACATTCGCCTGCCATACAACGCCATCCTTGGGTACCCGGCACTGGCCAAGTTCATGGCCGTAACTCACCACGGCTACAACGTCCTCAAGATGCCAGGAAGTGGCGGAGTCATCACGGTGCCCTGTGAAGAGAAGGACGCGGTGTGCTCCCTGGAACGAGCCTTTCAGGCCGCGTCACTGGAAGACCCAGATCGCGGAAGCAGGAGGCTTCCCGAGACCGCCCCCAAGAAGAAGAAGACATTGTCCGGCCCTGCCCCTCAGGAGGCAGGCCCCTCTGGGCCCGTGCCTGCCCAGGGGGAACCTCCTTCCGTTGCATAGGAAAGCGCGCCGAACGCCCTCCTCGGGCAGGGCTTGGGGGCTCTCCCCTGGAGGGCCACCGACCTGGCTAGGGTCACGAGGGAGGCGCTTGGGCACCACATGGAGGCGTGCTTCGAAGCACGTTTCCCTCAAGAAGGAGTAAGGCAAGGAGAGCCAGACCCTCAAGAGTTCGTCAGCAAGGCCATTCAGGAGCTACAGGAGTCAAGGGTCATGAAAGGCGGCCGCCGTCTACCAGCAATGGCTCCCCATCCAGGCGAGGATGGTGGGCTGCGCGTCTGCATCGACATACCAGGGCTCAACCGAGTCGCCTCTCTGGAGCTCCTCTGGCCCTCGCGAGTGGGGCGCTGCGGAGGTCCACCCCACAGCTGCGTTCGCATGCCTTACGGCTTGCCGTACGCGGCTGTCACGTACCAGCGCCTCATGAGGGGCATCATGGAGGCACAAGAGGCCAGGCGTTCCGCAGCCCTGGCGGAGATGGAGATGGCCCGCAGGGAGCCACCAGCGCCTCTGGAGCCTCCTGAGGCCCCTGGGCCTGGGGGCTCGTGAGGATCGGCTTCCGTAGCCCACGGAGTCTGCTACACCAACACCCCTTCGTCCTCAACGTCATCAGGTGACATCTTTCAAGTTTTACTTCCATCTGGGAGCGCCCCACAGGGCTGCATTATTCCCAGGCCGCGTGGGTCCGTCCCTGCGGCATGTATCCCTTTTATTTCATGTTGTTAGCTTACCTTGTTGGGGGCGCCCCTCGGGCTGCACGATCCCCAAGTCGCTCGGGCCAGACCCAGCGGCGTGTATCTCATTTGCAGTTATTTCCAGTTATGCGTCATACCCACCATGCTTGATTATTTGATGCCGGCCCACGGCACCTCTTCTTCTCCATGCCGACCGCTTGCACGTTAAAGGGGGGGTACCTGAGCATCGCGACTCAGGGCTCCTACTGGCTCTCCAGCCCTCACCCTCTGGCCTTGTCCATGGCATCGCGACCTGGCGTACCAGCGACGGCTGAGACCAGCTCAAGGGCCGGGACCCGAGGACGTAGAGTGCCGGCATCTAACCAAATTTGCAGGGACACATCACAAGATAAGGCCCAGTGCCAGGCGCAACCCGCCTAGAGGTAGGGCCCCATGAGTCCCGCGCTGGCCCACGGGTGCCCAGATACACCTCGCCAGGCCCTACCGTGCCAGCCACGTGTCAGGGCAGGGCTGTACACGCCCCGGGGGCTCCTCCCGAAGGGGGGCCCCCTCCCACGTACTAGTGGAAGCACCATGTTCCGCGCTGGCTGACGACACTACCGAGGAGCGGCTATGCCCGTACACATACGGAAGCGCTATGCTCCGCGCTGGTGATAAACAACTAAGGGTGGCCCCCGGGCCGCATCAACCTCAGGGAGCCCAGAGCTCAGTGTCTAGCCTCATCGTAACGCCTCCCCTCGGGAGTGCCGTGCGAGGGGGCTGGGCATGGGGGCTGCGCCTGGGTCACGCCCAGACGCACGCCGCCCAGCCAGCCCCCCCCCCCCGGGGGGGGGCCTGGTTCGTTGCGCGTCTCTCCCCGAGTGGAGCCAAGGTACGAAGGCCGTTTGAGCGTCAAGGGGGACTCCTGAGCATCGCGACTCAGGAGCCTAACTCGTCACGTAGCCCCTCACTCCTTAGTTCCGAAAGGCTAACGCTGGGTGAGGTATGCGCGTGGCCGGGCTCTGCAGACGTAGAACGGTAGATCCACCCACATCACACCTCCCTACTTGCTGTTCGTGCACCAAGGGGGACTCCTGAGCATCGCGACTCAGGAGCCTAACTTGTCACATAGCCCCTCACTCCTTGGCCCCGTCCTAGTTTCCGGTCGGGACTAACGCTTGGTGAGGTATGCCCGGGGCCGGGCTCTGCCGGCGTAGAACATAAGCAAGTAGGAAGGGAAAGCGCAAATTTCAAGGAATTCAAAAGAAAATATTACAGTCCACACTGTTATCTCAATGCCAAACGCAAGTTTAAACGCCTCCCCGAGGCATGATACATGTGCAGGAATTAAAGGCAGGACAGGAGCCACAACGGAGTCACTTGTCGGCGGTGGAGCATCGCGGAGCGGGTGCGCCTCATGGAGCAGTGGGTCGGCAGCGCCTTGCTTCGGCTTGGTGCTGAAGGCCCGGAACTTCCCCAGCAGAGCCTCCGCGCGACCCTTCACGGCCTCGGCAGCAGCAGCGGCACGCTAGCCACTTACTGGCTCCAGCAGGCCGTCGAGGTCGACGTCGGGATCGCGAAGGTAGATGTGGGTGAGAACCCGCGTCAGTGCTGCAGAAGACAGGACGCGCGCCTCGGCCTCCGCCGTGGGGCCAAGGCCAAGGGCGACATCTTCAAGAGCGCGAACCAGGAAGGGAAGCAGCTTGGCGAGGCCGTCCTCGGCGCCAGCCAGCGGGCTCTTCAGGCCGCTGTCGTAAAGCGTCCTCAGCGAGGAGCGAGCCTTCGCCTCCATCTCCGTGAAGGCCACGCGGTCCTCGACGAGAACCAGGGCCATGTCGTCCAGCTCGGCCTTCCTCGCCCCCAACTCCTGCTCCAGCGTGCCTAGGCGGTCGCGGCGCTTCCTGAGCTTGACCTCCCTCTCCTTGACGGCCGCCTCGCGAGCCTTCACACCTTCTTCCTGCTCTTGGCGAAGGCAGACCTCTTTCGCAAGCTGGTCCCGCAGGCCCTGCAGCTCGTCCTCCAGCGCCTTGCAGCGACCACGGATGTCGACCACCTCCCCCAGGGCTGCATCACGAGCAGCCTTCGCCTCAAGGACGGCCTGCTTCTCCTCATCGCAAGCCGTCGAGGCCTGGACTAGCGCCGCCCGAATCGAAGCGCCGGAGCGAACCCATCCGGAAGCCAGCTCCAAGCGCCTGGCCACCAAGCGAGGGTCGGCGCCAAGAAGATCCTGCCACAGTCGGTCCAGCTCAGCGACAACACGATCCAGAACAGCAGAAGGAGTCGGAGAGACAGCAGCCGGTGGAGTAGGAGGAGAAGGCGGCCGCGCGGCCACAGCATCCTGAGGCGGAGTCTGATGCGCCCCAACGGCTGTAGTGGCGGCGGCAGGCATGGACACCTCGGGAGTCACTTGGGCCGTGGGGGCCGAGCTCGCCCCAGCCGGCTCAGCCAGGCCTCGCGAGGACGACCGGGCAGGAGAAGCCCGTGCGTCATGGTCACCCTCCTTCGAGGGCAGAGGCGCTGCCACGGATGGAACCTCAGGAGCTCCCTTCGACTTCTTTGCTGCGGGTGCCAGCCTGTCCAAGAGATGCGGACGTCAAGCCTCAGAAGCAGAATAAGAAATAAAGACAAGAATCAAATGCTTACGGGTCATCGCCAGTGAGCTCGAGCGGCCTCCGGCCAAATTTGAAGCCTGAAAGCCGGCTGGAAGGGTCAACCTTGGGAAGCTTGGAAGCGGAAGGTGCGGTCCACCTCGGGGCCGGGGCAGACCCGCGGGAGATCAGCCCGGTCCTGTCCTTCTTCGGAATCGGGGGCAAGCTCCCACTGTCCTGCTCGTCGTCATCCTCGTCGTCATCGCTCGGAGAGAGGCGGAGAACGCGGGACCTGCGCCGGGGGAGGGGAGCCCTCGACTCTCCGTCAGTCGCCTCGGAGTCAGGCCCTCTTTCCCGATCCCCTCCTTCCTCCTCTTCGCTGGAGTCGTCGGAGGGCACGTCCACCGGTTCCTCAAGAGTTTCCATGGGCACGGGCCCATCCCCGTTGAAGGCGGGCATGGACTCCACTACCTACTCCCAGTCGTCGCGGAGGAACAAGGGCGTAGGAGCACCCTCCAACCTCGCCACATCGCCCCCGGCCAGAGATTGGAGGACCGCAGCTAGATCTCCGTCGGCCAAGGCCGCGGGGCTCGGATGGGGCCTCCACATCGGGAGTGAGTACAGCCGAAGCGGAGCCAGCTGGTGCTCCAGGAATTCCCTCAGCAGCGACGCGCCGGTCAGCTTCGCCGCCGCCATGTTGGCCGGCCTCAGATCCGCATCCATCTTCTCCAACACCAGCTTCGCGCGGGGGTCCGCGAGCTCCGCTCGACCCCAATGGCTGGAGCTCGTGGGCTGGCCCGTGGGCAAGATCAGCCGAGGGTGAATGCACCCAGCATCCGCCAAGACCCACTTGCTCCTGAAGCCTTCAATCCTTTTCCCGGGGTTCGAGACGGCAATGGCGCCGCCGTACGCGATGAAGCTCGCGCACGCGGAAGCAGGACCGCGAGAGGTCCGGAGGTAGAAGTAGTGGCGCAGCAAGGCCACTGAGGGCTGCACCCCTACGTGAGCCTCGCAGTAATAGGCGAAGATTGCCAGGAGAAGGATGGAGTTGGGGTGGAGATGCAGAGCCTGTAGCTTGTAATGGCGGAGGACAGAGAAGAAGAACTCGGAGAAGGGAGGCACCGGGCCAGCAGCAATGGCACTTACGAAGAACGGATAGAAGGTGCTCCCTTGACCCTCAGGGGTGGCGGAGCCGGCCTTGAACACCTTCGCCCCGTCGATGCCCCGCGCCGCCGCCATCCGGCGCAACCGGGCAAGGCTCGCCTCCGACACGTTCGGCGAGTCCAGGGCAGACGAGTACCAAGCTACGGCCGGGGGCTGACGAGGCGCCATGGCTTCCTAGGTCACGCGGTCGGAGCAGATTTGGAAACTTTGGAGGAAGGAAGGAGAGGCGCAAGAAAGGGGATCTGAGCAGCAACCGGAGAAAGCAAAAAGCAAAGCCTAGGCAGATGCCACTCCTTTATCAACTCGCACGGTTGCTAAGGCGCTCACGTCCAATCAACCGCCATGTGGCACCCAAGGCCGCAGGCTGTTAGGGCCCGCGATGCTTCGCTCTTGCCCTTCTGCCTCCCTGCACGGCCAAGTCCGGGCGCGCCTTGGGCCCGGGGGCTACTGTCGGCGTTCTGGGAACGGGGGTCCCCAGACTTGCCTTCCTGCGGCCTACGGCGTGGCTCAAAGGGGGGCCCAGCACGGCCCATATTCACCAACACAGACCCAAGACCCTCGCGAGGGGCCAAGCCTCGTGCGGCGGACGACGCGGAGCTTCCTCAGGCACGGCCTCATCAGGCTGGCTCGCGAGGAGGCAGAGAGATCAAGGCGGGGTACCTCACGAGGTGCCCGTGATGCAAGCCATGATGACCAAAGGCGCCAGGCGGGTGCCAGCCCGCGCAGCGTCCTCCTTTCCTCTCTGGTGCAAAGGGAGCAAGCGCAGCCGCAGATTACCGAGGCATCAGGCAAAGGTTGCCATTTCGGTGCAACAAGACCAAGACGAGGAGGACTGCAAGACGGAGGTCATTGTGGAGCCCAAGACGGCGTCACCGCCAGAGCTTTGAGCAGGCGAAGACTACGTTTGTCAGGATAGCTAGTACTAGTTGTCCCCCTTCAAATTTTCCCGCCATTGTTGGCTCCCTTCCCGCTCGATATTTGGGAAGAGGACCAGGGCCTCTATAAATAGGACCAACCACCCACAGAGAAAGGGGGGACGAGGAAAGAGAAAAAGGATGAGAGAAGGAAAAGAGAGAGAGAGATGGGTGACTAAACTCCTCCCAGCAGTTCATCGCCCCAGCCGAGAGCAGACCCTCGCGAGGCTGTTCTTCCTTGTATTGTTCATCATCATCAGCCCAAGAGGCAATCCACCACACCACACACTGGAGTAGGGTATTACACCACAACGGTGGCCCAAACCAGTATAAACCCTGTGTCATTCGTGTTGTTCTTTCCATTGCTTAGATCTTAGCGAGGCGGAGGGGTGCAGGTAGGTAGGAGGCGAAATCTCCATGCGCACCCCAGTGTTCGAACCTCAAGGGTCTGCCGGAACCCGAAATCCAACAAGGGCCGCACTGTTGCTTCTTCAAGCTGGTGTCCATCACGCCAACCTACTTCGACTCATAGGCTGACATCGAGGCTTCGACATCTCGGCTGGACCGGGGGCTTCATCATCTCTTCATCCACCTACTCCGGTGACTTTGGCGTCATCAGCCGACCAGCTTCGTCACGATTAGCTAGACCGAGGGCTTTGCCTCGGCAAGCCAACCTTTGCCAGCATTGCCATGCCGTCGTTTTATCGCCCATCACGCAATGGGTGCGCGGATCGAGTCCCAATTTTGGGAATCACCTTCCTTCGGATTGCTACAACAAATAAACCAGGTGCTATTAATCCTAGTATTTTTTTTGCTTGTTTGGGTCCATTTTTCCCAAGGAATTATTACTCTGGTTTGTCCATCATATGTACAGAAGTCTATCAAATGGTTTCCGCATTAACGATGGTCGCATGGTGGTTCGGTCAGTCTCCGTACATAGTTCGGTGAACGCCGCATCCAGAACTCGGGCCGACTTGTGAATTCAGGCTTTGCCACGCCTTTACCGTATCACGCCGACGCCCTGCATCGACATTGACTTCGGCGTCAGGCCATATTTCTTTTATTACTCACCTTGCAGAAATTATTTATTATGCAACAATTTTTTTAATTATTATAATTACTATTATCTCCGATTTGCACTTTTTTTGTGCATAGGAAAATGATCCGGATTGGGCAGTATCGTCAACTTAGTGTACTGACATACCACATCACCTCGGCTGGATGGGGCGCTTCGTCAACACTTCATTACCCCATGCCAGGGACTTTGGCATCACTCTGCCGGCCCGCATTGACCGTGCTATGTCACCACTTCGGAGTGCCGAGCTCTTTGCTCCGCCACCTTGGGACCGGCTTGGGGGATGGAACCTTGTCCCGCATCAAGCTCGGACCGCGTCATGAATATCGAACACATTAACCAGCTAAGTTGCCTTCATGCTCGATGTTTTAAATTTTTTAACTTGTGTTCGGTTCGACCAAGCATTATACCTTTTTTGGAAAAAAGTTGCTTGTAAAAAATTTCCTTGTCCAAACTTTGTTTTTGATGCACAAATTCAGATACCCAGTTTACTTGGGGGCTTCCTTTATGAAGCTTTTCCTCTTGCATATGATTATACTTGTACGGCTTCCTTCCTTGTTCGTGTATTATGCCACAATATGCACCATATTGACTTAAGCGATTTGCAAGCTGGGTTGCCTGGCTCCTGTGCTTACCCCTACGTTCCCGATTGTTCGGCTAGGGAGTAAAGGGAGCACCTCTGCGATTGTCACGACCGGGTCCTCCGAGCTCTGACCTCAGACTGGGTGAAGCCGAAAGCTAGCGCTCTTATTGTTTTCAATCATGGTTGGCACACAATGGAACTCATGAGTACAAAAAATCTATTGCACAAGTCTCATAATAATAATGAGCACCGGAGAAAGGTTCAGTGGGGTACTATTTTCTTCGATGATGCTTCTTACACTTCGTCTGTAATATAGCATAAGTTCCCTGAGCGCGCTTTGTCTATTACAGCCTTATGGCCCGGTTGCCTGGTTATCGGAAACACTGTCGATATTCTCGACAGCTGGAGTACATAACACTTTTCGGTCCTTGACCGAAGAGGGAGAAGCCGACGGTCGGTTAAGACGCGTTTAAAGTTCGGGTAAACAGAGATATGATATTAGTACTTCGGTACATACAATCATTATACATAAAATTCTTTTACCCAAGTCACTTGGGGGCTCTTAAATTTATATGGGCCGTTTTATAGTAAGTGTTCTTCTTCTTAGTCGTTGCAAAGTTTTTATTACTATTATTATTCATCACTCCTTTTTTTGACACGAGTGTGTGGTCACTAGCCGGGGAGCCTAATTTCTCTCTCAAAGCCGCTCGAGTTTAGTTTGCTAAACTGGCCTAATGAGAAGTACTCCGCCTTCGGGATAGGAGGTTGAAGCCGTAGGCTGAGCCGCTTGGAGTCTTGAGATAGGATGTGCCATGTTAAAGCACGACAGAAGCATTTTTTCTAAGACCAATTTTCGGATTGGCACCGAACACTTGATCTTATTCGGACGTTAAGTTTTTACTGACGTTTTTTGGTTTTCCAAGCTTTTGGCACTTTTAAACTATTTGTGTGTTTTCAGCACAAGTCTTGCAGTGCAATGCCGGACACCTTTATAGATTCGGCAAAAACATTCTCGGATCTCACTATATATGCATTGGTTTCGAATTGTGTCTTCAGTCAATAGTTGGGTTGCCCGGCTCCTGCGCTTGCCTCCTACGTTCCGCTTTGTTCGGCTAAGTGTGCAAAGGGAGAACCACTATGATTGTGCTTCCAGCTCACATGGTTAAGCACCTTAGTGGAGAAAGCCGAAAACTGACTGTCACAATAAGCGTAAACTGGTCAGCGATCCGATGACGGTGTTAAATGATGGGTCATTCATAACAATGGTCGAAGTGTTTATGGCTTGACCTCGACTGTCGCCGAACACTACCGGGGGCTAGTAACTGGCCTCCCAAACTAAATCCTCAATATTTTGCTCTTACATTAGAGCTAAGGTTTCATCATCATGCTTAGCATGACAACCCAAAGAAAGGAACCGATAGCGGGACTATTTACTTTGGAAGACATTTCTTATGTTAAACAGTAATATAGCATATCTCTCTGCGTACCTTTGTTTATAAAACCGTATGGCCAGATTGCCTTGTTTGTCGTAAATCTTTGCCCTCATAAAGGCTTTATAAAGTAGGACAAACACTCCTCGGCTACTGGCCGAGGAGGTGGAAGCCCATGGTCGGTCAACAAAGTTTTGTACAATGCGGATCCAAGCATTAATGACGTAAAGTACTTGGATACATAGAGTCATTACACATAATTTGTGATTTTACTATGGATATCGATCCTTAATTCGGCCACCCGTGCCCGCATTAAGGCTCGGGGGCTACTGGGCTTCGGGCTTATTATTTACAAATATTAAAGGGGCACATCTATCCCCTGATCTGGTGTTGCCACCCGATCAGTGTCTCGGGGGCTACTACACTGCCTGTCCAATGCAGAAAATTTTATGTGCAATATAGTTTCCGAGGAGATTTTGATCCTCAGGTTGGTCGGCCACACCCAACCTGAGTCTCGAGGACCGAGCATGCCGCTTTTAGTGTCCCGAAGTATTCTGTCGAGCTAGGACTTGATCCTCAGACCGATTTTGCAAATCAACCTGAGTCTCAGTGGCTACTGGTATCAGCGGTCTTACATCATCCTTCAGGTGCATCTCGGGTTTTAGACCGATACACACCTTGAGGGCTACTGGCTATATATCTCGGCAGAGAATAAATTGCACTAATAAAAAATATTGACAAAAAATCGGCCCACAGTCGGGGTGGTGCGCCACCTCGGAAGCAGTCCGGCATAAAGCTCGGGCGCTAGTGGCTGGCTCCATAGAGTGCATTTCTGGCATTAAGCTCGGCTAAACTCCTTCAACTTTTTTGGACCAAGATGATCTATGACATCTTGGATATAGTCCGGCGTTGGAGCTTGGACACAGTCCGGCGTTGGAGCTCGGATACATTTCGGCGTTGGAGATCGGCTGCAAAAGATACCTCGAATGCAGTCCGGCGTTAGAGCTCAGACGCAAGAGGACACTGCCTCCCGGGAACAACTTCAAACCCGAGGTGTGGCATAAAAATAACAAGGCATTGATAAAGGCCGGAAACTTAAAGGGGCTCCTCGGATACCCGACGTGTAAACTCATCGAATGCATTTCGGCGATCCTCAAGATCGAAGATGAGAAGATTTGTTGAACCAGTTTTCAAGACCGACGACCAAAGATGAAGAACAGTTCGGAAAAATCGAGGAGCGTCCCTAACTTGAAGACCGGTTCAGGGGGCTACTGACGGTGTCCTGGACAAGGGGGTACTCACCACGTCATCTCCCAATCTATTAGATTGGGCCGAGGACCCCCGTGGCCGTATACTCATGGGCCAGTTTGGACAGTTGCCGCATACATGGAAGATTCCACAAGACTTGGTGATCAAGACAAGGACTCTTCTCCACCGGCGTATTCGGCTAGGACTCTTGTTATCCTAGGCCTCTGGTGCATTATATAAACCGAGGCTAGGCTAGTCGATTATACAACAATCATACCATAGGCTAGCTTCTAGGGTTTAGCCTCTCCGATCTCGTGGTAGATCAACTCTTGTAATACTCATATAATCAATATCAATCAAGCAGGACGTAGGGTATTACCTACATCAAGAGGGCCCGAACCTGGGTAAACCTCGTGTCCCCTGCCTCCTGTTACCATCGATCCTAGATGCACAGTTTGGGACCCCCTACCCGAGATCCGCCGGTTTTGACACCGACAATGACATTGCATTGATTAACAGGCGTCTTGACGACTCGCAAGGTATGTATTTCGAGCATTGTTTACACCAGTGTGCTTGACACGGGAAAGAGCTTTATATGAAATGTGCATGAAATGCAGATGGTGCTGCCGCCGTGGAGGCTCTTCGGGCGGAGCTAATCCGGGCCAAGGAGCGGGCCCAGTTTAGTGATGCTGCTGCTGAAGGAGCATTGGTTGAACTGAAGGCCGAACAAGCTGCGCGATGCCAGGGTGAGGAGAAGGTATCCATGATGACACTCACTTTGGAGAATGCTACTGGCCGCTGTGAATTTCTTGAGAAGAAGAATAAAGCCTTAACGGCTGAACTGGACAAGGCCCGACATGAGGCAAGAGAAGCGCGATCAGAGTCTAGAGCACTCCGTGAGGAGGTTCGGCAGGCGAAAGAGATAGTGGCTGGAAAGCCTTTTCTGCTGCAGACTAAGTTCGGCGACCCGGACTATGCTTAGCAGAACCAAGTGTGGAGTTCTCCGGACGAGTATTTGGACTTGCCGAAGAGTTCTTCTGATGCATCATGATATTACCAAGCGCGAGCTGGATATGCAACGGAGAAGCTTTTTTGGTCACATTTCGGTGTGTCGAAGCGCCCGCCGCTGCGCAATGAATGGATGTCCCAATGGGCCAAACTTCATAGGGTATCTGGCGCTGCCATGAAGGATGTTATTATCCGGCTGTGGCCAACTGAGCCTGCGCCGAGTAGCTATCTCGGTTTGGTGCAGAAGCTTGTCGATGTGGTGCCGTGAATCAATGCTGCCAAGCGATCGGCGTGCATTGAAGGTGCACGGATGGCCCTTGCCCGAGTCAGGACATTCTGGGGAAAGATGAAGGCCATCGACGTCACAATGAAGGGTCCGCCTGAAGGCAAGGACCGTCCGGAACCGGAGCGTTATTTTTGAAGACGTCCTGGAGGCCGCCCGCTTGATAGAGGGTCAATGCTCAAAAAACATAATGTTTGAGTGAGGTGTATGATGATTGTAAAAGACAATTTTATAGTTAATCTATTTATGTTTTGCTCGAAAAGCTTGAATTCCTCCTGTGCGGTCGTTTTAATATAATCTGAAAGTTTTCCAGTCGTCGGCTTCAACCCCCTCGTAGGGAGTACGGGGGTGTTCAGAAAAGTATTTCATCACTCTTTATCCAAGGTCTTGGTCCATGAAGGAGGTGATAATGCGGCAAACCAGGCAATCGGACTATAAGGTGTTAACACTTTCACTTAACCATAGGAGTTTTATGGTGGGGCTATGATATAGCCCCTGGTGTGTATGCGGCGTGTGGTGCCTTGCATATATGATCTGAAAAAGATCCCTCGTGTTACATGGAGAATCGCTAAAGATTCTAATAAGTCGTCAAGTGGTTGACCAACTCTCGCCGCATCATGATAGTCAGTTTTCGGCTTTCTCTATTGAGGTGCTCATCTAGTTTAGGCCAGGGCACAATCGCAGTAGTTCTCCCTTTACTACCCTAGTCGACCGAGCGGAACGTAGGGTAGCAAACACAAGAGCCGGGCAACCCAACTATTGACCCAAGACAATGATTCGGAGCTGATGCATATAAGGCCAAACTTGCGATGCCAAAGTACGCTATAGAGCTATTCGGACTTTTACTGGTAGCTCATTCATTCCCATGCCGAGCCCTTGGCAGGGTATGCCGAGGTGCATCTGCAGAGCAGCCATTAAGGCCGTACTTATTGTTGAAAGAGTATGAAAGATCGGTTCAGATGAGACTTACTGAGAATGGAGCGATGTGCCAATGATAAATTTATGTATATATATAATAAAAAGAGAGAAACCACGGACCCGGCTATTTGACATGCTCGGGGTCGGGATCAGAGGAAAGAGGGCATAGTACAGGCTCGGAATAAAGAGTGTGGTCCAAAAAAAGTTATTTTGGACCTCCTGTCGCACGTCCGTGTCGCTCATCCTCGGTGAGGGGAGTCCTTAATGGAAGTAGCCCCTTAGGTGAGCATACAGATTCCAACTCCGATAGAGTCCGTTGTAGATGCTGTCCAGCTGGTCACCTGTTATTTAGGGATGATACAGAAAAATAAGGTAAACGGATAAAAAAACGTTACGGGAATGCTTGTAGGGTTGTCCGTATTGTGCTTCTGCCGATGCCCATGGTATCTTGAGTGCATAATGATGTGCACGTGGTGCAAATTTTGCCAGTACAGTATGTGGGTGGCGGAAGATGAACTGCTATCCGCGTTCCTAAAGTGGTCGAACGTCGAAGGGAAATTGTTTCTAGCCCCTGGCGTTCTGCTGGCGAGCCGATCCGTCGTCTTTAACGCCTGGCGGCCTCCTCCCCTTGTTATCAGCGTTAAGCTTGCCTGCCTGCTTGAAGACCCAATAGTTTCGGTTAGTATGATTAGCTGGCCCATCAGGGTGACCGTGAATCTGACAAGGTCGGTCCAATATCCTGTCAAGGGCGGATGGTCCAGCCTGGTTTTCCTTTAGTGGCTTCTTCCGTTGACCGGGCTTCGGATTGTGAAATCCGGCGTTCACCACTATGTCGCGTATATTACTGTGACTGTTGTGTTCGGTTCGTCGTGGCTTGCCGTTGCCATCTCGGATTTTGGAAGTGCTTGGGCCGCTGGCGTCGTTTCTTTTACGAGCAAGCCAGTTGTCTTCTCCCGTGTAGAAGCGAGTCATTAGAGCGGTAAGGGCTGCCATGGATTTGGGTCCCTCCTGGCCGAGGTGACGCGCTAGCCATTCATCCCGGAAGCTATGTCTGAAGGCTGCAAGGGCTTCTGCATCCGGACAGTCGACAACTTGGTTCTTTTTGACTAAGAACCTGGTCCAGAGCTCCCTGGCTGACTCGCCGGGCTCCTGGACAATGTGACTTAAGTCATCGGCATATAATGGCCGGACATATGTTCCTTGGAAGTTGTCTCGAAAGGCGTCTTCCAAATCTTCCCAGATGCCAATAGAATTTTCTGGCAAACTGTTTAGCCAGTATCGAGCAGGCCCTTTAAGCTTGAGAGGTAAGTATTTAATGGCGTGGAGGTCGTCTCCGCGGGCCATGTGAAAATGGAGGAGGTAATCCTCGATCCATACCGCGGGATCTGTTGTTCCATCGTATGATTCGATGTTAATGGGTTTAAACCCGTCTGGAAATTCATGCTCCATTACTTCGTTAGTGAAGAACATAGGGTGTGCGGCTCCTCTATGTTGGGCCACACTATGAAGCACCTCCGGTGGGCTTCGTTTACGGTGCTCGGACCGGGCATGGTTGGCTTTATAGCATCCGAATAGGCGACCATAATCGTCGGTCGGGGTATATCTTCGTGATTTGTACATCGATCTTCTGCGTCCTGCTCTACCTTCCGTGTCTTGGTTTATATCGTGGGTATTCCCCCAAGCTGTTTTGTTTTGACGGTCGGATGGGTTGGTATGATGCTCTACTTGGGCTGCTGCTTTGTCTGGACCGAATTGTGGTAGGTCCGCCGCATTGTTCGATGGTGGTATGGGTTCCATCGCTCTGCCATCGTGTTGAGGGAGCCACCTATTCTTGGGGTGGCTTTTGACTGGGCTGCTAAGGCCGTATCGGCGGCCAAGACCTCGGTTCATCTATCATTCAGCGAATCTTGGCTTGCTTGAAGCTACAACTGCTTCTTTCTTAGGCTCCTTGTAGTGGCTATAAGCCGACGTTTAAAGCACTCCTGCTCGAGAGGTTCCTTGGGAATGATAAATCCTCATTGCTGAGGATCTCCTCTTCCTCGGAGAGTGGGAGATAATTGCTGTCCTCCGAGTCCCCATATGTGGTCTGTTCATCAGAGCTATCTTGCTTGTCTTCCTGTTCCTCCTGCTTGGATTCTATCTCAACAGGGTCTTTGTTGTCCGGAGTATCGTCTTCTCTGGTGCTAGCAGTGTTTTCTCTTGGGCGATGTGACCCAAGGCGCCGGTGTCCGGGCTGTGTGCCAGGTGGTTTATTCTCGACCGAATCCTCTTTGTCATCGTTGAGAGCACCGTAAGGTGTGTCTATCATACACACGTCATACCAGGAAGTGGTCATCCTGTGTCGAGCGGGTAGTAAGCTCTGGCCTTGCCCCTCATCGTCGTCCACACTGTCGATGTCTTCGGGGCGGGGGGGCGGGCGTGTTGGTTAGGTTTTCAATAGTGGCTACGAAGTGGGTGCTGGGTGGGAAACAAAATTCTCCATCGTCCGCTGAAAGTTCGAACCGAACATAGTTCGGCGACGGGTCGTTTGCCAAGGATAGGTTTTTTAGCGAGTTTAGTATGTCACCCATGGGCGAGTATTGGAAGACATCTGCGATGCTGAACTTGAAGACCGATAATCGATCGAGTTCGGTATACGCGGGGTCGTAGGGTTCGGAGTTCGACGTCGGAGGCGAGTCCAAGGTTCCGTTGATGCGGATACCTTATGAAATGGAATCTGCGTGCGGCTCCAGCGCCGCGAAATTGGTAGCCCCTCTTATGGGGTCGAGCTTCCCATCTTCGGGTGACTTGATCTGCTCCGGATTTAAGGCCAGAGCTGCTATAGGAGCTATCTCCTAGATGCGGCCCGATGACAGGTTTAAGCCATGTTCATCGAGGCAATGGGGAGCGGTTGCCGCGGTCTTGAATCCGTCGAAGATCAAATCTCCCCGGATGTCTGCGACGTAATTCAAGCTTCCGAATCTGGCCTGATGGCCAGAGGCGTAGCTGTCGATCTGCTGCAGATGGCCAAACGAGTTGGCCCGCAGTACAAAGCCACCGAATATGAAGATCTGTCCGGGGAGGAAGGTTTCTCCATGGACAACGTCATTACTGATGATCGAAGGGGCCATCGAGCCTTCTACCGACGGCACAGTGGAACTCTCAATGAAAGCACCAATGTCGGTGTCAAAACCGGCGGATCTCGGGTAGGGGGTCCCGAACTATGCGTCTAGGATCGATGGTAACAGGAGACGGGGGACACGATGTTTACCCAGGTTCGGTCCCTCTCTATGGAGGTAATACCCTACTTCCTTCTTGATTGATCTTGATGAATATGAGTATTACAAGAGTTGATCTACCACGAGATCGTAATGGCTAAACCCTAGAAGTCTAGCCTATGTGGGTATGGTAAGGAGTATATGTGTTGTCCTTTCCGGACTACCCCTACGGTTTATATAGACACCGAGGGGATCTAGGGTTTACATGCAGTCGGTTACATAAGAAGGAATCTTCGGTCGCCAAGCTTGCCTTCCACGCCAAGTAGATTCCAATTCGGACACGAGTATGGTCTTTGATCTTCACAACCCATCAGTCCGGCCCATGGATAACATGCCGAACGCCCGAGGACCCCTTTGTCCAGGACTACCTCAACTGCTGCAGCTCACACCAGGTTCAGCTAGGGCCCATGGAAATGAATGTAATTACCTCGGAGGTTGTGCCCAGATCATGGGTTGAGGATCATACGATCCCATTCTCCCTCTCCTTATATTCTACACCACCTAATCAAAAGAGTCTACATGGCAGATTTACAAAGGTGATCACATGACCATTGGAGATGCCCTTATAGGGTTGGACAAACTTGAAAGAACACCATACTAGTACACGTAATCCTGTGCAAGCGCATGCATCGCGCCCGCGCTTATACCACATTAGTTAGCACAACATCGATACTGAATCTTGTGCAAGTGCGTGCACATGGCTGCGCGGTCGACCGAAAGGTGTGTCACTGTGTCGCGCTGGAAGGACATCCCCCAACCCTTTTTGTGTGTGTGAAAACAATCCCCGAATATTACTCTACTTTTTTGCGGGAAAAGTTCTTTACGCTACAATATTTCCATATATTTGAATTTATCTTGAGTTCATGATTACTTGGATTTGGACATTTTAGGTGTCCCCTACAATTTTTTTAATAGAGATTCTGTGTGTGTAATGGAGAGAGAACGGGTGCATGTTCTATATGTATGTTGTGGCTGAAGGCCAATGTGGAGACGGTGTGCATGTGATAGTCATAGAGATGTGTGAATGTGCAAATGATCATGTATGAGTGAGACATAAAGATATGCCGAGATGTTGTGTATACATGAGAGAACAGTCTTCTACTTGTGTTTTTTGTGTGTGCATGAGAGAGAGGAGCATCCGTAACACAACAACCATCTCTATCGATTCGACCGTCCCTCGCACAATCGCATGTAATACATGCATCGACGCACACATTTTGACACCCTCACCCAGCCCATGCTTGCCTCAAGGCCCATACATCGCTCTCTATCTCACACACACAATCACTTCATGAAAACCCTATTTACCATGCATGTACATCTCCGTCACATACACACCATGTACCACACACACACACATTTATCTTTCGCTATGTCTCTTTCCCTCGCAAACACACTCCCCATAGTCCTCTCTTTGGATTCCGCACATGATCTCTCTATATTGCTTAAACATTGACACACACACACGATGTATTTGTCTCGCACCATTAGCCTCTCTCGCATGCTCACTATGCACACACATTCTCTCCATAGGTTTCATTTCTCCCAATATTTGACACACACAGTCCCCCCAAGCACACTATCCATCCCAATCTAAGGTTATATAGCGACCACTGTCGCTTGTGCTTATCTGCACCCCCACATGCACACCACCTCGATCTTCAAGGAGGACAGTGGGAAGAACAAAGACGACGACCAGACCGCACTAGAGACTGGGGGCATTTTGAAGCTGGATGACGTGACGATGGCTGAGTAACTCCTTCCCCCCTTCTCTCTCCCCCCCTCTCCCTCCCTCCAACCAAAAATTATCAATCCCTTGGCCCACAATATTCCTCTCTAGTCCATGTTCTTTTGATCACTCTCATCAAACCTTTTGTCACTTCGCCTTCCACATGTACAAAATCCCGATGCACACGTATCTCACTCCTTATATTACATGTCTCCATCTTTCTCACAGACCTAACTTATTCCTCCGTGTATATATATAGTCCGTCTATTCTGATAATATTATCAGAATAGTTATTCTGATAACACTTCCGCATTGCATGCTTAACATGAGGGCACTGCACTTCCTTTAGCAAGAGCACTACATTACAAAGACTAGTGAACTTCGCGTCGGAAAAAACTGCGCGTAGTGTTTTTTTGGTACTATTTACACTCTAATTTTTTAACCGTTTATCGGAACGAGGCGTGTAATATACCGTTGGAAAGCTACGGATTAGGCGTAACTTCGCCATGTTGAACACTTTTCGAGATTCCCCGCAGTTTAAGAGCGGTTTTGAAAATGATGTTGCCAGCGAGCGTTTTTCGCATTTTTTTTTCTAAACCGCTTGTCGGAATGAAGCAAATGATACGCCGTTGGATAGATATCGTCGAGGCGCATCTTTTTCATAACTATTGTTTTCTCTATTTTGTTATGGTTTAAGAGCAGTTTCAAATTTATTAAATCGCGGAATTCTGTTTTTTTGAAATTTTTGTAATTTTTGGTACTGTTTTCAATTCAGTTTTTGAATCGTTTGTCGAAACGAGGCGTGTGACACGCCGTTGGAAAGCTACGGACGAGGCGCAACTTTCATATGTTGAAATGTTTTTAAGATTCCTTACGGTTTTAAGTTAATTTTGAAAACTGTGCGGCGGACGACATGTGGCAGCGGCCGTTTTTCGCGAAATTTTTACAAACCGCTGGTCGGAATGATCAAAATTCTACACCATTGGAAAGATATCGACGAGATGCAGCTTTTTCATGTAGAACCCACTCTCTAATTTCTTACGGTTTAAGAGCAGTTTCAATTTAATCAAAATGCGGAAACTCTGTTTTTGGCGACACCCAAATCGACTTGTGTACTGAATCGGACAGAAGAACACACTGCTTCAAATAGGAAACCGCATGCCGTCAGATGGGCAACTGAACTGCTTGATTTCTTTTATTTTACACGTAAATTTTCTCATGTGAGGAAGTGGACGGGACTCCACATCGGGCGTAAGTGAATCCCAAAAGTATGGAGAAGGAAACCGCATTACTCTATTTGTCGTTTCGGTAACATTTTTTCTTTCGCACTTACAAGATGAACAACATCAGACACCTGACCGCACTGCTTCAGTTAGAAAACCGCACTGCATCAAATGGTCACTTACAAGATGAACAAATCAGACACTCGACCGCACTGCTTCAGTTTAGAAAACCGCACTGCATCAAATGGTCAAGTGAACGACACTACTTTTTTTGTCGTTTCTCTACCCTTTTTCATTTAACACATCTTTGCACCTCATTTCCTTCTTTCTTTTTTCTATTTGGAGTTTTGGGTTTCCACATTGGCGAGCTGTACACGTGCGAAGAAGCGAACCGCATGGTCAAGGGAAATGAGCCGCGACACAATTCGAAATGAACTTCCTTTGTAAACAATTTTCAAACGAGTCCATATAGCTTTTATGCATAAAATCTTCAAACACGGGAAAAATACCATTCTGCACTGCATGTCCACATGGCCCAAACTGCATGCTGGACTCCAAACTACATGGAATGAGCAAGTGAACTCCAGGGTAGGGGCAAGCTAACTACATTGGTTCTTTTTTAGAATTTTTGGTTCAAAACATAATTAGATTTTAATATTTTTTGTTTAAAATAAATTGCATTTTTAGAAGGGGATGTGAACTTCTCAGGAGTTTTTATTATCCTGTTTTCTTCACAAAGTAAACCACATGAGGGTTTACATCAAACTGCATCTATCTTTTAACATTAGTGATAAATAGGTTGCCGGAGCTTACTCAACAGGTCTCAAAACCAAAATACAAACAATCGATTCCTTTTTTGTTTTGCACAACTGCTCACAGTACCTAAGTGTACTGCTTTCTAGAGTAAACGTTGGTTGTGTGCTCCCACTGTTTTGGACTAAAGCGCTGCACCATTGTCGTCGGTGAGGAGAAACAAACTAATTTTGCGAGTACAGCACCACTTTTTGCTAGTGCACTGCATGACTAAGTATAAAACTAACGACAATTTTGCGAGTACTGCACCACTTTTAGGAGTGCACTGCATGACTAAGTATAAAGTGGTGAGGATGAAGGGGGAGGACGAGTATAATTTCACCACACTACACTGCAAGCAAAAAATTAGTGGACCACTCCGAAACCTCATCCGCACTGAAACCGCATGGCAGATGCTCATCCATAATCTGCAACAAGAAAGAACTTTCCTCAAACATGATGCTGGTGTTGTGTACTGCTCTTGTGAGCTGTCAAATTGCATCAGGAGCGCAACACACTTTTTTCTCATTTTTGATGTTTTCCTCTCCTGCAAAAAAATGGAAAACTGAATCAAGAACACGAATAGTAAACTGTTGTGTGCTTAATTTTCCCTATCAAAAATCAAAAAGGTGAACTGTAGCAACAACCAAACGAATTGAGGTTTGGGCCTTTTCTCAAATAACATACCACGCAGCTCACATGAGGGGAGGGGACACAGGAGAGCTCGTCGGAGGGGAGGGGAGGCAGCGGAACTTGTCGGATGGGATCAGGGAGGGCGGCGGACGTCAGCGGCCAGGGCCGGGGCCGGGCGGCGCAGGGGCCGGGGCCTTGGAGGCTGGCCGTCGCAGGGCGGCGCGGGAGGCCGGGGCCGTCGAGGTCGGCGTCACGGGGCGGGGTCGTATTCGCGGCTGGGTGGGGCGGGGTTGGGGCCGCCGACGCCGGCCGTTGTCCTGCTCATCAGGGGTAGCTACCCAGGGGGCAGGGGGCAGACGAGGGAGGTGGAACCGGATCCCCCTGGATCCGGTGGTTGCTTGGCGGGGGCGTGGTCGGCCCTGGGGGTGAGGGCGGCGAGGCCATGGGGTTTGGCGGCGGTAGGGCTGGCCCTATTGCCGAAGGGGGCGTTGGCCATTGGTGGCGGTGGCTCGCATCCAGAGGCGGCGTGAGAGGAGGGATCCGGGATGGGGACGGGGGAGGGAGGCGGTAGGGGCGCGCCACGCCATAGAAGGTGGGCAGGGAGGTGGGGCGCGGCGCGGGGAGGGAGGTGGTGGTGGGCGGCGTCGCCGGAGAAGGTGGGGAGGGCAGGGGCGCGTCGCATCGGAGAAGGTGCGGAGGGAGGTGGGCTGGCGCGGGGAGAGAGGTGGCTGGCTGGGGTCGTGGGGAGAGTGGGAGGATAAGGTGGGGTGTGGGGTTTTTTTTGTGTTCGGTGCAGTTCGGTTCGGTTGTTCTGCGGGGTTAGTTTCTATACGGGTCAGCTCGATGGTGTAATCAGAATAAGAGTTACTGTTATCAAAATAAGGTCTTAAGGGATGTTATTATAATAAATCCATCCTATATATATACATATACATATATATATATAGAGAGAGAGAAAATAGCACTATTCTAATCTCAGGATTAGAATAACTATTTGGATCACGATGGGCTCTATATAGGGCGCGCGAGGATGTGGCGGAACTCCCAAACTTGCAGCGATGAAGGAAACAAAAAACACCCAGCCCACCTACTTCCTACGCGCACAGTCCCACCCTCGAATCCACCTTCTCCGACACTCAACCACCGGCACCGTCCCCCGGAACCAGTCGCCGCCTCCGCCCCTGAAACCGGCCGTCGCCTCCGGCCCCGGATCCGGCCACCAGGTCGCCTCCTTCCCCGGATCCGCTCTGGACCGATCCCACCGTCGGCCGCCGCCACCAAGCGCCGGCGCGCGGCGCCGGCGCGTGGCCCCGCCGCTACCTGTGCCACCACGCGCCGGCGCGCAACCCCGTCGTCGCCTGCCGGGGCGCTCGACCCCGCCGCTGCTTGCCACCACCACGTGCCGGTGCGCGTCCCCGCCATCGCCTGCCGGGGCGCTCGACCCCGCTGCACCTCCCCTGCCACCTAGGCAGCCCCAACATCGCCCAGTTCCTCCTCCGACGACGACCCTCTGCCACACGTTCCTCCTCGCTGCTCTGCCCCGGCCTCGGGCGCCTCCCCGTCTACCATCCGGCGACACAAACTACCTCCGCCCTCCATAGCAGAGGGCATGCCGTTGTTCGTGGCTTTCCCTGGTGTCCGCCTCTGTGTGAGAGAGGTTCATCGCTTCGGTGTGCGACCTTCCCTTCGCTCCAGTGCGGCCTGCCCTCCTATCTGATGTGACCTGCCCTCTGCTTCGTCGGTGCATCGACCGCGCACCACCCCCCTTCTCTCTTCACCGTGACGGGCCGACGGCAGTGCGGGGTAGACAGTGTCTGAAGTTCAGCTGTATCAGTGTTTCACCCCATTAGAAAATTCATGTTATGCTCATTACTTCGGCAACTGGAGGACGCACTTCCAACGCACGACGAGCTCCCCTGGTTCTTCTGCTCATGATGTTGGAGCGTGCTGCAACTTTCATTTTGTTCTTAGACTCTAATCCCGTCAGTTCAATCCATGTATCTTGTAGGCACAAATTTGAAGACTCAAAGAAAATGGAAAAAAGAATGCATCAGTATAGCTTCTCAGTAGAAAAATAGTCAAAGAGTATGTTGCTTTGATGGTTTTTGTGTGCTTGTATCTGAAAAATTATATCAAAGAAAATGCAGCTACTTGTGTACGTACGTGGATAACGTGGGAACAATGTTCTGTCCGCCATTTGTTTTTGCTAATGAGTTTGTTTGTCTTTCATTTTATATGTTAAGAAACTTGACGCCAGAATTTTTTTTCTTGAAAAGAAGTTCAAGTAAATAGACAGGAGGAGGTCACATATGTGTACCAGGAAAACTTTTGCGGTTTGAAGAAGGACTGAAGTTTAAAGTGATGTAGATGAAAGGTTCAGAGAAGTACAAGTAAATCCGAATCTATTGATGGGAAGAACATAAGAAGTTCAGACAAAAAATAACACAATAGTAGAAAAATAAGAGACCACTTTGGAATGGATATTTCACCGTTTTTAATAAAAAAGAAGTTTCAAATGTTGCTGGTCCCTATGTATTTTTTATTCCACACTCCTGCGCCTACTTAGCAAAACTGCATATGGGCAAGCTCTAATGTTTACAACTTTAAAAGTTCAGGAAAAACACAATCGTGGAAGTTCATATACAAAACTGCATGACGTTCATATATAGAAAAAGAATGACTTTTCTTTGTTAAAAACATTACCTTACATGCTCTGGCCAGATGATTGTGGTGTTCTGTAGAAAACTTGGACAAAAATAATGAAATATGTTTGCCAACCAAGTCCTATTTTACAAAAATGCATGCAAGACGTACAAATAAAAAAACCAAACTGTTAGCTAAGTGATTTTGTTGTCTTTAATTTCAACTAAAATGAGAAAAAAAAATTCAACCACTCTCTCTCTAAATTTCCTGTGAGAAGTTCAAATATAAAAAAGCGTAAGTTCATATATAGTAAAAATGGTGCAATTAAATTTTTCAAATTGAAAGAAATACATTCTAAAAAATTGGAGAGCTCGTGAAAACAAAACCGCCACCAGAAAAAGACCATCGATAGTTCAGAAAAGCGGCTCTTATGGCGTGCACAAACACACACACATTGATGATGATTTGCATATTCTCTAAACAAAAAAAAGAGAAGAACAATAAAAGTAAATGAATCATTTTATGTTTAAAAAAATCGAAGCCACTACTTCTATATGAAAAAAGTGAGCTCACCTAAAAAATCGAGAAGTTCAATAAACAATAACGGATTTTAAAAATGAAGTTCTTTGATTTTTATAAAAATCTTAGATTTTCCGTGATACTAAAGACTAAAATCATGAAGTTCAATTTTAAAAAAGGAAGTAGTTGAACGCATATTAGAAGCTCAGTTTTTTCTCATTAATAAATAATAAACCAAAGAAGTTCAATTTTTAAAAGAAGAGCAGTTTGATATTTATTTGAAATTTAGTTTTTTCTGGTTACAAAATAATAAGAACAATAAGTTCTATTAGAAATAACGAAGAAGTTCGATCTTTCTAAAAAAACTCTAATTTTCACATTTCTAAAAAACACACAAAGAAGTTTAAATAAAAAAGTTAGAGCGGTTCGATGTCTATAAAAAACCTAGATTTTTTCCATTACCAAAGTGAAACAGAGAGAAGTTCACGTACTGCATGGTGTGTGTTTCATATGAGAAAAATAGAATAAAAAAGTTAAAGTATAAAAATTTACTTGCAAGAAGTTCAGGTGCTCGGCACGGGAAAGTTCAGAACTTCTTGTGAGAGAGGTAATCAACACGGTATATCATTTGTGCAACTCCGATGAACGGGTGGGAAATTACGAACAAAAAATATGTGATAGAAGTTCAAAGTGAAAATAGCGAGAAGTTCAACTAGTACACGAAAGGCGTTTCACATGAGAATAAAACGAATAAAAAACTAAGAGCCTATAAGGTTTGTTGCAAGAAGTTCACGTGCTCCTTCCGGTGCAGTTCGAGATTTCTATTGCGAGACATCCGACCTTCAATTACATGTTAAAAACAGGCAAAAACAACATTGTTTTTGCCATTTTCAAAACTCCTCTCAAACGACAAAAATTTGTAACGTCTTTCTACATGAAAAAGATGCTCCTATTCATAAGCTTTCCAATGGTATATTATATGCTGTATTTGGATGAATGCTTTAAAAGTTTTATGTATACCGTTAAAAACATGTTTTTACGCATTCAAAAAATTATTTTGAACCGTCGCGAGTATGAATTAAAATATGTTGTTTTTGGTGTTATAAAATAATTCTCTCAAACCAGAGAGAAATTCAAAGTGATAACAACGGGAAGTTCACGTACTACATGGTGTGTATTTCATATAAAAAATACAAATAAAGTGAAATAGAGTGAAGTTCAAACACACATGGCCTAGAAGTTCAACTACTTCACGCAGTGCAAAAAACAACATGTCAAAAATAGAGTGAGGGTCAAACAAACATGCCCGAGAAGTTCAACTACTTCATGCAGTGCGTTTCCATTCGCAATCAAGGCATAAATCATGATCTCGTCATTTCTCTAATTTACTTCAAAACAACAGGAATATCATTTGTGTAAATTCAAGTCCTCGGTCGGAGAAAGTTAAAAAAATATATTGTGAGAGAGGTTTGTACAAAGAGAATATCATTTGTGTAACACTAACGAAATGGATGGGAAAATTAAAAATGAAAATAGGTCAGAGAAGTTCAATGTGAAAACATCACGAAGTTCGACTACTATAGTGAATGAATTTGAGATGAAAAACTTTTAAAATTGTCGCGAGTATGAAAAAACGATCAACACGTGAAAGTTGCGTGTTTACAGCAGCTTTCCATCGGTATATCACTTGCTCAATTCCGGTGAGTGGATGGAGAGCTTCGGGCAAAAAAAGCACGTGAAAAACAGAGTGAAGTTCAAGTAGACATGCCGAGAAGTTCAGGTTCTTCACGCGGTGCATTTTTGAAGAATCTGTTCCGCGATAAAGGAAGAACGAACGATCTCGCCATTTTCGAAATTACTTGAAAACGGCAAGGAATCATAGAAAACCATCAACATGAAAAAGTTTTGAATTTTCCATAGCTTTTCAGCGGTATATTATCTGCCCCATTCCGATAAAGTTTGTAGAAATTACGGCAAAAATACGTTTTTAGCCATTTTCAAAACTGACATAAAACTGTAATGAATTGGAGAAACAATATATACAAAAAAGTTTCGCATCTCTTCAAGCTTTCCAACGCCATATTATTTGCTGCATTTTGACGTACGGTAAAAAAATTTGAAAATACGAACTCGGTGGAACTTGTACCGTTTTCTAAATTACTTTTAAACCGTTCAAAATTAGAAAACAACTTTTAACATGAAAAAGTAGCGCATTTTCATAAGTTTTCCAACGCCATATTATTGGCCTCAATTGGATTAGCCGTTTAGAAATGGCATCGAAAATACAAACTCGGGTGTTCCATTTGCGAAATTCTATGATTTTCCGAATTACTCTTTAACCGTAGGGAATTAGAGAAAACTTTCAACATGTGGAAGGAGCGATTTTTCAGCAGCTTTCCAACGCCATATTATTTGCCTCATTCCGATAAACAGTTTAATAATGCAATCGAAAATACGATTCACATTTTTTGTATGAAGAAAAAACGGTTTTCAAAACTGCTCTTAAACCGCTTACATTTTGCCAAAAATTTAACTTGGGTCATGATACTGATGTCCATAGCTTTCCAACGGTATATCGCAAGCCCCATTTGAACAACTTTTAGCTGAAGTTCAACCTAGTACTCGGGGAAGGTCAAGCGCGTTACTCGAGAAGTTCATGTTGTGATCAGAATATTATTCTGATCCCGTGATCAGAATAGTGTTTATGTATATATATATAGTGTTACTATTTATCACCCAGGGTGCAAAATAAGTTATTCTTCACCCGAGGTAATCTTACGATCGCTTTTTAAATAAATAACGTTTAGAATATAAGTAGTTACATGCATATTGATTCAATATGTAAAATTTTGTATAGAAAAACAAAAATGTATGTTATAAGACTAGAAAAATCACATTTTATGTATGTTTTACACTATGTTTTTATATTCGTAATTTTATGTAACATAAAATATTTTTTACGACGAGTACATATTTTCTTACGTTCTCTTTTTTTGTATGAAATAAGACATAATTTACGAAACGTAAAAATACGGTGCATTGATGTCAAAATAGAGAGGGGGTGAAGAATAACTATTCCTAAACCAGGGTGACGAATAGCGTGACCATATATATATATATACATATATATATCCCTCTCTCGCACACTTCCTCTCTCTCTCTTGTGAGATTTCTCTCCTGCTCGCTCGCCCACATATATACAATCTTTCCCATCCTTTGTCTCTTTCTTCCACTTGGTGTTTATCTTATGTGTTGAGCGCACACATCTCTCTCCCGCCATTACTCCATCTTCACAAACTCTTTATGTTTCATTCACACATTGTGAGTTATGGTTGGTTTTGTTGCATCCAACAAATTAATAACTATGAAAAGCATTTAGATTTTCATTTGAGTTGCATTATGTGAGTTTGAGCATATTGTGAAGTACTATAGACCTGATATTCATCTTGGAATTCAACAACGATTCTAAATATAGAATTGTTTAAACCATTACATTCAAAATCAATAGCTTAATATATTTATTTCACAATTACAACAAATAATTAATGCCATGACAAACTAAGAAAACATATGTGTACTCCCTCCATTTTTATTTAAGTCCATGTATTAGCATTGTTCAAAGTCAAGTTTTGTAAAATTTGACAAAGTTTACAAACAAAAATATTAGCATATATAATAGCAAATCAATACCATTAGATTAATTATTCAATGTACTCTCATATCATACAGATTTGTTATGGTGAATGTTTATATTTTTTATAAACTTGGTCAAACTTTAGGAAGTCTGACTTTAGTCAAACATAATATGCAGAGTATATAAACATGGAGGCAGTACTAGTAGTACTCCTAGCTGCTTAGTCCAATCACCTAACACGCTAGACGGGGAGTAGGGAGTAGTTCAATGTTACAAATTTTCAGCTGGTCGACGGCAAAATCTCCCATTTCTAGCGAGATCTCCCGCGACTCGGATTCGACCAATGCAAAGTTGCCATCATACCCTTGGTCGAACAGGCCGATGGATGCTGGTTGCTCGAGGGTTGTTTTGGTAACTTCATGTTCATCCCACCCATCCAACCCCACCCCGGCACCCAGAGTACTCCTCATTACTCCCAATTTTCTATCCCCACAGAAAAATAGACTTCTCCACGGCACCGCAACACCTTCGTGCCCCTCCCCTTTTTCATCGACGCACTCGTCCACCACAAAGCATCTGCCTCATCGACAACATAGTACACCCACACTAGTTCCGGCCCACCATCTGTCGGTGTTCTGGGAACGGGGGTCCCCAGACTTGCCTGCCAGCGGCCTGCGGCATGGCTCGAGTGGGGGCCCAGTGCGGCCCAGCTTCATCAGCTCAAACTCAAGACCCTCGCGAGGGGCCAAGCCCTTCGGGGCGAACGACAGGAAGCTTCCTTAGGAGCAGCCTCATCAGGCAGACTCGTGAGGAGGCGGAGAGATCAAGGCAGGGGCACCTCGCGAGGAGCCCGTGACGCAAGCCATGACGATCGAGATCAGGCGGGCGCCAGGCGGGCACCGGCCTGTGCAGTGTCCTTGTTTCCCTTCGGTGCAAAGGGAACAAGCACAGTCCAAGGCATCGGGCAAAGGTTACCATTCCGGTGCAACGAGACCAAGACCAGCAGAGCGGCAGGACGGAGGTCATCCTGGAGCCCAAGACGGCGTCATGACCAGTGCTTTTGGCAGCCGAAGACCACCTTTGGTCAGGATAACTTGTACTAGTTGTTCCCCTTCAAAATGGCCAATTGTTAGCGCCCTTCCCGCTCCCATTTTGGGAAGAGGACCAGGGCCTCTATAAGTAGGACTAGCCACCATAGAGGGAGGGGGGTCCAGACCGAGTAGAACACACCGCACCAGCTCAAGAACACCTCTTGCGAGGCCGTTCTTCCCCCTGTATTGTTCATCATCAGCCCCTGAGGCAATCCACCACACCACACACTGGAGTAGGGTATTACACCACATCGGTGACCCGAACCAGTATAAACCTCGTGTCCTTTGTGTTCTTCTTTCCAGCCTAGATTTCTTGCGAGCCATAGAAGCGCTAGTCGGTAGGGGAAAGATCTCCGTGCGCATCCCAGAGTTCGAACCTTAAGGGTCTGCCGGAACCTGAAATCCGACATTTGGCGCGCTAGGTAGGGGTGCACCGGAGTTCTCCCTCTCGACGACCCGCTCTCCACCAACATCGGGTTTCGCCCTCATGGAGGACAACGCGCCGCCCGCTCCGGCAACCGATGCCGGCACTGGGGCCGGGGGGCTCCGAGCCTTGGCCCCCACCTTGCGATAGGTGAAGTAGCCGCACAAGTTCAAGCCTGAGATGCCGCCGTGCTACAACGGCGTGACGGATCCGCTGGTTTTCCTGCTGGCGTATGAGGAGGCCGTCCTCATAGCCGGGGGCGACGACCGGGTGATGGCCAACTAGTTTCCCATGGCCCTCGCCGGTGACCCGCGCGCATGGCTCCTCCACCTGCCGACGGCTTCTGTGACCTGGTGGGAGGAGGTGCGCGACCTCTTCCTCGCCCGTTATGCCGCAGCAGTGTCGCCCGTCGTCGCAGCTCTCCTGGGTGGCTCACAGTCACCACCCTCAAGCCACCACGTCAAGCCGTTCACCCGTCGGATCAGCACCGCCTCCAAGCGTCGAGAAGCCCCCCGGGCTAGGTGGCGCCCGAGGACGATCTAACCTTCGACTCGGATGATCACCCCTTCAACCCCATCGGTTCGGGCGCGCTCCCGATGCTGTGCACCCCCACCATCTGCCAGGTGGCCGTCACCAGGACCCTCATCGATGGCGGTGCCGGCCTCAACGTGCTCTCGGTGGAGGCCTTCAGCCTCCTCCACGTGCCACTAGACCGGCTTCTGCCTAGCAGGCCTTTCTCGGGTGTCGGAGTCGGTTCCACTGCCTCCTTGGGACAGATCCGCCTCCCAGTGACCTTCAGCACCCATGACAACTTCGGCACAGAGCTAATCGACTTCGACATCACCCCCATCGGCCTCCCCTACAACGCCATCCTCGGCTATTCGGCTTTGGCCCGGTTCATGGCAGGAACTCACCCGGCGTACAACCTCATGAAGATGCCCGGGAGCAGCGACATCCTTACCGTGTCAGGAGACACAAGGGATGCGCTGCAGGCGCTCAAGCTTGCTTTCAGGGCGGCCGCGGTGGCGCAGCCCACTAGCACCGACGCCCTTGAGCCCAAGGGGGCTGCGTCGGCTAAAGAGAAGCAGTTGTTCACCCAAGGCAAGGCGGAAACCAAGCAGGTACCGGTCGACGAGGACGGGTCCACTGACGCTACCTTCACCATAGGAGCCAACCTCGAGCCCGAGCAGGAGAAGGCCCTGGTGAGGTTCCTACGTGCGAACAAGAAGGTATTCGCATGGGAACCTGATCAGTTAGCAGGGGTCCCGAGGGGTGTGATTGAGCATCTCCTCAATGTGTGCCCCAACATGCGCCACGTGAAGCAGAAGGTGGGGCGATAGTCCACTGAGAAACAAGCTTTCATCGTTCAAGAGACCCGGAAGCTAGAAGCGGCAGGAGTTATCCGCGAGGTCCGCTACCCTGATTGGCTGGCTAATCTGGTCGTTGTGCCGAAAAAGGGAGGAAAGGAACGCATGTGTCTCGACTTCACCAACCTCAACAAAGCCTGCCCACAGAATCCATTTCCGCTCCCCCACATTGACCAGATAGTCGACTCTACCACAGAGTGTGACCTATTGTGCTTCCTAGATGCCTTCTCGGGCTATCACCAGATCAAGATGGCGGTAGAAGACGTGGAAAAAACGGCTTTCCTGACCCCATGTGGAGTGTACTGCTACACATGCATGCCATTTGGGTTGTGCAACGCAGGCGCAACCTTTCAGTGGCTGATGCACATCGCCTTAGGCTGGCAACTCGGGAGGACGCTGAAGCTTACGTCGACGACATTGTTGTGAAGTCCCAGGAGGCAAAAACCCTGATACAAGACTTGTAAGAAACCTTTGCGAGCCTCAACGAAGTGGACCTACGGCTCAACCCATAGAAGTGCGTGTTTGGAGTCCCCTCGGGCAAGCTCCTAGGTTTTCTCGTGTCCCACAGGGGCATCGAGGCCAACCCGGAGAAGGTCAAAGCAGTCGAAGACATGACCCGCCAAGGACCCTCAGAGAGATGCAGAAGCTCACCGGGCGTGTAACCGCACTAGGGCGCTTCATCTCCAAGCTGGGGGAACGAGCACTGCCCTTCCTCAAGCTGATGAAGAAGAAGGGCCCCTTTGAATGGACTGAAGAGGCCGACAAGGCATTCCAAGATCTCAAGATGTACCTTACCAGCCCACCAGTGATGGTAGCTCCGCGTCCACGGGAGCCCCTGGTGCTCTACCTTGCGGCCACCCCCTACTCCGCTAGCGCAGCCCTGGTGGCGGTCAGGGAGGAGCGCCAGACCAAGGCCGCAGAAACCGTCCGGCTGAAGCAAAGCAAAGCCAAGAGGGCCTCGCGAGGACCACGACCGCAGCCGAAGGGGAACAGCCGTAGCAGGAGAACACACCCGGGGCAGGAGAGGCCTCTCCAAGCGACCAAGCACTCGGGGCTCCACCATCTCAGGAGACGCCTCGACCTCTGGAGGATGCAAGCTGCGCCAGCAACCTCAACCTCGTCGAGCATCTCGTGTACTTCGTCAGCACGGTGCTACGGGACGCAAGGGCGCGGTACCCCATGCCTCAAAAACTCCTCCTCGCGCTATTAGTGGCCTCACGCAAGCTTCGACACTATTTCCAAGGCCATCCCATCAAAGTCGTCTCAGCATACCCCTTGGGAAGGGTACTTAGGAGCCCCAACTCAGCTGGAAGAGTCGCTGAATGGAACATCGAACTACAGGCATTTCAGCTAGAATTCAGTACGACCAGAGTCATCAAGGGAGATGCACTTGCGGATTTCGTGGCAGAATGGGCAGAAGCACCGGGTCTCGAGGCAGGCGAGGACCGATCACTTTCCCTGGGAAGTGAGGCACCAGATGGCTGGGTCATGTACTTCGATGGGGCATTCTCCCGACACGGCACGGGAGCTGGCGCAATGCTCGTATCCCCTACCCAGGACAAAACTCTACTACGCCGTGCAACTCTGTTTCCAGCATGGAGAAAAGGTCTCCAACAACATAGCAGAGTATGAAGGCCTGATAGCAGGCTTGAAAGCCGCAATCGCCTTAGGGGTAAAGCGCCTCATCATCAAGGGCGATTCGCAGCTCCTCGTCAACTTCTCCAACAAGATATACGAACCAAAGGATGAGCACACGAAAGCCTACCTCGCTGAGGTTCGCAAGATGGAGAAGCAGTTCTGGGGCTGGAGTTGCAGCATGTGCCTCATGGCACCAATCAAGAGGCTGATGACATTGCCAAGAGGGCATCCAGGCGGCTGCCTCAGGAGCCTGGCGTCTTCGAGGAGCAGCTCTTCAA
This sequence comes from Triticum urartu, assembly GCF_003073215.2. Lineage (NCBI taxonomy): Eukaryota > Viridiplantae > Streptophyta > Magnoliopsida > Poales > Poaceae > Triticum > Triticum urartu. Next base: position 364,274,387 of record NC_053023.1, read on the forward strand.
ACCCTTGGTGGCACCGTCACTATCGAGGACGGCGCAACCAAGGGAGGAGCTCCCTCAGCCGCCTACCTCGGGAGCTCCGGCCTGCGGCCCAGCTTCAGGGGCACGCCTGCTCCTGGCGTTAGAGCCTCAGGAAGGGTGTTGGATCGCAAAGCTCAAGAACTACTTGATGCAAGGGACCCTGCTGGAGAGCGAGGAGGAGGCAGAGCATGTAGCGCGGCAGGCCACGGCTTACTGCATCAAGGATGGGGAGCTCTACCGGAAGCGACCGAATGACGTGTCCCTACGTTGCATCTCCAGAGAGCAAGGGAAGGAGCTGCTGGTGGACATACACGACGGAGACTGTGGGCACCACTCATCGTCGCGAACCCTCGTTGGCAAGGCGTTCCTAGTGGATTCTACTGGCCCACAGCACTCAGCGACGCCGTTGAGCTGGTGAAGGCTTGCGAGGCCTGCCAGTTCCATGCTAGGCAGATCCATCAGTCGGCGGGGGGTCTACAGACTATACCCCACTCATGGCCGTTCGCAGTTTGGGGGCTAGACATTCTGGGCCCGTTCCCTCGGGCGCCAGGGGGCTATCTCTACCTCTACGTCGCTGTGGACAAGTTCACCAAGTGGGCTGAGGTTGAAGCTGTCCGCACCATCCCAGCAGGCTCCGTAGTCAAGTTCATCAAGGGTCTCGTGAGCTGGTTTGGGGTGCCTAACCACATCATCACCGACAACGGTCCGCAATTCACCAGTAATCTCTTCAAAATGTACTGTGCTAACCTTGGAACACAGATATGCTACGCCTCGGTGGCACACCCCCGGAGCAACGGCCAGGCCGAGCGAGCCAACACGGAGGTCCTGAGGGGCCTCAAAGCCAGGACCTTCAAGAAGAAGCTGGAGGCTTGCGGCAGGGGCTGGTACGGCGAGCTCCAGTCCGTGCTGTGGCCTATCCGCACAACCGCAGCCAAGCCGACTGGCGAGACCCCGTTCTTCCTCGTCTACAGAGCATAGGCTGTCCTTCCTTACGAGGTCAGGCGTCGCTCCACGTGGGTCCTGGCGTTCGACGAGACGCAGCAGGACGCCATGCGGGGGACGAATCTCGTGCTGGGGGAGGAACGCCGTCGAGAAGCCGTGCTACGAGCGGCAAGGTATCAACAGGCGCTGCGGCGATACCACTGCCGCAACATCCGCCCTAGAACTCTTGAGGTAGGGGACCTCGTGCTCAGACGGGTTCTCTCCAGGGAGGGGCTGCACAAGCTCTCTCCCAAGTGGGAGGGCCCATTCAAGGTTTTTCATGTTTCCAGGCCTGGCTCCACGCGCTTGGAGACCCCGGAGGGGGTACCCGTCCAGAACGCGTGGAACATTCAACATCTCCGGAGGTTCTATCCCTGAGCGAGGCCTAGCGCCTATGGAAAGGCCCGGTGCCTGTGAAGAAGGCCAATGCCTGTGAAGCTGCCGCATTTTGGGAAAGGCCCGATGCCTGTGAAGAAGGCCAATGCCTGTGAAGCTGCCGCATTTTGGGAAAGGCCCGGTGCCTGTGAAGAAGGCCAATGCCTGTGAAGCTGCCGCATTTTGGGAAAGGCCCGGTGCCTGTGAAGAAGGCCAATGCCTGTGAAGCTGCCGCGTTTTGGGAAAGGCCCGGTGCTTGTGAAGCTCGCCGTCCGTGACACTCTCATGTAATAATGAGTGGGGATGTACACGCCCCGGAGTCTACGGAGTGCCGCCCTCGGGCCTCGGGGGCTCCCGCCCATGCCCAGTGGCAGCACTTAGCTCCGCGCTGGTGAGAGGACGTCGAAGACTAGAATAGGTGCCGGACGCGGCTTTTTCATTTGCTTTCTGCAGTTGGCTTGTTCGTTCCTGTTTGAAGTTTTACTGGAGTTGTTGTCGTCCCAGGTTTGTGAATCTTTATCTTTTTCACTCACTTGCCTCGTTTTCTCTCGCAAATCTCGCGAGGGAGGTTCGCGGGCGCCCTCGCGAGTGTTTTCTGCCCCGATCGTTTGAAGCTTTCCTGTCCGGGTCCGCTGCGGGAGCACCCCTCCCAGTCCGTGCCCCACGGGCATCGCGACGCGAGCGCAGGACCTGGGCCGATTGCCCCCGCAACCAGACCGAAGGCTACTCCTCCTGCCAATCCTTGCAGGACATGAAGCGCTCGGCGAGGCCTCAGCCTCGGGAGGCGAGGACCGCGTCAAGCCCCACTGAGCTAAATAATTCCCGCGTGTGGGAACGTGGCGCGGAAACATAGCACAGAAATAGCGGAAGCAGCACGATGATTAACAGCAACAGTTCTAACACGCCCCCGTAGGGCCCTATACTACCTTCTTTTTCTGCGAGGGAAAGAAGAAAAACAAAATGGGCACGACTTGCTCGGCACCAACTTGCAGCGAAAGCTCGAGCTGCCTCTGGGGGCTCAGGCGGATCCCTCCTCTCGCTTCACCGGGGCGCGATGGCGGGCTGACCCGCTATCTTCACCCAGGCGGGCGCGACGGCACGGGGGCTGGTCGCGGCCACCGCTGGAGGAGCTGCTGCCTGAGAAAGAGTCGCCGAAGCGGCCCCGAGCGCCGCCGCCTACACGCCTGCCGCCGTCTTCATCCTGGTCAGCACCGGGGCTGAGCAGGCGGCCGCGGCCATAGTCTTCGGGGCAGCACCCAGCACGGCGACCGTCTTCCCCAAACACCCTCACGTAGAGGGTGGCGTCGCCATCGAATTTGAAGTGCAGGGTGCACCGCCGGCTCAGGCCGCATGCACGGGCAAACGTTTGCCAGCCGCGGGTCTGGACCACATTCCTAGAAGTGGAGACCTCCAGCGAAGCCCAGGAGGCCCTGCTGCAGCAACCATCTGCCTGAAGCCAGAGGCCGCCCCGAGCGCCGGCCGGCAGTTCACCTATGAAGAAACGGGGGAGCTGGAGTCAGGTGCTGGTCGGGTCTGCCGAACACACGACGAACTCCGGCATCACCTCCGCCGAGCGAAAGCGCGGCCTAGGGGCCTCGCGGCCACGGCGTGCCTCCCATCGGCAACCGGGCGCTCACCACCGCGCAGGGAACCGCCTCCATGGCCACGGGAAGCCACTATGGGGACCGCGGGGTGCTTGCGAGGGTGGCCCCGGCTACGCTTGGTCGATGGGGAGTCTGGCCCTGCCGGACAAGCTTTTCCTTTCTCCGTGGCCGAGAATCTCTTCGACGGAGCCATGGGAATGGCGAGTAGCCAAGAAGAAGAAAAGGAGTAGCAGGAAGGGATACGCTAACGAGGCTCGCACAGTCTCGTACTTATAGCTGGAGAAGGCCAACCGCCGACCACCACGATCGCAGGTAATCATGACCCATTTCTCTGCATGCAGGGACTTGTCAAGTCGTGCGGTTGCCGAGGCGTCATGAGGAAGCACATACGCCCACGTCCAATCTGTCGCCAGGCGGAGCACAAGGCCGCCGGCTATTGGGGCCCGCGGCGCTTCGCGCTTTCCCCTTCGCTTCTCTGCTAGGCCCAGCCCGGGTGTGCCTCGGGCCCGGGGGCTACTGTCGGTGTTCTGGAAACGGGGGTCCCCAGACTTGCCTGCCTTTGGCCTGCGGCGTGGCTGGAGTGGCGGCCCAGTGCGGCCCAGCTTCATCAGCTCAAACTCAAGACCCTCGCGAGGGGCCAAGCCCTGCGGGGCGGACGACAGGAAGCTTCCTCAGGAGCAGGCTCATCAGGTAGGCTCGCGAGGAGGCGGAGAGATCAAGGCAGGGGCACCTCACGAGGAGCCCGTGACGCAAGCCATGACGATCGAGATTAGGCGGGCGCCAGGCGGGCACCGGCCTGTGCAGTGTCCTTGTTTCCCCTTCGGTGCAAAGGGAACAAGCACAGTCCAAGGCATCGGGCAAAGGTTACCATTCCGGTGCAACGAGACCAAGACCAGCAGAGCGGCAGGATGGAGGTCATCGTGGAGCCCAAGACGGCGTCATGACCAGTGCTTTTGGCAGCCGAAGACCACCTTTGGTCAGGATAACTTGTACTAGATGTTCCCCTTCAAAATGGCCAATTGTTGGCGCCCTTCCCGCTCACATTTTGGGAAGAGGACCAGGGCTTCTATAAGTAGGACTAGCCACCATAGAGGGAGGGGATCCAGACCGAGTAGAACACACCGTACCAACTCAAGAACACCTCTCGCGAGGCCGTTCTTCCCCTTGTATTGTTCATCATCAGCCCCTGAGGCAATCCACCACACCACACACTGGAGTAGGGTATTACACCACATCGGTGGCCCGAACTAGTATAAACCTCATGTCCTTTGTGTGTTCTTCTTTCCATCCTAGATTTCTTGTGAGCCATAGAAGCGCGAGTCGGTAGGGGAAAGATCTCCGTGCGCACCCCAGAGTTCGAACCTTAAGGGTCTGTTGGAACCCGAAATCCGACACCGTCGCCATCGTACAGGGAGTCGCTTCCCTGGCGCCGTCTTCCACGGTCTCGGATCTACTTCTCGAAAGCCGACGCCAAGCGCAGCAGCACCACCATCTTCGAGAATGAACTGACTCTCGTTGCCGACCATGGTGCACAGGCGCCGCCACGACCTTTTTACTCCTCCTCAATTGTTAATGTGTATATTGATTCTCTTAGCAGTACATGTGCAGTTCTGATTATGTTCATATCTACCCTTCAAATTTTCTGGCTGCTATTGTTCCCGTAAAAGTAATTGGGTATAGCTTGCATTGTCCAAGAGAATATCATCTTGGAATTGTGGGTCGCTCCTGTATTGCGTTATGCTTGGGTAGGTTCTTCATCTATAACCAGCAGTGTCTCAATGATGGAAAGTTTTTTAGAATAGCAGGGAGGTGATCCTCCTGTTATATTCACTCAAAATGAAACCACAATGTAGTTCTAGCAAAGTTGAAGAGCCACATAGTAGGATATTAAAAATCACTCGTGCTAACAAGGCAGATGAGTGCTTTAATGTTGCCCACAAGATGCCTCAGTATTACTGTTTGACACGAGAAAAATCTTGTATGCACTCTGGGAGAAGGGAAGAGAAGGAGTATGTATTTCTCTCATCCGCCGGGGAAAATAAAAAAATGCGGGCGTGCTAGTGTACCGTAGTACACAAAGAAAACTGATACAGGAAACAAGTATTTCATTTATCTCTTTGGATGAACAAAATTACAAGATCCCATAAAATATGGTTGCGCTCCGTGGCCTACTAGCGCGGTCTGCCTGACTATGGCGATGTGCGGTCTCCTGGTTCCCGGGGCCTCGAAAAGCTCCCGGTTAATTACTCCCGCGGGCTGCATCGCGAGATACCTCCGATTAAGCCGTGTGGTCGTCTTCGTCGTCTTCACTTCGTGTTCTCCATGCATGATGATGATGGTGTGTGTGTGGTGTGGGCGGCGGCAAAGCCCGTGTCCTCGTCGGTACACATGCCGCTCAAAACATGGCTTTGTGCTGGCCACGTTCGCCCTCGCCGTCGCGCCTCGTCGGTCTTGACAGCGTTGATGTACTCGGTGTTGGGGTAGCATGGATCCTGCTTGGCTCGGACTTCTTGACGATGTAGCGGCTTCGTCAGGGTAAGCAAGGGGTTGCCTCGCGGGAGTACTCTTTTGTGGAGACCGGTGTCAGTGTAAAACCAACGCACACTCGCATCGGCATGGCCGGTGTGGTTGGCGTCTCATCTCGACTAGACGCCGAGGTTACGGCAGTCTGCGGAGACAAAGACTCCGCCTCACGAGGCCGTGAAAGGTAACATCTTAGAGGGGCGCGGTGGATGCCTCGTCTCAGCTAGACGCCGTATTCGGTGGTCTGCTAAGATAAAGAGCACGCCGTCTGCACGGTGACAGTACATGTGTGCAACGAAGGATGCACCTTGTCTCGGCTGGACGCCGTATTCGGTGGTCCACCAAGACAAGGGCAAACCATCGCGGTGCCGAAGAAAGGTGACATCATGGAAGGGCATGGTTGATGCCTCGTCCTAACTAGATGCCGTATTCGGTGGTCTGCTAAGACAAGGAGCACGCTACCTGTACACCGAGACCTGTACGCCATGAAGAGTGCACCTTGTCTCGGTTGGACGCCGTATTCAGTGGTCCGCCAAGACAAAGGAAACACATCGCGGGATAGTGGTAAGGGTCGGTGAAGACGTGTCATCGTGTAGCACCATCTTCGTATCGCGGGCTCCGTGTTGCAGGCAGCACCGGGGGTGTGTGTCATATTCATGGGCTCCGGGTCACGGGATCCGTCTTGATGAGGTAGACATCGGTGGTGTCGCCCCGCGAGCTCCATGCCTCCGTCCACCTCGGCACCGGCTTGATGATGTTGATGATGGCGTCGTCTTGGCGGGCTCCGTGTCGCCATACTCCGTGACATGCCGGCGACATCCTCGGGAGCTCCACACCTCCATCCTCCATGGCGCCTATTTGATGATGAAGCCGACGGGCGTCGTCCTGGCGGGCTCCGTATCGCCATACTCCACGGCACGTGGCGGCATCCCCACGAGCTTCACGCCTCCGGGCTCCACGCCACGATCCTCCGCGGCGCCAGCTTGATGACGAAGTCGAGGGCGTCGTTTGGGCGAGCTCCACGCCTCCGTCCTCCATGGCGCCGGATTGACGAAGTAGATGGCGGTCGGCCTCCCAGCAGGCTCGACGCCTACTCCTTGCTATGTGCGTCCATGGGTGAGTGTGCTCCCATGTGTGACTGCGCCACATCGGCCGCCGCATCCGGGTGTGTGATGACCTACACACATAGAAAAAAAAGATTATTGCACCGCCGGAAATCCTTCCGTGGGCGCGTTTATCTGCTCGCCGCTGCTCTGCTTCCGTGTGAGGGTGTTGTCGCCGTGTTCCCTTGGCGTACGCGCCGCTTCATGGGTGCGCCCTCCGATCTCGACGCTGCCACCAGGGGCGCAGGCGCGGGTGCCTTCTCTTGTTGCCTACGTGAGGTGCTCTTGTTGGTGCGCTGCGTGCCTTCTATCTCCGTCGCAAGCTGTGTTCTTGCATGAGGTCCTCCATCCGTGAGATGTGTACTTGCTCCCTGCATACATAAAAGAGATATAGATGTACTATCTGGCCTCCACGGATCCTTCTTGGCACATGCACTACGTTCCTTCTTGACGCATGCACTGCCGCCGTAGGCGCGGCCTTCCTGTTGTTCTTGACGATGCCGCCACGCCGCCTCTTCTGCCTCCTTCTTGTGTGCGCCTCGTCTCCGCCGGTTGCCTCCCACGTGTTCTGGCTGGCTGTCCTCTCCTAGTGCGCATGCCGTCATCTCTGCGGCGTGCTCGTCGCCGGAAGATAGGGCCTAACACGGCCATCACAGGCGCGTGCCCCTCCTTCTTGAGTTCCACTTTGACGACGCCGCCACGGGCACGTCTCCTTCCTGGGCATGTGTCGTCCCAGCTTGGTGTCGTCGCTGCCATCACATCTGTACTTGCATGCCATCGCTTCGGCGGGTGCTTGTGTCTGTTGTGCTCCAGGGGTGTCCTTAGGTATCCTGCAAATAGATGATAGCACGTAGAAGAAGAAGATTATTGTATGGTTACTGCGTCTCTCCCCGCGTACGTATTTCCACGGCCGGCGTGCACGCTTGTCCGCCGTTCATCCGATCTCCACGATGCTGCCACCACAGGCGCGTCTCTTCCTCGACGCTGCCGTGGCAGGCGCGCCTTCTTCTGCGTGCTTTCCCTTCTCTCCTCTGCTCTCTTTGTGCGGCAACTGATAGATGAAAAACACACAATATCAAATAAAATTAGTCGGCGGGGCTTGGTCTGCTCCTTCGTCTCCTCGGGCAGCTGCATACTCGCCGTGGGCAGGCCGCCACCGTCGCAGTGGCCGGCGTCTCTCCTCGTGGGCTCATCACATCGGCTGCATGGTTTGCGAACACGCCGTCGTCTCCTCGGCTGACTTCGTTGTTGCGCTGCCCCCGGGTGCGTGAGATGTGTTAGCTAGCTCTTGGCTTCAGATGTTTACCTTCTCGCCTAGATGGCTCCCTCCGCTCCCCCGCTTTGGATTGGGTCCTCGTGTACTTATAGGTTGTAGACAGAACCCACGGCTATTGCACGTCGGTGCAAAACATTCTAAATTTTGGGCCTCAGCGTCAGGACCTTTCCATCTTCAGTTTTCTTTCCAAGACGCTTTCTTCTTTCCCTGCACGTCAATCGTCAAACAAAATTGAGAGAAAGAAAACTTGCCTTCTCACGTGTAGCTTGCCTTTTTGAGTTCTTTCTAATTTTCTTTTCTTTTAGCTGGGTTTCCGGGTATTCGTGTACGTACATGCGCTTGCCGGACGGCCGCATATAAAGAAATACGTACAGTACGCCACCCATACTTAAATACTTTCCCTCCCATGCATGGATTGGTACGTGATGATTTTGTGCTAATTGATTTCCTGCACATGCTCATGCTCATGCACGCATATAACTAATTCATCAACCCAAGAGATGTGCACTATTCTCTCTGTCCAAAAAAAAGTGCACTATGGGTATATGCATATTTCTTTTCTTTTCCTTTCTTTTGAATTTGTGCAAGACATTGCTAACACACATTTACGGGCACTCCTTGCTCCATGTATTTATGCACGATGACCGGAAAAATATTTGCACAAGTTATCATTAGACAACATTGTTTAATTTATCCTCTTTCCTTTTTACTGTTTGTAGTACAAAATCTCGTCGAACCCCCTCACCAAATAAAGTTCGAGCGCGAAGCAATCAAACTTAGTTTGGTGAAAACTTTTTTTGTTTAATTCAGTGCATCAACCTATTTCAGACTGAAAGTTGGATCACCCCAGGAATCGGCGCCTCTGAGTGCCCTCCCGAAAATGATGGTTTTATCCAGGAAATGATATGGGTCTAGTGTAGGGATGTCCATCTACACTTGTATCTTGGGGGGAGCTTGTTGGATCGTATTACATGCATGATGCCAGTCAACTAAGCAACCCTACTCCGTCTTCATTCCGTGGCGAAACATCATGCCTTGTCTTGAAAACAAGAAAGAATTTTTTTACCAATCTGGCCGCGACCGTCTAGCTGCTACGGTGCCAACCGGCTTGATTGGAGGGTTTCACAGATTCACGCTGGCCGCACTGGTGCATTGCACTGCTCCCATGATCTCCTTGAGTTGATGTAGGCGAGGCATCGGTAGACCTTCGATAGCTTCCCTTCATTGACTGGATCTTCACACCACTCATGGCGTGCCAATTCTGGTGGTACGCCGAGACGCCATCGGGGTTACGAATGATTAAGGGGTTGATGTTGCCCCCATGCTTCATTGTTGTTGAAGACGGGGCCACTGAGATACGTCGGCGCCAGCTCCATGAACGCAGGTGTTGCCTTCTGGCGCCCATTGTGTGCCCGTCGGTGTAGACCATTGTTTGTCGGGGCATTGTCGGCGTTGTCAGGGATGCATGGGTATTGCTGCACCCAAACACCCATGACGTAGTTTGGTGTAGTGGTTGTCGTTGACGATGACAGGGAGTGTCTCTCCATGCCTGCAAAGATGTTGGAGGAGAACAACTAGAAACACCAAACAAAACAGGCAAAAGAAAGAAAGAAAAAAAAGGTTGCGATTTTTTTAATGTTGGCTTTCCCGTTATACACCAGCTATTAGGCATGGTATCCGAGAAGGCTACCGAAGGAACTTGTCATTGGGAACCGTCAAAAGACCTTGACGATTGCAACTCAACAACTTAAATAGCTTCGGTGTACGTGTATGAAGACGTCGTGTTTCGGGATGCTTCCGAGAGGCAACAAAAATTCATACTCTAGCACATCATCATATTGAGGGCCCCCACAGCTCAACATGCCCCCTGCACACGCCCCATGAACCCAGAGACTTGGGTGTGGTAAGTTCAGGGTAAATGGTTTTGGGACAACAACTTGGCGATTTTTCTTCGTGCATATTGAGGGGTGGTGAACAGCTACCTCCCTCCTTCCTTCCAGTGGGTCCCTTTCTGCTTGGGACCACTTGATTGATTCTTATACTATTGGGATTTTTCTTGAATTTTCTTCTTGGACTTTGGGAATTTTATTTTGATTGCTCACTCGGATGATTGATTGGCCACGAACTTCATGGACTTGCTTTGACATTCGGCTAAACTTCTTGAGGACTCTTCTTTCAGGATTCTTAGGGACCCAACTTGAGATCTTGGAAGGCAACTGTTCACCTCTGTGGTCTAGGAAAAACCCTCTAGCACATTATCTGGGGCTTCTGGTGGCGCACCCCAGGGTTGCCATGTGACTACACACCAAACCAACTTGTGGTGGGTCAGGCAGCCCTCCATGATCTTTTCCTATAGTCTTCCCTGGAGTGCGAGCCTATGTGAACACGAGGCATGCCGGGAAACACGAAGAGCGTGGGTCTCAATACTCAGAAGTGCCCAAGTAATCATCCCCGCTACCTCCGGAAGCATACACCTGGTACGTGTCGTGTATTGTGGGTGTAGGAGCCGCTCCACCTGCAACTTGACACATTGTGCCGCCCTCCAACAAGTCCTAGGGTAGCCTAAACTTCAATCAACAACATAGTGCGATAGGGGGAAGCCATTTTTGTTGTTGGACTTATTCCGTAAAAATTGGGGAAAACTAAATATATCCACAAAATGCTAAGGAGAAAGCATCATGGATCCGAAAGCCCACAGAAAAAGTTTCCCCAATGAAAATCCAAAAGGCAACAAAAGAGGCAAAATTTTAAGAATTTTTTTTGAGGAACCTTCCGTTGATTGGGGGCATAGGTCGGACTCCCTGGGCATCAACGAGTTGGTATGCTCCCGTGTCGTAGACTTGATCGATGACGTATGTCCCTTCCCACTTTTGCTCAAACTTGCCCTTCGTCCTGTGCATCACGATGATGGGCCGCCTGAGCACGAGGACCAACTCGCCTTTTTTGAAGACACGTTGCTTGACGAGCTTGTTGTAAGCTCTCACCATATTCTGGCGATAAAGCTCCAGGCTCTGTAGGGCATGAAGTCACCCCTCTCCAAGGGCATCGAGCTCCTGGAACCGCAGTTGTACCTGTTCGTCTTGAGTGATTTCATCTTGGATAGCCACCCTCAAAGAGGGTAGCTGGACCTCCAGTGGTAGGACCGCCTCATTCCCGTAAATGAGAGAAAACGGAGTCACCTATGTTGGGGTACAGACTGTGACACGGTACGCCCATAATGACTCGAAAAGCGGTCATGCCAGTCTCCCCTATTGCTTTTCACTGTCTTCTGGAGTATCATGCTGAGAGTCTTGCTAAAGGCTTCGATCGCGCCGTTGGATCGGTGTAGATTGTGGGGATGTAGTGATGAAGTGAAGGGGAGAGCGGTACACCCATCGCTCCGGCCATGCTTAGCCATATCCCTCCGTCTTGTCGATTTTCCGATGATAAAGTGGGCAGCCTTCGCCTCGTCAGTGCCCGGCCTGGTGGTGTCCGCCTTGTCGGTGTCGGACTGGATGACTTGCCTTCGCCTCGTCGGTGCCTAGCAAGATATGGGTTGCTTCATCGGTAAAAGACATGTCGGTGGAGTACAGCTTCACCTCGCCGGCGCTAAGACGATGTTGATGATGTGCATCGGTGTGGATGTTGGGTCAGATGCGGGAGATGTCGGGTGTTGATGGAACCAACGACCTTGTCAAGTCGAGAGTCAGCGTGAATGACATCCGACGATGGCTTGTGTCAGCTGCGATGCAGACGGCGCCATCACCATGGGGTGGGCTCCGTATCGATAACGGTGTAGATGGATCTCCACCTAGGTGGTGGTGTAGATGACACCCCCTACTTGGCGATATCTATGTCGACGGAGGTGAAAAAGGAGCCCCTTCTACTCAATCTCCATGGCGACTGAAGTAGATGGCACCCTGCATTGGAGGGAACTCCATGTCAACGAAGGTGTAGACGGAGCCCTGCCATGGGGGCACTCCATGTAGGCGACGGTGTAGATGGTAACCTGCCTTAGATGAGTCCATGTCACCTTGGGCGAGCCCTAGCTGGCACCTGCATTAAAGACCCTTCACCTTGAGAGGACGGGTGGCGCATGGTGCCAAGTGGATGATGTAGTCCTGTCCGCCCACCATCTAGAGTTGTGGCCGAGCCCCCCGCCTAGGATGGGACGCATGTCATGGTGGAAGTGTTTGTTGTGGAGGTCCCATGGCCGCCACCGTTGAGTGGGTCGAGGCTTCCTCTCATCACCTTGATTTCTTGACCATCGGTTCCAATGTAGGGGCAAGTTAGGATGCCCCCACTCTGTGGCGAGTTGGTGAAGACTATCATCGAGGTGCTCATGTTGACGATGATGACTTGGTGATTGGCACCTCATCCTACCTGCAACCATGAGCCTACGCAGGTTGTGGGAGATGGCCTCCAAGCCTTCATGTATCTTTTCCTCGATGCGTCATGGTGTTGGTGTTGGTGGCTCCACGTGGGAGCCGAGCCGGGTAGAGGCGTGGGATGCCGCACTTGCCCTTCCATTCGTGGTGCATTGATCTGCCTCCACGTCTCCATGGATGTCTGCCCTTGATGACTCCTTCAACAGGGTGTGCCTCCAGCATTAGCTTGTGGCGCTCCATCGTCTTGGCGGCCGCCTGCCTTTGCGCCTTCTTTTATTGCACAATTTGAAACTGCGCGGGATCTTGGGCTTGGTACATGTTGACCCTGGCGCCATGCTCGATGAAGACCATAGGCAGCAATGATCCGTACTAGATCATCACCAGCTCCGATTTGCTGCCGTGGGAGAGTTCACCAGCAAGAAAGAGGCTTACTGGCGGAGATCCTTGCAGCATGTTGTGCACACTGGGAGATTGGCGAAGATGATTTTACGACCACATCGAAGCAAAGATGGGAGGAGAACCATGTCCCACTGGGTGTGCCAATTTGTTTGACACGAGAAAAATCTTTTATGCACTCCGGGAGAAGGGAAGAGAAGGAGTATGTATTTCTATCACGCGTCGGAGAAAATAAAAAAATGCGGGCGTGCCAGTGTACCGTAGTACACAAAGAAAACTGATACAGGAAACATGTATTTCATTTATCTCTTTGTATGAACAAAATTACAAGATCCCATAAAATATGGTTGCGCTCCGTGGCCTACTAGCGCGGCCTGCCTGACTATGGCGATGTGCGGTCTCCTGGTTCCCGGGGCCTCGAAAAGCTCCCAGTTAATTACTCCCACGGGTTGCTCCGCGAGATACCTCCGATTAAGCCGTGTGGTCATCTTCGTCATCTTCGCTTCGCGTTCTCCATGCATGATGATGATGGTGTGTGTGTGGTGTGGGCGGCGGCAAAGCCCGTGTCCTCGTTGGTACACATGCCGCTCAAAACATGGCTTTGTGCTGGCCACGTTCGCCCTCGCCGTCGCGCTTCGTTGGTCTTGACAGCGTTGATGTACTCGGTGTTGGGGTAGCATGGATCCTGCTTGGCTCGGACTTTTTGACGATGTAGCGGCTTCGTCGGGGTACGCAAGGGGTTGCCTCGCGGGAGTACTCTTTTGTGGAGACCGGTGTCAGTGTAAAACCAACACACGCTCGCATCGGCATGGCCGGTGTGGTTGGCGTCTCATCTCGACTAGACGCCGAGGTTACGGCAGTCTGCAGAGACAAAGACTCCGCCTCACGAGGCCGTGAAAGGTAACATCTTAGAGGGGCGCGGTGGATGCCTCGTCTCACCTAGACGTCGTATTCGGTGGTCTGCTAAGACAAAGAGCACGCCGTCTGCACGGTGACAGGACATGTGTGCAACGAAGGATGCACCTTGTCTTGGCTGGACGCCGTATTCGGTGGTCCACCAAGACAAGGGCAAAGCATCATGGTGCCGAAGAAAGGTGACATCGTGGAAGGGCATGGTTGATGCCTCTTCCTAACTAGACGTCGTATTCGGTGGTCTGCTAAGACAAGGAGCACGCTGCCTGTACGTCGAGACCTGTACGCCATGAAGAGTGCACCTTGTCTCGGTTGGACGCCGTATTCGGTTGTCCGCCAAGACAAAGGAAACACATCGCGGGATCGTGGTAAGGGTCGGTGAAGACGTGTCATCGTGTAGCACCATCTTCGTATCACGGGCTCCGTGTTGCAGGCAGCACCGGGGGCGTGTGTCATCTTCATGGGCTCCGGGTCACGGGATCCGTCTTGACGAGGTAGACATCGGTGGTGTCGTCCCGCAAGCTCCATGCCTCCATCCACCTCGGCACCGGCTTGATGATGTTGATGATGGGCGTCGTCTTGGCGGGCTCCGTGTCGCCATACTCCGCGACATGCCGGCGACATCCACGGGAGCTCCACACCTCCATCCTCCATGGCGCCTAGTTGATGATGAAGGCGACGGGCGTCGTCCTGGCGGGCTCTGTGTCGCCATACTCCGCGGCACGCGGCGGCATCCCCACGAGCTTCACGCCTCCGGACTCCACGCCACGATCCTCCGCGGCGCCAGCTTGATGACGAAGTCGAGGGCGTCGTTTGGGCGAGCTCCACGCCTCTGTCCTCCATGGCGCCGGATTGACGAAGTAGATGGCGGTCGGCCTCCCAGCAGGCTCGACGCCTACTCCTTGCTATGTGCATCCATGGGTGAGTGTGCTCCCATGTGTGAGTGCGCCACATCGGCCGCCGCATCCGGGTGTGTGATGACCTACACACATAGAAAAAGAAGATTATTGCACCGCCGGAAATCCTTCCGTGGGCGCATTCATCTGCTCCCCGCTGCTCTGCTTCCTTGTGAGGGTGTTGTCGCCGTGTTCCCTTGGCGTACGCGCCGCTTCATGGGCGCGCCCTCCGGTCTCGACGCTGCCACCAGGGGCGCGGGCGCGGGTGCCTTCTCTTGTTGCCTACGTGAGGTGCTCTTGTTGGTGTGCTGCGTGCCTTCTATCTCCGTCGCAAGCTGTGTTCTTGCATGAGGTCCTCCGTCCGTGAGATGTGTACTTGCTCCCTACATACATAAAAGAGATATAGATGTACTATCTGGCCTCCACGGATCCTTCTTGGCGCATGCACTGCGTTCCTTCTTGACGCATGCACTGCCGCCGTGGGTGCGGCCTTCCTGTTGTTCTCGACGCTGCCGCCACGCCGCCTCTTCTGCCTCCTTCTTGTGTGCGCCTCGTCTCCGCCGACTGCCTCCCACGTGTTCTGGCTGGCTGTCCTCTCCTAGTGCGCATGCCGTCATCTCCGCGGCGTGCTCGTCGCCGGAAGATAGGGCCTAACACGGCCATCATAGGCGCGTGCCCCTCCTTCTTGAGTTCCACTTTGGCGACGCCGCCACGGGCGCGCTCCTTCCTGGGCATGTGTCGTCCCAGCTTGGTGTCGTCGCTGCCATCACATCTGTACTTGCATGCCATTGCTTCGGCGGGTGCGTGTGTCTGTTGTGCTCCAGGGGTGTCCTTAGGTATCCTGCAAATAGATGATAGCACGTAGAAGAAGATTATTGTATGGTTACTGTGTCTCTCCCCGCGTACGTATTTCCACGGCCGGCGTGCACGCTTGTCCGCCGTTCATCCGATCTCCACGATGCTGCCACCACAGGCGCGTCTCTTCCTCGGTGCTGCCGTCACGGGCGCGCCTTCTTCTGCGTGCTTTCCCTTCTCTCCTCTGCTCTCTTTGTACAGCAACTGATAGATGAAAAACACACAATATCAAATAAAATTAGTCGGCGGGGCTTGGTCTGCTCCTTCGTCTCCTCGGGCGCCTGCATGCTCGCCGTGGGCAGGCCGCCACCGTCGCAGTGGCCGGCGTCTCTCCTCGTGGGCTCATCACATCGGCTGCATGGTTTGTGAACGCGCCGTCGTCTCCTCGGCTGACTTCGTTGTTGCGCTGCCCCCGGGTGCGTGAGATGTGTTAGCTAGCTCTTGGCTTCAGATGTTTACCTTCTCGCCTGGATGGCTCCCTCCTCTCCCCCGCTTTGGATTGGGTCCTCATGTACTTATAGGTTGTAGACAGAACCCACGGCTATTGCACGTCGGTGCAAAACATTCTAAATTTTGGGCCTCAGCGTCAGGATCTTTCCATCTTCAGTTTTCTTTCCAAGACGCTTTCTTCCTTCCCTGCACGTCAATCGTCAAACAAAATTGAGAGAAAGAAAACTTGCCTTCTCACGTGTAGCTTGCCTTTTTGAGTTCTTTCTAATTTTCTTTTCTTTTAGCTGGGTTTCCGGGTATTCGTGTACGTACATGCGCTTGCCGGACGGCCGCATATAAAGAAATACGTACAGTACACCATCCATACTTAAATACTTGCCCTCCCATTCATGGATTGGTACGTGATGATTTTGTGCTAATTGATTTCCTGCACATGCTCATGCTCATGCACGCATATAACTAATCCATCAACCCAAGAGATGCGCACTATTCTCTCTGTCCAAAAAAAAGTGCACTATGGGTATATGCATATTTCTTTTCTTTTCCTTTCTTTTGAATTTGTGCAAGACATTGCTAACACACATTTATGGGCACTCCTTGCTCCATGTATTTATGCACGATGACCGGAAAAATATTTGCACAAGTTATCTTTAGACAACATTGTTTAATTTATCCTCTTTCCTTTTTACTGTTTGTAGTACAAAATCTCGTCGAACAATTACTATATTGTTATTGGCATGTTGAAATTTGAAAACTACGAATGCGAACATGCAGAGGAGCAATGAAGACCAAATATGGGATGTTGGGGACATCTTCAAGGAACATCGCAAGTTAAAAAGGAGCTGCACCAAACCTGTAAAATGAGCTTTGATAAGTAACAACCTTTCAATTACTTTGACATTGAGAACCTGACTAGCAGTGGTGTATGTTTTGTGTGTCCTTGATGGTTTCGTTAAGGAAACCGGAGGGAGCCCCCTCTTTTAATCAATTTTTTTTACTTTGACATGGTATGTGTCTGGCAGCAATAGTGAACACAGGACCAGGCCAGGCCCTGGGAAGCCCGGAGATGAAATCAACGTCAAACCATGTTGTCTGCTTGGCAATGGTTCTTGCCATGCAATCCAGCAATGTGGTAGATTATTAAACAATAATAGGCGAGACAAAAAAATTCCTATACACTTGATTAGGCTCTCAATCATTTGTAGGATGTCAATTTACTCAGTGGACCCACCATGGCATAGGATGAACATTTTGTAATTTAGTGTTTAAGCTAGTCAGTCAAACGCGCCTGCACACGCCTTGGAGATCACCGGGTTGTCGATTGTTTTGCTGTAGCAACCCTTGGCTTAGAGCACCCCTCTGCTATTTTTCTATTTCTCTTAGCCTTGTGTTCTTCAATGTATATGTCGTAGTTTCTATAAGTTGGCTCTGCTTGATATGTAATAAGCACAGTCTTAATCGTCCTAATGCTTTCCTTTTTAGCTTGATGTAGGAAGTGGGTGTTCTCACCTTGGAGTCTGTTTTTATATTTCTCCTTTTGAATTCACTTCTCATAGTCATGTTCATCAGGCTTCTACTTAATGGATCTGGGGAGCTCTGACTATTGATCTAAAAAATAAGTAACTTCTTCATGTCAGGAAGCAGTTCCTGCAAGGAGGGAAGTATGGTCAACCTTGAGATCATGTTTCCAAAATGAGGCTAGATTACACACAAGGTGCCAATTCCCTAATGATGCCAGATTGGACACAAGGTGCAAATTCCCAGATGATGTTCGATTACTCACAAGCCAAGTGGAGTCGTTAACTGTTCGTTTCCTTGTTGCTCTAGTAAAGGCTGAAGAAAGCGTGCAACAACCCTTGAGAATGTAGCTGAGTTCTTGAAGAAGAAAAAAAAGAGCAATCAGATGCTCTCTTCACCCAAGACAAAGAAGAGATGGAAGAAGCCAGGAAGAAGCTAGCAGGGGTAGAGTAGGCTAGGCATCTCCTACTACCTAAAACTGTTGTCAATACAAATTTTCATTTATAATAGCTAGGTTTAAATGTTTATCCAGTCAAAATGCCTGTTGTGATGTCCGTGCATCTACTGAGATGTATGTAAGTCTATGATGCCGAGAAGTGGCACAAAATATATTTTTTCCAGATCATGTAATAACATCCGTTACTTTCCGAACAATAACAGACGAACATTAGACATGGTATAGTTCACAAGCAAGTCCAACATTCCAAGTTCAACTTCCACATTAAACTCATGTTCACAGATATCTTCACATTCATAGATAATGTGCACAACCATGATTCACCTCAAAGAAATAAATGTGAGGAGAATTATAAATAAATAAAAATATCTAGTTCTTACTACCATTGCGAGCACAACAACACAAGACCATACGAAATTAATTATATTTTGGACATTTTTTAACTAAACGCGAATAACTTCTGGAAGCAGGTATAATTTCTAATGCCGGGCGCAGCTAGGGTCCATGATGTTTTGAGCCAAACCAGGCAGCACACCGGGTGTGTTTGCCGGCGGTGTGGTGATCGTAGCCTTCATGGGTTTGGAGCAGCGGCGTGATAGAGGCAAAGGTGTGCCGTTTTCCGATGAGATGGTGATTATTGTTTTCAGAGGAGTAGACTTTGACGATCCAACTCCAAGAGGTTATTGACCACGTCAGAGCACGATCAACCTGACCACGAGGGTCTATTTCCTGCAAGCAAACAAAGAGCAAGCAAGAAACTGATATTGCAATCTAGATATTGCAAATATAAGATGAAAGCTTTATTGAATAAGGTGGGGTTCTATGACATCTTGGTATGGTCTTTGAATACAAATGAAGTACACGAAGTTGCAGCTATGGAGAACTTTTAATCTAAACAAAACCCCAGTCTAAAGGATGCCTTAAGAGCTGTATTTATAGGGGAAAAGAGAGGGGATTTTGTCCACCCTTGGCAAGGTGGTACTAAAGCACCTCCTGAGTCGTCTCCCCTATAATACGGACTCTAAAAATAGCCTATGAAGTAGTATTTCAAAATTACATGGGCCTGGCCCACAAATAAAATGATGCAACACCAATAATAAACTATGGACGAAAAGTATGAAAGGCCATCTTGTATATTTCATCCATCTTCCTAATGTCATTATGGTGGCTTCAAAGTGCGGAAATCTCCACTAGCACCTCCATTCTTGTTCTCTTCGCACGCCCCTTCATCTCCATGCTTGGTCATGCTCCAATATTCATCCTTCTTGTCCATGCTAGGCCCCTCAATTGTAAGCAACACAAATGTATCTAAGTTAGGCAACACCATATTCTTATGAACGTTAGAAACATTACAAAGAAACAAAAGTAGCTGATAATTTAACTAGTGTGCATGAGGTCTAGTAATTAGTCCAATAGGTATAGTAGGAGGGTTGTGGGTGTAACTGTGGTAGCCATGTCCTCATTACGGTGGCTCCCGTGGTCTACTATTCATCAGTGTCGGCGGCGGCCGTAGATGTGTTTGCCACCTCCGTCGGCATGTCGCGGTTCTGCAAATGTTTGCATACGATGGCACGGCCAGCCACGGTGCACATGACATCGTGGTCCCCCATGTGCCGGCGTGTAGCAACTGGCCACTCCTCTGGAAGTAGACTTGGAGCATCAAGTTGATGCACTAGGGGCCATCTTGGAGTGGTGGCTTGCACCTCCGCTTGCCCGCCTGCAGCCTCACCCATGGTATTGACGGCCTAGGGCGGGGAGGGAGGTCGAGCAGTGAGTTGCCTGGCTTGTCGGGGCACCCAGCCGACTTTTATGTCGGAGAACTTGTCTTCCTGCTCGCCGGATGCTATGGAGAGTGTGGAGAAAATGGTGCAAGCAGGATATGGGGAGCGGCGGTGTGGTGTTGTTCCTGCCAGGCGTCTGGCCTTGTTTAAATAGCGGGCGGACAAGAGGAGCCAACCGGCATTCTGTTCTAAAATATCAGCCGGTTCATGGAAGGACATGTTGCTGGCACACGCGCAGATTCAATGGAGGTAGGCGGGGCATTCTGAAAGCCGGTTGAATGCGGCGAGGAGTCATGTTCAGCCTGGTGTGCAGTGAGTGGGGCCCTCTTGGACGGTGCACCGGTTTAATGCCTGCACCAGTGAGAGGTCGCATCCGTGTGAGAGAAATTACCCCCTCGGTCCTCTTTTGTTTGGTATAAGAAAATCTCACTTTGCATTCACATTTTACAAGTAAAATTCATGGACAAGCTTTGACCCAAAATATGATGGGGACTAGTAAACCAGGACGGAGGTAGTAGTGATGAATTCCATTTTCGCTCAATACCAATCGTTCTAAAAAATAGTATAATGCAACATTCAAAATCATAACTCTTATCCCGCTAAAAATGATATTTTAAACATGGCAACATAATCAGTCGCGACTGGCGAGCCACCGCCTCTAGGTCGTTCACCTATGGTCCCTGGCCATCAACTCCTATGGATCAAATTATCACGCGAGCAGACTATTCCTACAAAGGTGCTATCCACCACGTACCTGGTACCTGCGCATGCAGCAATCATGCACCTATGGGTTTATTTGTTTACCATGCCTTACGTTACTCTCATGTGTGTGAGACAGCGAGAGACCAACTGTGTGTGTGCGCCTCTTCTCTTGGTATATGTACTCCAGTGTTTGTCTAGTGTCCAAAACATAATACAATAATAACAAGCATTGTGCCAACACGTTGCAATGCATCCAAAGTAGAGTAATAGATATTCAGCAATTTGATAGAAAATAGTCTAGTTTTCATATACATATATCACTAAAAAATCTTATGTTTCACTCAAAATATATTCCTTTGGTTGTTTTGATGAGATAAGGGAGGAATGTGGTTGGTTTCAAGATTCGAGAAGTGTGATATTGTTGCAAAAAGCGCATGTGTATGTGTGGGAGAGAGGGAGATAGGAGGAGGATAGATTGCATGTATGACAAAGACACGAAGAGTGTGTGTGCAAGAGCTATTACCATAAAATGAGGTGATAGCATGTGTGTGCATGATCGAGAGGGCGTATCTCAAGAAGTGACGACAATTCTACATAGATACAAGGAGCGTGAGAGAGACATATACGAGAGAGTGGAAGCGAGATTGTGTGGTAGATGGATAAACCTATCTAGAGGCTGGTCGGTCAATATTTGTGAGAAAGATACGAGTCTGGGGTGAAAAAGCGAGTGTTGTGTGTGTGTGACGTTAGTCGGTAGGGGGATCTAAAGTGGGACTTGTGTGTGTGAGTAGGAGGGATAGAGAGGGGGAGAGAGAGTTTGTCTAATTGGTAAACAAATGAATAATGTCAGTTTTGGAATGAAGATGAAGACGGAAAGGAGACCCCAACAAATGGTGTGTGTGTGCGGGAGAGAGTAATTTTAGTGGTAGGAGTTATATCTAGAAAGATACATGGTGCGGAAGAACCCTAGAGAGAAAGACAAAGTGAAAGACAAGTGAGACTGTGTGTCACGCTGAAAAATAAAGCTTAGGTAGCTATAGTGATAACAGAGAATGATAGACATGAGAGATAATGAAAACCATGTAATCTGTAAAGATAGAGAGAGTGTGAGACTTCTCGAGGGAGACGGCGAGAGACCGTGTTTGCAGAAAAGGAAGAATCATGTAGTGAGCGTGCAGGTGAGATGGAGAAAAGAGAGTGATAGCTAGATGAAGGAGGAGTGAGAGAGACCTAGAGAGAGATGGATGTGAAAGGAGATTCAAATATTTAGTTGCATGCATAGAAGATGTCAACATAAAATGGATTCAAATATTTGAATTCAAGATGATGATACATGTAATTCATACTCGAACCGAAATTGATCTATCAAACATGCATACCAATTTGAATTTGCGCGCTTGTATGTTATTTAACCTATTGATATTACCATTCCATACATTTGAGTTGAACATAATTTGGTTTGAAAAGTTTGAACTCAATGTTGAACACAATTTGGTTTAAAAAAAATTGAATTCAACCTTATGATTTTGAGATCATTACATTTGTAAATCATATTTTATATATAAAGGAGCATAATTCTTTGTTGTGCTTTTGAAAGTATATATATAAAATGACGTATACAGATTTGTATTCAAATACGAAATGGATCCTGCCCGAAAAAAGAAGAATACAAAGTTGATTTGAATTGAGTTGGCATGGTAAACATGCAATCTTTTTCTCCAAAAATTTGAACGAAGCAACGAAACTCGCAGTAACCGCCTGAAACCAAAATCTGTGAGATGGAAATTATTGGCTCGATTTCTATAGGTATCGATAGGGGTAGGCTTGTAATTTCACTCAAACGTGACATAACCGCCTCCGCCTCTCACCTCCCTGGATTCAAACACGGTGGGTGCCAAAACACAGTGGCTGAAGAGGCTGGTTTCTTGAGATCTTCTTCGCTTCTTCATTAGCCTTGATCCCAGGCTAGTTTCCGATTTCCTCGCGCGTCGCGTAAAGCCAATAGTGGTGTGGTCGCTCCAGTAATGGCCCGTGAATGAATTTATTGCACAGGGTAGAAATGGCCAATTCACTCTTCCCACCATGCCCTTATCCTTGCCCACGTATGCCGCATGCATCGTGCAGGGTAGGTAACGGAGGCGCGTGGCGCGGGAGAGCATCAAGGATATGGCCCAGTCGTCTTCAATTGGCGGAGGAGGACGATGGCCGCCCGTTGATGGAGTAGCTCCCCGCCTCACCTCGCCCATAAAAAGGGAAGGGCAGAGGAGGGCAGAGTCACCAATCTTCACATTCCTCCTCTTATTATCTTCTTCTTCTACCAGTTTATGTCGGAGGGAAGGGCCTGGGGCTAGCCCCCGGGCTCTTGGTTGTGGTTAATGTCGCCACACGCTGGTGTTGATACTCGAGGAGTGAGCCTGGTCCTTGGTGTGGCGACCTTCTTGGTTCCTTCAAGGCTCGGCCGGGAGACGGGATTGGAGATCATTGGTAATCCCAACACTGCCCCTCCCGGAATCTTATGGCTGATGTCGATGAGAGGCTCACCTTCCTGCCCGCCAAGGTGGGGAGCGGTGCGCCTCAAGCTCCCTAGCCGTCTTGGCTGCTCCCTATCTCTCCGAGGAAGGTGCCGGATTGGAGTCCCGGCCTTCCCCTGGAACGGTGTTGATGAAGACGAAGCCAGGGGAGAAGCAGAAGACGGGAGGTAGGCCAACCAGTAGGGGCACGACCGCATCGACATGTTCGTCTCGTACTAGCAACCTGCTGCCCATCTATCTGGCTCTTCCCCCCTTTTCCCGGCACGGTCATCACCGTTTCTTCCGGTCGCCGAGAAAAGGCTTGTCCCCATATGGTGCTTCCACCTCCCCAAGGGGTCTCCTGGATGGGCCCCGGCGTCCGCCTCTACTGGTTCCTGTGCTGGAGCTCCACGTTTAGCCTTGGAGGTGGTGACAAGGGGGTCATCAAGGTGCTCCACACGTGTTCCTCCTTCATAGCCTCGCCACTCCCGATCTTGTCAGGCTGCGCGTGCCAGTTCCTGACAAGGATGGGGGTGGCATTGTGCCAGCACATCGCCCGTCCTTTTCTCGTCCCACCGCAGTACCTGGGGCAAGAGGGACAGCGAGAGGAGTTTACGGAGCACTTATCTTTTTTCAATCTTAAATATGCATGCACTTGCCAAATTTTAATTCAAATAATGTAATCTCTTGAGTCCATGTTTGTGTTTTGTAATACTCGTACTTGTATTAGCGTATTAATGAAAAATATGAACCTTGCCAGGAACTCGTGCATGTGTATGTCCAAGCAGAGGTGAGATGCCTCTTTAATATAAATAAACGAGTTTTTCCCTGGCAGGCTATCCCGCCGGCACCCTTTTTGTCTGCTGGAGAGCTGCGTCTACCAGTCAATAGACAAAGGGGCTAGCCCCACATCTACTTCTTTTTACCAAAGACCACTGCGACCATCCTGACTGAAGCAACATTCGCATCAGGGATGGGAGCACCTAAGTCTCAAAAGAGTGGTGATGCTTTCTCATGCACAAGTTATAGCTTACAGAGCACTAACGGACAAGAGGTAGAGCTTATCTGGCTGGCTTGCCGGGGATTGTCGTGCCAGGCAATCTCCTCATATCCTTGTCGAAGACAAGTTCACGGCTGGAACCTACAGCTTCATGTAAATGAGAATGAATGCATGATGCAATCATATCTTTATGCATATGCAGATGCTCATGAAATTCTTAGGCAGTGGTCTTGGAATGCTCATGCATGCATGCAGATCTTGGTAGGCCCCCCCCCCCTCAGCACTTCTTTATTTTCTCTTGCACATGGCCATCGCCCTGGCTTTGTACAAGGGGTTACATGCAGCTGAGGCAAGGCCTGTACAAAAGGGTGGCTGCCGGGCAGGGCCCGACAGCCGCGCCTTATGGTAAAACTTGCGGAGATGCTCAATATTCCATGAGCTTTGCAACTGAGTGCCATCTCTGGTCTCCAGACGGATTATGCCCGGTCTATTGACTCGTACTACCCGGTTAGGGCTTTCCCACTTCGGTGACAACTTGTTTGAACCCTTGGCCGACTGAACGCGCCTAACGACAAGCTCACCTTCCTCAAAACACCAGGAATGACCTCTGCGACTATGCTAGCGATGCAGGGCTTGCTGATAGCATGCAACACGCGTAGCAGCCCGAAGACGGTTCTTCTCGAGTAGCACAACATCGTCACACCAGTGCTGATCTTGAGCTACTTCATGGTAGGCAAGCACTCGAGGGACCCATAAATGAGTTCCGTGGGGATAACAGCTTCTGCCACATAGACCAGGGAGAAGGGAGTCTGCCCGGTAGGTCCGTTTGGTGTCGTTCTGAGGGACCAGAGAACTACCGGCAGCTCCTCAATCCACCACCTGTCGTGCTTCTGCAGCAGATCAAAAGTTCTTGTCTTGAGTTTGCTCATCACTTCAGTGTTCGCCCTATCAACTTTTACATTGCTCCGGGGGTGTGCCACAGAGGAAAATGAGATCTTCTATCTGAGGGCATGAACATATTGCATGAAGGCACGACTCATGAACTGGGTGTCATTGTCGGTGACGATCCTTGCCAGAACTCCAAAACGACACACCAATTTTTCAAGAACTTGATAGCTGATTGAGTAGTCACCTTTCTCACAACAATCACTTCCGGCCACCTTGTAAACTTGTCAATGGCAACAAACAAGAATTCAAAGCCCCCGATTGCTCTGGGGGAGGGGCCGAGGATATCAAGCCCCCCGACCGAAAATGGACATGATAGAGGGATTGTTTGAAGGGCTTGGGCAGGCAGGTGTGTTTTCTTGGAATGGAACTAGCAGGCTTCACATTTCGTGACTAGCTCGACCGCATCTTGGAGGGCTGTGGTCCAATAGAATCCTTGCCGGAATGCTTTCCCAACTAATGCCCTTGATCCAATGTGGGAGCCGCACATTCCTATGTGAATCTCAGCCAGCAGTTCCTTTCCTTCTTCCTGGCAGACAAACTTCAATTTCACACAGTTGGGCCTCCTTCTGTACAGAGTGTCATCGACAAACTGATACTTTCACGCCCTCGATGCGGCTATATCTCCCACGTGTCGAAGCACGACTTAGAGGCATAACCGCATTGAAAGCAATGTCGCAAGTCAGGTAATCTTCACAACAACCCATGTAATACAATAAGGGAAAAGGAGTAACATAGTTGGCTTACACTCGCCATGTCACACAAATGCATAAATAACATTACATCCATCCAATTACACTCAGGGTCCGACTACGGAACCAAAAGGAAGATAAACCCCAAATGCAACATAGTCCTCGATCGCCCCAACTGGGCACCACTGCTGATCATCTGGGAAAGACACGTAGAAACAACGAGAGTCTTCATCGAACTCCCATTTAAGCTCGGTCATATCATCTGGAGCGGTATCATCGGTCCCTGCATCTGGTTTTGGAAGTAATTTGTGAGTCACGGGGACCCAACAATCTCACACCATCGCGATCAAGACTATTTAAGCTTATAGGTAAGGTAAAGGTATGATGTGGAGATGCAACAAGCGACTAGCATATATGGTGGCTAACATACGCAAATGAGAAAGAGAAGAGAAGGAAAAAAGCACGGTCGAACAACTATGATCAAGAAGTGATCCTAGAACAACCTACGTCAAACATTACTCCAACACCGTGTTCGCTTCCCGGACTCCGCCGAGAAGAGACCATCACGGTTACACACGCGGTTGGTGCATTTTAATTAAGTTAAGTTTCAGGTTATCTACAACCGGACATTAACAAATTCCCATCTGCCCATAACCACGGGCACGGCTTTCGAAAGTTCAAATCCCTGCAGGGGATTCCCAACTTAGCCCATCACAAGCTCTCATGGTCAACGAAGGATATTCCTTCTCTGAAGACAATCCGATCAGACTTGGCATCCCGGTTACAAGACATCCTAGACAATGGTAAAACTAAACCAGCAAAGCCGCTCGAATGTGCTGACAAATCCCGATAGGAGCTGCACATATCTCGTTCTCAGGGCACACTCAGATGAGCCAGACGTCGGGTAGGCTAGCCCAGAGTTGCCCCTGGTAGCCCCGGACATCGCTCGGTTGGACCAACACTTAGAGAAGCACTGGCCTGGGGGGGGGGGTTAAAATAAAGATGACCCTTGAGTCCGCGAAACCCAAGGGAAAAAGGCTAGGTGGTGAATGGTAAAACCAATGTTGGGCCATGCTGGAAGAGTTTTATTCAAGGTGAACTGTCAAGGGGTTCCCATTATAACCCAACCGTGTAAGGAACGCAAAATCCGGGAACATAACACCGATATGACGAAAACTAGGGCGGCAGGAGTGGAACAAAACACCAGGCATAAGGCCGGGCCTTCCACCCTTTACCAAGTATATAGGTGCATTAAGATAAACAAGATAATATGGTGATATCCCAGCAATAAACATGTTCCAATAAGGAACGATCTTCAATCTTCACCCGCAACTAGCAACGCTATAAGAGGGGGCTGAGCAAAGCGGTAACATAGCCAAACAACAGTTTGCTAGGACAAGGTGGGTTAGAGGTTTGACATGGCAATGTGGAGGCATGATAAGCAAGTGGTAGGTATCGTAGCATAGGCATAGCAAAAGAGCGAGCATCTAGCAAGCAAAGATAGAAGTGATTTCGAGGGTATGGTCATCTTGCCTGGAAAGTTCTCAGAGTTGTCTTGATCCTCGTAAGCGTACTCAACAGGCTCCTTGTTCACGTACTCGACTCCCGGCTCTACCCAATCAAGAGCAACAAACAAAAAGGAACACAATCAACCACGTGCAAAGCTCAAGAAACATGATGCAAACATGGTATGATATGTGGGATGCGATATGTGATGCATATGCATGATTTGGAAAGGAATGATTGAACCTGGCATCAACTTGGAAATCCAAGAGTGCCACTGGAAAGGGGGGTTGATTTCGGTCGAAATCGATATAAAGATCACCGGAATCGGATGCACGGTTTGGAAATGTCAAGCAAAACAAATATGCACTACTAGGGAAAAGCCTAGCAGCAGCGCGGGTTTTAGGCCTATCAGTAGCGCGGGGCGATGCACTACTGATAAGGCGCTACAGCTAACGTATAGCAGTAGCGTGCATCCGCCAATGCTACTGCTAAATCGACTTAGTAGTAGCGACTTCGCGGAGGAGCGCTACTGGTAATTACTAGTAGCGCTTCTCCCAGCCTGCGCTACTACTATTATTCTGTATTTTATTTCTTTTTTATTTCATGTTGTATTCATACACCTCTATACAAGTTTTCATACAACAGCAATTTAGAGATTGTTTTTACATCATAATGAGTTATTACATCATTGGGTGAAAGAACTGTGGACTAGTTTCAAGTGGATGGACATCCACTTGAAACTAATCCGCGGTTTTTTCACGCAATGATATAATAAATATCATCATCATATCATTAACAACTTATCATAATAATACATCATTTTCATATAACACCTCCTCATGATCATCGTTTTGATCGATGAGACATCACATAGCAAGTTGGTCACTAGTCATAATCACAACTACTCCTCATCATCAACTCTAACACATTGTACCACATAATAAACCTATTGTACCTCATAGGACCTACTACATTCTCTTAGGACCTACTATATTCTCTAAGGTAAAATAGCAAAAAACAAGATAGCCCCTGGCTCTCCATTATGGAGAATGCAGATTATCCTGTCTCCAATTCTTGCCTTTTGCTTAATGTTGCTTCCAAGAACCTCCTTACGAATGTCCAAACATTTTTTCCACTCTTTAATTAGCATGTGTTCACCGGTTTCAGAAATCCGATATGCACAGGTGAGATCCGTAGGATGACCTAGCTGTAGGTTCAGAACTTCAAGGCGACCATTGTAATACATCAGAAGAGGCACACAATCCATCGGGATTTTCTGTTGAAAAACATAGTAATAACTCTGTAGTTAGCAATGATGTACTAGTTTTAGAAGTATGCAAAAGATGAACGGATGTCATAATAGTAAAAAATCTTACTAGGGTATCTCCATAGAAGTTATCGTGGTTCAACACGTGCACTAGTGGCACGTATTCACCATAATTTGGAGGAGTTCGATAATAGGTATTGTAATTCT
Organism: Triticum urartu; assembly: GCF_003073215.2. NCBI lineage: Eukaryota > Viridiplantae > Streptophyta > Magnoliopsida > Poales > Poaceae > Triticum > Triticum urartu. The sequence goes on from NC_053023.1 coordinate 364,302,728, forward strand.
CAAATAAAGTACAAAATGCGATCAGATGATTTTTCTCCTTATAAGTTAATTCGGAGCCATCAGTGTAGTGGGTTTTGTCTACCATCTTCTGCACATTCTTTGAAGATTCAAAATAAGCTGTCAATGGAAATAAGCTGTCAACTATTTTGAAATAAATAATATAAATTAGTTAATAACTATGTTTGAGAAACTCACATTGCGGTAGAATCGGAAGCGTATCAACAAGGACCCAAATGTCCATATTGTTTTGCTTGATGTCAGGATCACCAAGATCCATGGTGACAATCATACCCTCATAAAAACCATACATTTTGCAAAGTGCTTCCCAATTTTGGCAACCAAAATGAGTTATGCTCTGAGAATTGTACAGATTTACTTCAAAATCGATATCATGATGGGTCCTTAGGTGTATTTTCTTTGTTTGAAAATTTTCATGGTCTTCAAAACCCATCCTCTCCAAGACATAGCGTCTTGCATGGCATGGGATAAGCTAGTCGAATTGTAAAAGATGAAAATTAGACGTTGAAATAGTTGAAGGCATGCTTAATTATGAAAAAAACACTTGTCATTGTTGCGTACCGTTTCAACATCGAAGGTTTCCTCGAGCTTAATGATGAAGCGCTGATCTTCGTCCAGCTCAACGAACATGTCACACATACCTCGATCGTCATGGCATCAGCTGCACTCCCCCGGGAGACTGTCGTCGTCCAAGTACGACATTTCCTACGTTCATAATTCAAAGATTAAACTTGTACAATTAAATATATGTACTAAAAAACCTAAATTAGATCATTATTTTTCAAGAAAATCCAGGCCACTCGATATTTCCTACATATTCTAGCACAAGTCATGCCAGAATTCACGGAAAAATCCGGCATGACCTTTGCTAAAAAAGGACATATCGAGCGCCTGAAATTTGCCGGAACGGAAATTAATCAACACTCCGGCAAAACATAGGCCACTCGGAGGTGTAAACTGAACATGAACGGCCACTTGGGAAACAACAATCCTATTTGAGCAAATATGACATGTTCAACTAGTTTTATTAATTCAACTAGTTCTTACTAAATATAAACTTACTATAAATAGAAAAAAACTAGTTCTTTCTAAAAGTAAAGTAGTTAAACTAGTTATATTAATTATCTTACTAAAAATACATTAGTTCTATTAATTGAACTAGTTCAACTAGTTTATTAATTTACTTACTAGAAATAAAATAGTTGCTTTAACTAAAAAAATAAACTAGTTCTATTAATTTTCGTACCAAAAATAAAATAGTTGTATTAACTCAACTAGTTCAATTAAGCACTTACTATGAATAAAAATAAACTAGCTTTTACTAAAAATAAACTAGTTCAACTAGTTATATTAATTTTCTTACTAATTCTATTAAAAACTTACTAAAATTTAACCCTAACTAATTTGATGAACTCTAAAATTTAATCCTAACTAATTCGATGAACTCTAAAACAAATTCTACTTAACAACTACTGTCATAATTAGCATCTAATTTGATGAACCCTAACTAATTAGATGAACTCTGAAATTTAACCCTAAGAACCCTAGCTAGGCAGAGGTAGGGGAGGAGGTGGAGGAGGGCGTGCTCACCTCTGGCGCCGGCGGAGTTAGGGAGAGGGGCACGCGGCGTCGAGGTTGGGGACGGGGTTGGGGCGGCGGGCGCACGACGGAGGGCGGCGATGTAGGGGGGGTGTCGAGGTCGGGGTCGGGGGCGGCGTCGAGGTCGCGGTCGGGGGAGGGGGTGGCGTCGAAGGTGTGCGGAGAGCGACGGGTCGCGCGCGGCGGCCGACGTCGATGCAGGGCGGCGACAGCGGAGGAGTAGGGATTTGGGGGAAGTGGTCGTGGGAAAGAATGAACCGCGCGGTTAATTAAGTTAAAAGTAGCAGTAGCGCGTTCCAGGAAGTGCGCTGCTGCTACGGTAGCTATGGCGCGTTTCCTAACAAGCGCTACTGCTATTCCCTCTCTTTTTTATTTGCTTTCCATTTAATTTTATTTTCATTAGCAGTAGCGCCTTTGTCCGTAAATGCGCTGCTACAAAACAAGTAGCGGTAGCGCGGTTCCACGTAGATCGCTACTACTATGTGTAGCCTATCGGCTAAGCCGTGGGAATTTTAGTAGTAGCGCTTTTGTACTCGGGCGCGCTACTGCTATAACTGAATCTGCAGCGTGCTTTTAAATACCGCGTTGCTGCTAATTAGCACCAGCGTGCGTTTTTATCCCGCGCTACTGCTAATGTTCTGTGTATAGGGTTTTTCCTAGTAGTGATGGCACCGGTCTGCGATTAACAGTAAGTATCCTCCTAAATTCATCAAGATATCTAAGCTACTGCACTCAAACATGGCAAAAACAAATACATGGCAGGGATCCTCTCATGATGCTTGACAATAGATGAACACTGAGCTACGGCTAATTCACTCATTAACAGGTTCAAACAAGCATGGCAAAAGTGCAAAAGATAACAGGTTTCAGACTTAGTGAAATTAACAGCATGTCAGGAATTTATCATCAGGAAGCAATGTTTAGAGCATGAAAACTACATGCTACAGGAACATCTCATGGCAATGCAAGGCATGGCATGAAGCTACTCAAAGCATATAACAAAATTCCCTTAGTGATCATGAGCCAAAAGGGATCAGAAAATACAATTGCAAGCATGTGAACATAGCAAAAACATAAACAGATTCAGACTTAGTGAAAAACTGGAGCATGGTAAAAGAGATAACGAGTAGGCATGTCTACGAGCTCGATGCACTCACTACGAGGCATTGCATGACAAACTAACCATACACCCAGCAAATAGACATAGCATAGAAGCTAGACATGGCAAGAACAACAACATAGAATGCACGGGTCAACAACAACAAGCTTGGCAAAATTGCAAAACATGTTAACAATCTGCCAGAAACATTTTATAGCAAAAGTAGAGCTAGATTGACTCAAGCTAGGGTTCTCCATAATTGCAAACAAAGACATGGATGGGTAGAGCACAACAATATCTACAAAACATCCTTACTGATAATGCTCAAAATAGGCACGGATCACTAGGAAACAACATGAACATATGACATAAAAAATAATGACAGGGCAAGGACTTAGTGAAATTCTAAGTCCCTGAAATCAGCATCATTGAGTAAGCTACTTTGCATGCTTGTGCTAGTCACCACAAAGATCACAAAAATACATGGCATACACCCCTGTAAAGATGGCATTGCATTCTTCAAAACACATGTAGAGCTCAGGATCATAGCATGCACACATTAATCATGGCAAGAATGACAAAAATGCATTTGCTGAAACAGATCTGAAACTATCATCACATAGCCCTCTTCCAACAGCATTTCGGGCATTAAGATGAGCTCAAATGAAAATGATGCAATGAGATGAAATGAAGTACTCGTCGAGACGAACATTTTTATATGCTACACGCACGAATCGGAGCTACGGTGAGGAAGTTATGGCATGATGAAATATGCAAAAAACATTAGGGTTAGGGCAAAAGAGGTCAACCGGATCCGATCCAGATCTGGATCCGGGGCACTGTAGAATGCAGAGCCCGAGGTGCTCGCCGGAGTTAATGGTCGCGGTGGGCGGACTTGATGCGAGGGACGGCCGGAGTTGGGCTCGCCGGAGCCACCAGAAGAAGAGGCCGGCGCGGTGCGGGCGACGTGGCGCCGGCGAGGGGGCGCGGCGCCGGCGCGGTGGAGTGGCGCAGGGCGCGGTGGTGGTCGCCGGAGCGGGCGGTGGTCGCCGGAGCGCGCGGCGGCGCCGGGCGATGGGCGGCGACCTGGCGAAGAGGCGGGGAGGCAGCGCCAACCCGCGACGGCGGAGGGAGCAGACAGGCTGCGGGGGCCTGGTGCGGGCTCGGTGGGCCGCGCGGCGGGGGAGAGCCGGCGTGCCACTGGTTGCGGGCGACGGCGCTGCGGTGTCCGGCGCGGTTCGGACAATGTCCGGCGCGCTGCGGGGAAAAAGGCTAGGGTTAGGGGAAGAAGACCCGGGATTTTCGAGAGGAGGCCTATTTATAGAGGTAGAGGGAGCTAGGAAGCTCCAAATGAGGTGCGGTTTTCGGCCACGCGATCGTGATCGAACGATCTAGATGATGGAGGAGGTTTAGGTGGGTTTTGGGCCACTTTGGAGGGGTGTTGGGCTGCAACACACACGAGGCCTTTTCGGTCCCTCGGTTAACCGTTGGAGTATCAAACGAAGTCTAAATGGTACGAAACTTGACAGGTGGTCTACCGGTAGTAAACCAAGGCCGCATGACAAGTCTCGATCCAATACGGAAATGTTTAACGCCCGCACATGAAAAGAGGTAAAAAGGACCACCGGAGGCATCGGAGCGCCGGAATGCAAAACGGACAACGGGGAAAATGCTCGGATGCATGAGACGAGCACGTATGCAAATGCAAAGCACATGATGACATGATATGAGATGCATGACAAAGACAAAAACACACGAATGCAAAAACCCGACAACGAGGAAATAATATAACTTAGTGCCGGAAATGGCAAGAGTTGGAGTACAAATAAGGTAAATTACATCCGGGGTGTTACAACACTCCACCACTATGAAAGGATCTCGTCCCGAGATCTAGGACTAGAAAAACTCTGGGTACTCAGAACGGAGGTGATCCTTGCGTTCCCAGGTGGCTTCACGGTCGGAATGATGTGACCACTTGACTTTGAGGAATTTGATTGACTTGCTGTGAGTCTTGCGCTCAGTTTCTTCAAGAATAGCAACTGGGTGCTCATGATAAGACAAGTCTTCTTGGAGATCAATGTCTTCGAAGTTGACGGTGCGGTCAGGAGTCTTGCAACACTTGCGGAGTTGAGACACGTGAAACACATCGTGCACGTTTGCAAAGTTGGAGGGGAGCTCAAGTTGATAGGCGAGATCGCCTCTCTTGCTGACGATCTTGAAAGGACCCATGTATCTAGGGGCAAGCTTCCCTTTGATACCGAAGCAATGAGTACCTTTCATTGGAGAGATGCGGAGGTAGACATGGTCTCCGATCTCGAAAGCCAAGTCACGATGTTTGCTATCATAGTAACTCTTCTGGCGAGATTGTGCGGCTTTGAGATTATCACAAATGACTTTGCACATCTCTTCTGCCTCTGTGATCAAGTCATTGCCAAGAAGTTGACGTTCACCAGTCTTTGACCAGTTAAGAGGAGTACGGCACTTCCTGCCATAGAGAATTTCAAATGGGGCCTTGCCCGAACTTGCTTGGAAGCTGTTGTTGTAGGAGAACTCGGCATATGGAAGAAAATCTTCCCACTTCATACCGAAGGAGATGATGCAAGCCCTGAGCATATCTTCAAGAATTTGATTGACACGCTCGACTTGGCCACTAGTTTGAGGATGAAAAGCTGTGCTGAAACGGATGTTGGTGCCCATGGCCTTCTGAAAAGAATACCAGAACTTAGAGGTAAAGATGCTTCCACGATCTGAAGATATCAACTGCGGAATGCCATGCAGAGAGACAATACGGGAGGTATATAGCTCTACCAACTGAGCTGCTGTGATGGATTCTTTGATAGGAAGAAAATGAGCCACTTTAGTGAGTTTGTCGGTGACAACAAAGATAGCATCATTGCCACGCTTGGACTTTGGAAATCTAGTCACGAAGTCCATATCAATATGGTCAAACTTCCATTCTGGAATGGCAAGAGGTTGGAGGAGACCAGCTGGTCATTGGTGTTCTGCTTTCACTCTTCTGCAGACATCACATTCATTCGCGAACTGAGCAATCTCACGCTTCATTTGAGTCCACCAATACGACTGCTTGAGGTCATGGTACATCTTTGTACTTCTAGGGTGGATAGAGAGGAGTGAATTGTGAGCTTCGTTCATAATGATTTTACGAAGATCACCTTTAGGCACAACAATGCGATCCTCGAAGAATAGAGTATCCTTGTCATCAAGACGATAGCACTTGTACTTGGGTTGACTCTTGGCAATCCCAATCTTCACCTTCTTCACCATAGCATCACGAATTTGATCCTCGCGAATCTGATCTTCCAAAGTAGGAGAGACTTGGAGGTTGGCCAGAAATCCTTGAGGAACAACTTGCAGAATGAGTTTGCGGAAAGCTTCACAAAGCTCGGGTTGGTAAGGCTTGATAATCAAACTGTTGCAGTAAGCCTTCCTGCTCAATGCATCAGCAATTACATTGGCCTTTCCTGGAGTATATTCGATACTCGGATTATACTCTTGGATCATTTCGACCCAACGAGTCTGCCTGAGGTTAAGATTAGGCTGAGTGAAGATGTACTTGAGACTCTTATGATCAGTGAAGATGTCCACTTTTCTTCCCAATAAGAGATGTCTCCAAGTTAAAAGAGCATGCACAACTGCCGCCAACTCGAGGTCATGAGTGGGGTAGTTCTTTTCGTTGGGCTTCAACTGGCGAGAGGTATAAGCCACAACTTTCTTCTCTTGCATCAACACTGCACCAAGACCTTGAAGGGAAGCCTCACAGAAGACCTCAAACAGTTTGGATTCATCAGGAGGAGTCAGAACTGGAGCAGTGACTAACTTCTCTTTCAGGGTGTTGAAAGCGATGTCACATTCAGGATACCAGACGTACTTCACATGCTTCTGGAGAAGGTTGGAAAGAGGCTTCACAATCTTTGAGAAGTTCTCGACGAACCTTCGACAGTAGCTTGCGAGCCCAAGGAAGCTGCAGAGTTGCTTCACATTCTGAGGTGGTTCCCAATTCACAATTGCAGACACCTTCTCAGGATTCACCGCTATGCCCTTGGCAGAGATGATATGCCCAAGGTAGAGAACCTCATCGAGCCAAAACTCGCACTTTGAAAACTTCGCATAGAACTGATGTTCTCTGAGCTTATCCAAAACCAAACGCAAGTGCTTGGCATGATCCTCCTTTTTTCTTGGAAAAGACCAAAATGTCATCGAGGTAGACCAAGACGAAGTCATTTGTGTAGGCGTTGAAGATGAAATTCATCATGCGAGAGAATGTTGGAGGAGCGTTGACGAGGCCGAAAGACATGACAATGTATTCATATGAACCATAGCTTGTTCCGAATGCTGTCTTGGGGATATCTTCTTCATGAATGCGAATCTGATGATAGCCCATACGGAGATCAAGCTTGGAGAATACTTGAGCACCTTTGAGTTGTTCAAACAACTCATTGATGTTGGGAAGTGGGTACTTGTTCTTTATGGTCTTCTTGTTCAATGGACGGTAGTCGGCACAAAGTCGGTCCATTCCATCCTTATTCTTCACAAAAAGAACTCCACAGCCCCACGGAGAAGAACTAGGTCGGATGAGACCCATTCGCTCTTGAATATCGAGTTGTTTCTTCAGATCCTTCAACTCTTCAGGTCCAAGCTTGTAAGGACGTTTGCAAACAGGTTCCGTGCCAGGCTCAAGATCGATGACGAATTCAACTGGCCGGTGCGGAGGCATTCCTGGAAGCTCTTCTGGAAAGACGTCTTGATATTCGCAAATGACTGGAATTTGAGAGATGGCATCCAGCTCGCCCTTCTCATTGAGAGAAAACAGTTGGATGGTATCATCCCTTGCAGCAAAGACAATTACAACCTCAGACGAATGAGTCAATTGAATCTGCCTAGCAGCACAATCAAGGTGAGCCTTGTGCTTAGAAAGCCAATCCATTCCAAGAATAAGATCGATATCCGAGTTACCAAGGACCACTGGAGAGGATAGAAACTTATAGTCGCCCAACGTGATAGTAACATCCGGGATCATAGCGCTTGCATTCATGAATTTACCCGGAGAAACAACTGATAACTGCCTAGGAAAATCTTGTAAAGGCAACTCATGCTTAGATACAAATGGTCTCGAGATGAAACAATGCGATGCACCAGTGTCAAAAAGAACTTTTGCAGGAATATCGTTAACAGGAAGGTTACCCATGATGACATCTGACGAGTCCTCTGCCTGAGCTGCATTCATCAAGTTGACCTTAGCAGACTTGGGGTTATGCTTGACCACTGCGGTACTGGAAGATCTCATAGGAGGAGGAGGAAGATGCCTCTGATTGAAGCATTTGTTGGCATAGTGACCCTTCTGCTGACATTGTTGCACGTGACCTACGAGAGCGGACGATGATACGGAGCACTTGATCTTGGAGCTTGAGACGAAGTCTTGTTCTGAAAACTAGGGTTGGGTGGTTGGGAAGATCCACTGCCACCTTTGCTCTTCTGCTGATAAGGCTGACGAAACAGAGGAGGAGGCAGCCAATACTTTTGCTGCTTAGAAGCCATTTGAGTTGAGGAAGAAGGAGTCGCATCTCTGACTCGCTTCTTGGAAGCATCACACTTCAGTTGGGCAGCCTCTTGCTTCATTGCCATGTTGTAAAACTCATAGTACTTCTTGGGCTCAGAAAGGACGAGAGCTAGTTGGAGATCTTCTCTGAGGCCACCCCTGAACTGATAAATCATGCTCTTTTCGTTAGGGACGTCTTGCTTGACGAAACGAGCGAGCCTCTGGAACAGAATGTTATACTTGTAAACAGACAAGCTGCCTTGCTTCAGGTTGCGGAATTCCTCACGCTTGCATTCAACGACACTCTGAGGAATGTGATGAGCTTTGAAGTCTTGACGGAATTCATCCCAGGTAATCACGCGGCCTCCTCCGGAATCTTTGTATTGCTGAAACCATTCTGCAGCTTGGTCTTTGAGTTGGAAGGAGGCAAACTTGACAAAGTCCTCAGACCTGACGTTGTTGCACTCGAAATGCTTGCATATATCCACAAGCCAATCATCAGCGTCTGAGGCCTCGACACAGTTGCTGAAGGTCTTTGGCTGATTAGCGAGGAACTGGTTGAGTGTAGCAAACTGATTCTGATTGTTGCCATGGCCATGATTCCCTTGGTTGCACTCTTGTAGAATTTGCATGATCAGCTGCGTGTTTGCATTGGTAGCGGCCATCACAGCTTGCCATGCCTCCGGAGGTGGAGGTGGTGCTGGCGGATCCTGATCCTGATTCTGACCCTTAGCAGGAGCCATCCCGAAGAGGGTGGCATCCGTTAGCATCTTGACAAACATAAATTCAAGCTGAATCAAATGGATCGAAATTGCAACATATAGTCTTCACATCCAAACAAAATGAACGAATGAATTCCAATTGAAATGGTCACATTTCCATAAATTGAGAAGCCACTTAGATAGAGGTAGAAGAATAAAACAACAAGGTACGGACAAGAACAAATACTTGGTGAGGATTACCCAATCACAAACCAAATATCTGCAGAAGAAGGAACTAGAGCTACAAGAATTCCCACCTATGAAACTCCCGAACCTTTCCGGTTATGCAATCAGGTGTTGGGGATACAGGGGAAGCATAATATCACACCCAAAGCTAGCAAATCCTACATCCAGCTATATCCATCCTTCAACACATAACCAAGAGAACTTCGGAAATCATTTACCTCAACCTTCGAAAAGCATCCGTTATACGAGTTATGGCAATACTCCCGAACTCCCGCCCCAGTACTGGGTGGCGTCGAGGTTATCTCACCAACAAATGCATAAAAGAGATTTTCGATGTCGGTGAAACTCAGGTATTCCAGAATCTCAACGATAAAATTGTGACGACAACACCTCGGAGCTCAACTCCCCGGGACACTGCCACAACCCCTAAATGGCAGGTAGCACCAAGAACAATGTTCTCGTCACAAAACCATCGGAACGATTCCAAGATACCGCGTGATCGTAATTTTTTTTAGTGAAATTTGAGAAGAGAAGAGTCAAAACTCTACGTCAGGATGCCTCACCAGAGCGACGAAGGGACTGAGGAGTAAAAAGAATTCCTAACTCTCTGATATATATATAATCCTAAATGACTCAAAACATTTTTCTAGACTCAACAACGCCAATGATTCGATCAAGCAGGGGGCTCCTAAGGTCGGGGAAGGCTCTGAATACCAACTTGCCACGCCCTCGATGCGGCTATATCTCCCACGTGTCGAAGCACGACTCAGAGGCATAACCGCATTGAAAGCAATGTCGCAAGTGAGCTAATATTCACAACAACCCATGTAATACAATAAGGGAAAATGAGTAACATAGTTGGCTTACACTCGCCACGTCACACAAATGCATAAATAACATTACATCCATCCAATTACACTCAAGGTCCGACTACGGAACCAAAAGGAAGATAAACCCCAAATGCAACATAGTCCCCGATCGCCCCAACTGGGCACCACTACTGATCATCTGGGAAAGACACATAGTAACGACGAGAGTCTTCATCGAACTCCCATTTGAGCTCGGTCATATCATCTGGAGCGGTATCATCGGTCCCTGCATCTGGTTTTGGAAGTAATCTGTGAGTCACGGGGACTCAGCAATCTCACACCCTCACGATCAAGACTATTTAAGCTTATAGGTAAGGTAAAGGTATGATGTGGAGCTGCAGCAAGCGACTAGCATATATGGTGGCTAACATACGCAAATGAGAGCGAGAAGAGAAGGCAAAAGCACGGTCGGACAACTATGATCAAGAAGTGATCCTAGAACAACCTACGTCAAACATTACTCCAACACCGTGTTCGCTTCCCGGACTCCGCCGAGAAGAGACCATCACGGTTACACATGCGGTTGGTGCATTTTAATTAAGTTAAGTTTCAGGTTATATACAACCGAACATTAACAAATTCCCATCTACCCATAACCGCGGGCACGGCTTTCAAAAGTTCAAATCCCTGCAGGGGATTCCCAACTTAGCCCATCACAAGCTCTCACGGTCAATGAAGGATATTCCTTCTTCCAAGACAATCCGATCAGACTCGGCATCCCGGTTACAAGACATCCTCGACAATGGTAAAACTAAACCAGCAAAGCCGCCCGAATGTGCCGACAAATCCCGATAGGAGCTGCACATATCTCGTTCTTAGGGCACACTCAGATGAGCCAGACGTCGGGTTGGCCAGCCCAGAGTTGCCCCTGGTAGCCCCGGACATCGCTTAGTTGGATCAACACTTAGAGAAGCACTGGCCCGGGGGGTTAAAATAAAGATGACCCTTGAGTCCGCGAAACCCAAGGGAAAAAGGCTAGGTGGCGAATGGTAAAACCAATGTTGGGCCATGCTGGAAGAGTTTTATTCAAGGCGAACTGTCAAGGGGTTCCCATTATAACCCAACCGTGTAAGGAACGCAAAATCTGGGAACATAACACCGATATGACGGAAACTAGGGCGGCAAGAGTGGAACAAAACACCAGGCATAAGGCCGAGCCTTCCACCGTTTACCAAGTATATAGGTGCATTAAGATAAACAAGATAATATGGTGATATCCAAACAATAAACATGTTCCAACAAGGAACGATCTCCAATCTTCACCCGCAACTAGCAACGCTATAAGAGGGGGCTGAGCAAAGTGGTAACATAGCCAAACAACGGTTTGCTAGGACAAGGTGGGTTAGAGGTTTGACATGGCAATGTGGGAGGCATGATAAGCAAGTGGTAGGTATCGTAGCATAGGCATAGCAAAAGAGCGAGCATCTAGCAAGCAAAGATAGAAGTGATTTCGAGGGTATGGTCATCTTGCCTGCAAAGTTCTCAGAGTTGTCTTGATCCTCGTAAGCATACTCAACAGGCTCCTCGTTCACGTACTCGACTCCCGGCTCTACCCAAGCAAGAGCAACAAACAAAAAGGAACACAATCAACCACGTGCAAAGCTCAAGCAACATGATGCAAACATGGTATGGTATGTGGGATGTGATATGTGATGCATATGCATGATTTGGAAAGGAATGATTGAACCTGGCCTCAACTTGGAAATCCAAGAGTGCCACTGGAAAGGGGAGTTGATTTCGGTCGAAATCAATATAAAGATCACCGGAATCGGATGCACTGTTTGGAAATGGCAAGCAAAACAAATATGGCACCGGTCTGCGATTAACAGCAAGTAGCCTCCTAAATGCATCAAGATATCTAAGCTACTGCACTCAAACATGGCAAAACAATAAACGGCAGGGATCCCCTCATGATGCTTGACAAAATATGAACACTGAGCTACGGCCAATTCACTCATTAACAGGTTCAAAAAGCATGGCAAAAGTGCAAAAGATAACAGGTTTCAGACTTAGTGTAATTAACAGCATGTCAGGAATTTATCATCAGGAAGCAATGTTTAGAGCACGAAAACTACATGCTACAGGAACATATCATGGCAACGCAAGGCATGGCATGAAGCTACCCAAAGCATATAACAAAAGTCCCTTAGTGACCATGAGCCAAAAGAGATCAGAAAATACAATTACAAGCATGTGAACATAGCAAAAACATAAACAGATTCAGACTTAGTGAAAAACTGGAGCATGGCAAAACAGATAACGAGTAGGCATGTTTACGAGCTCGATGCACTCACTACGAGGCATTGCATGACAAACTAAGCAAACACCCAGCAAATAGACATGGCATAGAAGCTGGACATGGCAAGAACAACAACATAGCATGCACGGGTCAACAACAACAAGCTTGGCAAAATTGCAAAACATGTTAACAATCTGCCAGAAACATTTTATAGCAAAAGTAGAGCTCGATTGACTCAAGCTAGGGTGCTCCATAATTGCAAACAAAGACATGGATGGATATAGCACAAAAATATCTACAAAACATCCTTACTGATCATGCTCAAAAGAGACACGGATCACTAGGAAACAACATGAACATATGGCATAAAAAATAATGACAGGGCAAGGACTTAGTGAAATTCTAAGTCCCTGAAATCAGCATCATTGAGTAGCTACTTTGCATGCTTGTGCTAGTCACCACAAATATCACAAAAATACATGGCATACACCCCTGTAAAGATGGCATGGCCTTCTTCAAAACACATGTAGAGCTCAGGATCATAGCATGCACACATTAATCATGGCAAAAATGACAAAAGTCCATTTGCTGAAACAGATCTGAAACTATCATCACATAGCCCTCTTCCAACAGCATTTCGGGCATCAAGATGAGCTCAAATGAAAATGATGCAATGATATGACATGATGTACTTGTCGAGACGAACGTTCTGATATGCTACACGCACGAATCGGAGCTACGATGAGGAAGTTATGGCATGATGAAATATGCAAAAAAAATTAGGGTTGGGGCAAAAGAGGTCAACTGGATCCGATCCAGATCTGGATCCGGGGCACTGTAGCACGCGGATCCCGAGGTGCTCATCGGAGTTAATGCCGCGGTGGCCGGACTTGATGCGGGGGACGGCCGGAGTTGGGCTCGCCGGAGCCACCGGAAGAAGAGGCCGGCGCGGTGCGGGCAACGTGGCGCCGGCGAGGGGGCGCGGCGCCGGCGCGGTGGAGCGGCGCGGGGCGCGGTGGTGGTCCCCGGAGCGCGCGGCGGCACCGGGCAGTGGGCGGCGACCTGGCGAAGAGGCGGGGAGGCGGCGCCGACCCACGGCGGCGGAGGGAGCAGATGGGCCGCGGGGGCCTGGTGCGGGCTCGGCGGGCCGCGCGGCGAGGGAGAGCTGGCGCGCCACGTGGCAGCGTGCCACTGGTTGCGGGCGGCGGCGCTGCGGTGTTCGGCGCGGTTCGGACAATGTCCGGCGCGCTGCGGGGAAAAATGCTAGGGTTAGGGGAAGAAGACCCGGGATTTTCGAGAGGATGCCTATTTATAGAGGTAGAGGGAGCTAGGAAGCTCCAAATGAGGTGTGGTTTTCGGCCACGCGATCGTGATCGAACGATCTAGATGATGGAGGAGGTTTAGGTGGGTTTTGGGCCACTTTGGAGGGGTGTTGGGCTGCAACACACACGAGGCCTTTTCGGTCCCTTGGTTAACCGTTGGAGTATCAAACGAAGTCCAAATGGTACGAAACTTGACAGGCGGTCTACCGGTAGTAAACCAAGGCCGCATGAAAAGTCTCGATCCAATCCGGAAATGTTTAACCCCGCACACAAAAAGAGGTAAAAAGGACCACCGGAGGACATAGGAGCGCCGGAATGCAAACCGGACAACGGGGAAAATGCTCGGATGCATGAGACGAACACGTTTGAAAATGCAATGCACATGATTACATGATATGAGATGCATGACAAAGACAAAAAAACACGAAGGCAAAAACCCGACAACGAGGAAATAATATAACTTAGTGCCGGAAACGGCAAGAGTTGGAATACAAATAAGGTAAATTACATCCGAGGTGTTATAGATACATACTGGCCCTCTGGGCTACTTTTTCAGCTTCATCTTGGTAGCCGGGAAGCTCTCCGGTTTGGAGAAAGTGGATAATGTGTCTTGCCCAAGTTGGAGCCTGGGGCTCGGCGACAAGGACTAGCGGCACCTCCTCTGTTGTGGGAGTACCAGCGTCGTTCGCAGGGTCCATGGGTCGGGCTAGAGGGGGTGGTCCGACAGGCTGTGAGGAGTTGTTTCCAGTAGGGCCTCTGCCAGGAGTGGACGGCTCTACTGGGAGAGGCATACTGTAGTCCAACTTGCTCCTCTTCCGGGCCATTGTTGACGGGGATACAGAGGGTTGAGTGAGTGGAGAACAAAAGTCCCTGGTTCCACAGGAAGCTTCTGCGCAACACACTTTGACAGATGATCAGATATGTTGTTTTCCACATGGGGTACATGCTCTATTTGCAATCCGTCAAAGCGCTCCTCCAGTCTCCTCTCTTCCTTGACGTATGCCTACATTAATGGACTTTGATAATCCCTGTTGACTTGTCTCACCATGAGTTGTGAATCACCTCGAATGATCAGCTTCATAATTCCCAATTCAGCTGCAATCCTGAGCCAGGCAAGGAGCCCTTTATACTCAGTTCTATTGTTGGTGGCTTCTTCCTGGGAAAAATGCATTTGGACGACATACTTCAAGTGCTCCCCGGAGGGGGCGACAAGAGGCACGCCAGCTCCTGCACCTTGTAGGGAAAAAGCACCATCAAAATACATAATCCATTCTTGGGGAGAGTCCTTGTCGGGGATAACTGTCTCTGTCACTTCCTCATCAGGGGTTCGCGTCCATTCTGCAATAAACTCTGCCAACGCCCTGCTCTGAATAGTTGATGTGCTCTCAAACTTCAAACCAAATCTGGATAACTCCAAAGCCCACTCCACTATTCTGCCGATAGCCTAAGGGTTTCATAGTATCCTTTGCAATAGGAAACGAGTAACAACTGTGATCTCATGGGCTTGGACGTAGTGGCACAGTTTCCTTGAGGCCATGATGAGACCAAAAATCAACTTTTTCTTACCAGAGTACCTCGATCTAGCCCCCAGTAATAGGGAGCTAACAAAGTACACTGGGCGCTGCACCACTTTCTTCTTTGCCATGTCCTTGGTGTTGCTCTCGTTGCCGTGCTCCTCGATGTCCTGATCTTTCTCTGATTCTGCCGGTCTCTGCTCACTTTCTGCCTCATCCACTTCTCCCTGCGCTACCAAGGCCGCACTGACCACTTGGTTGGTTGCCGCCAAGTATAGCAACAACAACTCCTGGGGTTTGGGAGCAACAAAAGTAGGCACAGAGGGACAAGTAGGTCTTTAATTCTTGCAAAGTTGCATCCGCTTCTAGGGTCCACTTCATAGGACTGGACTGGCCTTCTTCAAAAAATTTAAAACAGTAGGGCGCGCTCGGCAGACTTGGAGATGAATCTGCTTAGTGTGGCAACACATCATGTCAGACGCCTCACATCCTTAACTGTCCTTGGCACTTGGATTTGCTCGATGGCCTTGATCTTGTCAGGGTTAGCTTTGATCCCGCGATGGGATACAAAGAACCCAAGCAGCTTGCCGGAGGGAAAACCAAGTACACACTTCTCCGGGTTGAGCTTCAGATTGATGTTGCGCAGATTATGAAATATCTCCTCCAAATCCTGAATAAGGGTGGCACTATCCTTTGTCTTGACAACAATATCATCCATATAGGCTTCTATATTTCTGTGCAACTGTGGCTCAAAACCAATCTGGATTGCCCTTGCAAAAGTGGACTCGGCACTCTTTAATCCGAATGGCATGCGGCCAAAGCAGTACGATGTCTTCTCTTCATCTTCCTTGGACATGAAGATTTGGTGATACCTAGAGTATGCGTCCAGAACAGAGAGCAAATCACAACCTGAAGTGGAATCCACTATCTCGTCGAGACGCGGCAAGGGAAATGGGTCTTTCGGGCAAGCCTTCTTGAGATCTGTGAAATCTATGCAAAGCCTCCACTTCCCGTTAGCCTTCCGGACTACCACCGGATTTGTCAACCACGTCGGATGTAACACTCCTCTGACCAAACCAGCCGCCTCAAGTTTCTTGATCTCTTCTACAATGAATTGCTGCCTCTCCAAGGCCGGCTTCCAGACTTTCTGCTTCACATGTTGGGCATGTGGGCAGATTGCAAGGTGGTGCTCGATTACCACCCTCGGAACACAGGGGATACCGGATGGTTGCCAGGCAAACACATCGATATTTGACCACAGGAAGGCAACGAGTGTGCTTTCCTATTTTTCATCGAGGGTGTTGCTGATAGTGAAAGTACCATCAATGCCAGCCAGCCCTGCCGGGACCTTCTTCACTTGGGGTGCAGCAACTTTGGATCTCTTGATGTTGGAACACTCTGGAGTCCCTACAATCTCTCTTCGGTGCTGAATTCGAAGATCAATAAACATCAAGTTCGGCGTCCGCGGGCTCACATGGTTCGGAACTTAAGGCCGGAAACGAGTCCGGAGTTCCGGTGGCACAGGTATCGTGAGATCAAGTCTATGTGCGGCTCGAACACTGTGGAATCTGTGGCCTCCGCGGTGGGGTCGATCCTCTCGTCCTTGGATGGCGCAATCTGCTCTTGACCTAAGGTCGGAGCGGTTATAGGAGCTGTCTCCAGGATGCGGTCCAATGACAGATTTAGGTCATGTCCCTCGGGGTGACCAGGAGTGGTAGCCGCGGTCTCGAATACGGCGAAGATCAAGTCTCCGCGGATGTCCAAAACATAGTTCAAGCTCCCCAATCTTACATGATGGCCAGGGGCGTAGCTTTCGATCTGCTCCAGATGGCCAAGCGAGTTGGCCCGTAAAGCGAAGCCGCCGAACATGAAGATTTGTCCGGGAAGGAAAACTCCCCCTTGGGCAGCATAGTTGTAGATCGTTGAAGGAGCCATTGAACCTCTTGATGACGGCACAGTGGAACTGTCAATGAAAGCACCAATGTCGGTGTCAAAACCGGCGGATCTCGGGTAGGGGGTCCCGAACTGTGCGTCTAAGGTCGATGGTAACAGGAGACATGGGACACGATGTTTTACCAAGGTTCGGGGCCTCTCTATGGAGGTAATACCCTACGTCCTGCTTGATTGATCTTGATGAATATGAGTATTACAAGAGTTGATCTACCACGATATCGTAATGGCTAAACCCTAGAGGTCTAGCTTGTATGGTTATGATAGTGTGTATATCCCTCCAGACTAAGTCCTCCGATTTATATAGACACCGGGAGGATCTAGGGTTACACAAGGTCGGTTACAAACAAAGGAATCTACATATTTAGTCGCCAAGCTTGCCTTCCACGCAAAGGAGGGTCCCATATGGACACGGGTGCAGTCTCCGGTCTTCGTATCTTCACAGCCCATCAGTCCAGCCCATGGCTAACAGACCGGACGACCGAGGACCCTTCAGTCCAGGACTCCCTCAGTAGCCCCAGAACCTGGCTTCAATGACAAGGTATCCGACGCGTAGGCCTGTCTTCGGCATTGCAAGGCGGGTTCCTCCTACCGAATTCCAAAATAGTCTTCGGACATATCGAAGTGTCCGGACCTGTAACACACACCACACACAACCGCAGAGAGAATATAATTTTACACGAGTCCAATCTGCTGACAACTTTCCATAACATGACATCACATCTGTCCGATCATAATTCCGAACTGTTTTTCATCTACCGCCCCACGTTTTGAGACGCGGTTGCCATTGGCACATCTCGACGAAGCAGAGATCGTGTCCCCTTATTACGGGATTCTCATTAATACGGGTGTGGGTAACCCAACCGTGTCATTTACACGACCCTTGGGAATAGGCGAGTTTTAAGGCGAATATGAAGGTGTTTGACATTCGCGGCATTTATAAGGGGATAAGGATTCCTACTCTCTCACCCCTACCTTCTCCTTCCTCTGCCCATCCATTCTTGAGCTCCAGCGCCCAAGCTCTAGCTTCCCCTGCCGGAGAAAACACTCCTACCATGTCCGAATCCAGAGCTGGTGGCAAGTGGATGGCCTCCTTTGTTAAGAAGAAAGACATCAAGCAGCTCCGAGAGGCCGGATACCTGGCCAAGGAGATCATTCACCGTCTCCCGGCCAAGGGACAGATCGTCCCTACCCCAGAGCCCCATGAGAGGGTTGTGTTTCTCACACATTTCGTCCGCGGGCTGGGATTCCCTCTCCACCCGTTTGTCCGCGGACTGATGTTTTACTACGGGCTAGACTTCCATGATCTAGCCCCCAACTTTATCCTCAACATCTCGGTATTTATAGTCGTTTGCGAGGCCTTTCTCCGCATCCCACCTCACTTCGGCCTATGGCTGAAGACCTTCAATGTAAAGCCGAAGGTAGTGAGAGGCCAACAAGCAGAATGTGGAGGCGCCATGGTGGGCAAGATGCCCAACGTCACATGGCTCGAAGGCTCCTTTGTGGAGACGGTGAAGGGGTGGGAGTCGGGGTGGTTCTACATCACCGAGCCGCGTGACACCAACTGGGCGGCGGCCCCCTGAATTTTGATCTGGAGCTCTGCTGCGGCTCACCTCCTGGCAAGAGAAGGGCCTAACCTGGGGTTCTTCGAATGAGCTAACTAGGCTCCAGACATGCATCCAAAACATGATAACCAAGAGAATCAAACTTGTCAACGTGATCCAGGTTATGCTCATTCGCCGGATCCTTCCGTGCCAACGCCGGACTTGCTATTTGTGGGAGTTCGATCCGGCCAAGGACCATATGCTGCTAGAGTTCTTCAGCACGACGCACGAAGACATCTGGAAAGTTCTCTTCAAGGCTGGTGAGACACCACCGCCTACGATCGAGGATCGCAGGCTCAGCTTAAAATGCCAGGCTAATTTGGTAAGTTCTTTCATGTTTTCAAGGTATAGCCTTTACTGGCGTATTTTGAGAAGGAGTCTAAGCCTTCCTATCAATTTTTTAGGCCTGGATCGACATAGCGGGGCAGATTAACTGTCCCGCTCCGCTGCCCGAAGACCAAGAGACCCTGCTTCTGACGAAGATGTTGTTTCCAGTGCCTTTTGATGTGCCGGAGAAGAAGGCCAAGAAAACGGCCAAGGGGGTCCGGAGTGGCCTTCGCCGAAAAGGCGCTTCGGACATGACGTCCGAAGATGGGACTCCCTCTTCGGCCGCCGAAGACGACGAGGAGGAGGAAGAGAGCGACTCCCCCCTGGGGGGAGAAAAGGGGGGCCTCCCCAAATTTGGAGGTGAAGGCACCCATGAGGGAGAAGGGCTCCCTTGCGGATAACTCCACGTGGGATGTCGATAGCAGTCCGGAGCAAATGCCCCGAACCAAGCCTCGGGCCGCCTTGTAAGTACAAAAAACCTTATGGATGCCCAAATGCTTGGCCTTTCCATTTTGTAATATTGATATGTTTAAATTATGCCATCCAGTCCAGCCCATGACAGCTCCCTGCGATCCTCGACAGAGGGTTCGCTAGATTCAAAGGAGATGGCCAGCGTGTCACCGCCGCCCGCTCACTCCCCCGAGGCCAAGGACGACGCAGAGGTGTTGTCCCGAAGGACTTCCCCGGGCCGGGGAGAGGCTCAGGAGGCGCCAGAAGGTGATTCCTCCGTTGCCGGACACCAGCAGGAGCCGATCCCCATGGAGACTGGTGGTGAGGAGGGCCGTGTTCAGTCCGGCCCTCAGCCGGACTCGATTCCGGAGATTGATGCGGCTACCAAATCTGGCACGCAATCTCCTTCGAAAGAATGGGGTATGCGTATTCCGCCGGCGACCCCTGCCCAACCCGGGGCACTGGATAATCTCCTGGAAGCGCTGCGAGGCGCTTCCATTGTGGGTGAGCACCGTGTCCTTATGGGCACGGTAATCGAGAAGGTTCAGTCCGCCAAAAGCAGACTGACCGAGGCCTGCGCTAGCCTTTTAACAGGCTTTGAGGTAAGTAGTGTAATTGTAGAAAGGATATCACAATATAGACAGTAGCCCCTGATGCTCTGTTCGGTGTTCGAAAAGAAAAAGCCAAACAGAGGATCAAAAATAATTTTCGCAGGAGTCTAACATAAGATGTCTATGTGAATAAGCAGGCGTTGCTGCTGGCTGCTGCCGCTCACACTGCGAACGTCTCCGGCATGAAGCAGAGCCTGGAGCAAGCTAAAGAAGAGCTCGGCCTCATGAAGAAGCATCTAGAGGACAGCGAAGGTATGCAGTGACCTACGTGTGTATTTAGGAAGGATGAGTGTTCCATGCTGACTAAAGTGTCATGAATTTTATTAGGGGCCATGACCGAGGTGGCTGCCCTCAAGAAGGCGTTAGCCGAGGCCGAGGACAAAGCGGCCAAGGAGCGCGCCGCGCGCGAGAAACACGAGGCCTGGGTCAGCGGGGTCCAGCAAGAGCTCCAGGATGCCGTCAAGAAGTATGAGTCCTTGGAGCGTGATTCTAAGATGCAAGCGTCCGAACTTGCCATGGCCCGGCAAAGCGCACAAGAGGCTCGAGCCGAGGCCCAAAGCGCCCTTCAGGAAATCCAGGTGGCCAAGAAGATCGCGGCGGGTAAGGCTTTCATTATGTAAAGCAAGTCTATGAAGGAAACATTCCTTTTACTTACCTGAATTTGGAGCTCTCCAGGGGCGTTTTCGCATTTGCCGCGCAGTGTATCAGGTGCTGCTGAGTTCTATCGAGCCGAAGAAGGGAGTTCTATGGAGAAGTTGTTCTGGTCTCAATATCTTTGACCAGAACATTCGGTGCCCTTCAGCGACCAGCTGAAACAACTGGTCGAGCTGCACAAGGCAGCTGAGCTAGCCATGAAGGACCTGATAGTCCGACTATGGCCTGCTGCGCCGATACCTAGCAGCTACTTCGAACTTGTGAAGCGGCTTGTTAGTGCCTGCCCACGGCTTGAGGTCATAAAGCGATCGGTCTGTATTGAAGGTGCCCGGATGGCCTTTGCCCGTGTCAAGATGCACTGGGCGAAGAGGGATGCCAGGAAGCTGATGACCAGGGGCCGCCTGAGGGCAAGGAGCACCGTCGTCCCAAGTTATATTTTGATGGTGTCCTGGAGGGATCCCACCTTGTGGCGAAGCAATGTGCGACGGATGTTATATTCCCATGAAAATATCTGTATTATCCTGTCCTGTAACATGAATCAACGATGTTGTGTAATATAATGCTTGTTATGTTTTAATTTTTCCTCCTGTGCGGCCGTGTTGTATGAAATCTGAGGGTTGGCCAGTCGTCGGCTTCTTCCCCCATGTAGGTAGTACGGGGGTGTTCGGGATGGAATCTAAACAATCTTGATCCAATTATATGGTCCTTGAAGGAGTTGTTTAGTGCAATGAACCAGGTAACCAGACTATGTGTAACACCCCGGATGTAACTTTCCCAATTTGTACTCCAACTCTTGCCGTTTCCGGCCTTAAGTTATATTTATTTCCTCGGGTTCGGGTTTTTGTCTCCGTGTGTTGTTGTCGTTGTCATGCATCTCATATCATGTCATCATGTGCATTGCATTTGCATACGTGTTCGTCTCATGCATTCGAGCATTTTCCCCGTTGTCCGTTTTGCATTCCGGCGCTTCGTTCTCCTCCGGTGGTCATTTCTAGCTTTCTTTCGTGTGTGGGGATTAAACATTTCCGGATTGGACCGAGACTTGCCAAGCGGCCTTGGTTTACTACCGGTAGACCGCCTGTCAAGTTTCGTACCATTTGGACTTCGTTTGATACTCCAACGGTTAACCGAGGGACCGAAAAGGCCTCGTGTGTGTTGCAGCCTAACACCCCTCCAATTTGGCCCAAAACCCACCAAACTCTGCTCCATCACCTAGAGCGTTCGATCACGATCGCGTGGCCGAAAACCGCACCTCATTTGTACTCTCCTAGCTCCACTTATGCCTATAAATAGACCCCCTCCCCCGTTTTCGGATCTTCTCCTCCCACGAAACCGTAAAAAAATAGATCTCCGCCGCCGCCGGACGTGTCCGACCCGCGCCGGACAACGTCCGGATCCGCCGCCGCCAACCACCGGGCGCCACGTGGCGCGGGCGGACCACATCACCGCCGCCACTCCCGCCGGCCCGTCAGGCCCGGAGCGGGCCCGCCTCTCCGCCGCTCGGGCCAGAGCCCGCGCCTCCTCCCCGCCTCGTCTTCCCCAGCCCCGGGTGCCCGAGCCCGCCGCCGCCGCACCATTTCCGGCCGGGGCAAGCTCCGCCCCGGGCCACCTCGTCGCCGGCCGCCGCCCCTCGCCGCCTCCGGCCGCCACCTCGTCGCTGGCGCCGCCTCCTCCGCCACTCCGGCCTCTCCCTCCTCGTCTCCGAGCTCCGGCCGCCATGAACTCCACCGGTGAACAGGAACTCCGGCGGTGAACAGTAGATCCGGCGTGCATCGGAATCCGTGCAGATCTGGATCTGAGATCCGTGGGTTGACTTTTTCTCCTCGGAACCCTAATTTTTATGCAAACTTTGACCTGTGATATCTCCGCACCCGTAGCTCCGATTTGGGCATATAGCATATCAAAATGTTCGGCTCAGAGAGTACATCATTTCATTCCATTGCATCATTTTCATTTGAGCTCATCTTGATGCCCGAAATGCTGTTAGAAGGAGGCTTCATGAGTTAATTGTCAGATCTGCTAGTTCATCTTAGACTTTTGTCATTTTTGCCATGATTGTTGTGTGCATGATATGCCTGTGATTCCTACATGTGTTTTGTTAAGGGTTTTGTCATCTTTCCAGAGGTGCAACCCATGTTTTTTTAGGATGTGTGTGGTGACTTGTGCAAGCTTGCAAAGTGAGGCACCCGGTAAATCTGTTTTCAGGGACTTAGAGATTTCACTAAGTCCTGGGATTGTTTAGTTCATGATGCCTTATGTTCGTGCTGTTTCCTAGTGATCCGTGCCTCTTTTGAGGATGATCAGTAAAGGAGTTTTGTTAATCTTGTAGTGCTCTATCCATCCATGCCTTTGTTTGCAATTATAGAGCACCTAGCTTGAGTCAATCGAGCTCTACTTTTGCTTCGTTGTGAATCTGGGCAGATCGTCAACTTGTTTGCGATTTTGCCGATGCTATTGTAATTGATCCGTGCATGCTATGCCATTGTTCTTGCCATGTCCAGTTTGCATTTTGTGCCTTCTTAATGGATGTATGCTTGCCTTGCCATGACTTGCACCGTAGTGAGTGCATAGAGCTTGTTTACATGCCTTCGTGAGTTATATTTCAGCATGTCTCAGTTTTCACTAAGTCTGAAAACTGATTATGTTTTAGCTATGTTCGTGTGCTTGTTAGTATATTTTGTGCTCCCTTTTGGCTCAAGGTCACTAAGGGACTTTTGTTAAGCTTGTTGAGTAGCTCCTTGCCATGTCTTTCTTTGTCATGTTCAGGTCCTGTAGCATGTTGTTTTGATGCTCCGAAGAGGGCTATACGATCTGAAATTCCAGACAAGTGTTAATTTCACTAAGTCTGAGATCTGTTTG
Organism: Triticum urartu; assembly: GCF_003073215.2. Classification (NCBI taxonomy): domain Eukaryota; kingdom Viridiplantae; phylum Streptophyta; class Magnoliopsida; order Poales; family Poaceae; genus Triticum; species Triticum urartu. The sequence goes on from NC_053023.1 coordinate 364,326,347, forward strand.
CCATTTGTGTTTTTGCCATGCTTGTTTGAACCTCCTAATGGATCAATTGGCCGTAGCTCAGTGCTATACTTTTGTTAAGCATCTTGTGTGCATCCCTGCCATGTATTTTGTTGTCATGTTTGGGTGCTGTAGCATGTTCATCTCATTGCATTTAGATGCCTACTTGCTGTAAACCGCAGACCGGTGTCATTTTTGAATCGCTTGCCATTTCCAAACCGTAACTCCGATTCCGGCGTTCTTTATATTGTTTTCAAGCGATTTCACCTCATCTTTCCAGTGGCACACTTGGGATTCCAAGTTGAGGCCAGCTTCATGCATTTCCTGTCAGATCTTGCATTTTGCATCCCGCATCGCGTCCCGCATAGCATATCATCGTTGCATCGTCTTGTTTGATTCTTGCACGTGGTTGATTGTATCCTTGTTTCTTGTTTGTCTTGTTTGGGTAGAGCCGGGAGACGAGTTCGCTAACGAGGAGCCCGTTGAGTTTGCTCTTGAGGATCTAGTCAACTCTGACAACTGTGCAGGCAATATGATCATACCCTCGAAATCACTACTATCTTTGCTATGCTAGTTTGATCGCTCTTTTGCTATGCCATTGCTACAATGCCTACCACTTGCTTGAAAGCCTCCTAAATTGCCATGTCAAACCTCTAACCCACCATTGTCCTAGCAAACTGTTGATTGGCTATGTTACCGCTTTGCTTCAGCCCCTCTTATAGCGTTGCTAGTTGCAGGTGAAGATTGGAGGCCGTTCCTTTGGAACATCTTTTATTTACTTGTTGGGATATCATTATATTATCTTGTATCTTAATGCATCTATATACTTGGTAAAGGGTGGAAGGCTCGGCCTCTCGCCTAGTGTTTTGTTCCACTCTTGCCGCCCTAGTTTCCGTCATATCGGTGTTATGTTCCCGGATTTTGCGTTCCTTACGCGGTTGGGTTATAATGGGAACCCCTTGATAGTTCGCCTTGATTAAAGCTTTTCAGCAATGCCCAACCTTGGTTTTACCTTTCGCCACCTAGCCTCTTTTTCCCTTGGGTTACCGGAGCCCGAGGGTCATCTTATTTTAAACCCCCCCGGGCCAGTGCTCCTCTGAGTGTTGGTCCAAATAGAGCCACTTGCAGCGCCACCTCGGGGAAACTTGAGGGTTGGTTTTAGTTGTACGTAGTGTTCATCTGAGTGTGCCCTGAGAAAGAGATATGTGCAGCTCCTATCGGGATTCGTCGGCACATTCGGGCGGTGTTGGTGGATTTGTTTTAACCTGTCGAAGTGTCTTGAATTACCGAGATACCGAGTCTGATCGGAACGTCTTGGGAGGAGTCTATTCCTTCGTTGACCGTGAGAGGCTTGTCATGGGCTAAGTTGGGACTCCCCTGCAGGGATTGAACTTTTGAAAGCCGTGCGCGCGGTTATGGGCAGATGGGAATTTGTTAATGTCCGGTTGTAGATAACTTGAACCTTAATTAATTAAAATGAATCAACTGAGTGTGTTGCCGTGATGGCCTCTTCTCGGCGGAGTCCGGGAAGTGGACACGGTGTTGGAGTAATGTTGCGCAGGTTGTTCTCTAGCTTCTCGCTCGTGCTTTGCCTCCTCTTCTCGCTCTCTTTTGAATAAGTTAGCCACCATACTTGCTAGTCGCTTGCTGCAGCTCCACTCATATTTTACCTTGCCTTACCTATAAGCTCAAATAGTCTTGATCGCGAGGGTGCGAGATTGCTGAGTCCCCGTGGCTCACAGCTTACTATTACACCAGATGCAGGGCTTGATGATTCCACTCCAGGAGACGCGTATGAGCTCAAGTGGGAGTTCGACGAAGACTCTCAGCGATACTATGTTTCCTTTCCCGATGATCAGTAGTGGTGCCCAGTTGGGGGTGATTGGGACCATGTCGCATGTTGGGTTCTCTTTTATTTTGGCGCCGTAGTCGGGCCATGAGTGTTTGGATGATGTAATGTTAATTTATGCACTTGATTGACGTGGCGAGTGTAAGCCAACTATGTTATCTCCCCTTTTATAATTACATTACATGGGATGTTTGTGAAGACTGCCTAACTTGCGACATATGCCTTCAATGCGATTATGTCTCTAAGTCGTGCCTCGACACGCGGGAGCTATAGTCGCATCGAGGGTGTTACAAGTTGGTATCAGAGCCTTCCCCGACCTTAGGAGCCCCATTGCTTGATCGTTATTAGCGGCCGAGTTGTGTCTAGAAAAATGTTTTGAGTCTTTAGGAATTATATATCGAAGAGTTTAGGAATTTTTTTTTTACTGATCAGTCTCCTCATCGCTCTGGTAAGGCATCCTGACTAGAGTTTTGACTCTTCTCTTCTCAAATTTCACTAAAAAAAATTTAGGATCACGCGGGTATCTTGGAATCGTTCCGATGGTTTTATGATGAGAACATTGACTTGGTGCCTCCTGTCAGGGGTTTAGTGGAAGTGTCCCGGGGAGTTGAGCTCTGAGGTGTTGTCATCATAATTTTATCGTTGCAGTTCTGGAATACCTGAGTCTAGTACGCCGACATCGAAAATCTCTTTTATGCAGTTCGTTGATGAGATAACCTCGACGCCACCCAGTACTGGGGCGGGAGTTCGGGAGTATCGCCATAACTTGTATAACGGATGCTTTTCGAAGGTTGAGGTAGATGGTTTCCGAAGTTTTCTTGGTTATGTGTTGAAGGATGGATACAGCTGGATGTAGGATTTGCTAGTTTGGGTGAGAAGTTATGCTTCCCTGTATCCCCAACACCTGATGGCATAACCGGAAAGGTTCGGGAGTTTCATAGGTGGGAATTCTAGTAGCTATAGTTCTTCTTCCATGGATATTGGTTTGAGATTGGGATTTCTTACCGATTATTCGTTCTTGATCCGTACCTTGTTGATTTATTTCTCTACCTTAATTCTACGTGGCTTCTCAATTTATGGATTTGTGACCATTTCAAGAGGAATGCATTCGTTCATTTTGTTCGGATGTGAAGACTATATGTTGCAATTTTCATTCTGTTGGATTCAGCTTCAATATTTGTCTATCAATGTGCTAATGGTGGTCAACCTCTTCAGGATGGCTCCTCCAACACGCACGACTCCGAATCCTGATCCGCCACCGTCTCCACCTCCTCCGGAGGCATGGCAAGCTGTGATGGCCGCAACCAATGCAAACACACAGCTGATCATGCAAATTCTTCAAGAGCACAATCAAGGCAGTCAAGGGAATCAAGGCAGCAATCAGAGTCACTTTGCTACACTCAACCAGTTCCTTGCTAACGGGCCAAAGACTTTCAGCAATTGTGTTGAGGCAACCGATGCTGACGATTGGCTTGTGGATCTGTGCAAGCATTTCGAGTGCAGTAACGTCAGGCCTGAGGACTTTGTTAAGTTCGCTTCCTTCCAACTCAAAGATCAAGATGCAGAATGGTTCCAGCAGTACAAGGATTCCAGAGGTGGACGTGTTATCACTTGGGATGATTTCCGTCGAGATTTCTGAGCTCATCATATTCCGCAGAGTGTGGTTGAAAGCAAGCGTGAGGAATTCCACAATCTGAAGCAAGGCTCTTTGTCTGTCTATGACTACAACAAGTTGTTCCAGAAGATCGCCCGCTTTGCCAAGCAGGACGTACCTGATGAGAAGAGCATGATATACCAGTTCAGGGGTGGTCTCAGAGAAGATATCCAGCTCGCTCTTGTTCTCTTTGAGCCCTTGAGGTACGATGAGTTCTACAACATGGCACTGAAGCAAGAGGCTGCTCAGTTGAGGTGTGATGTTTCCAAGAAGCGAGTCAGAGATGTTACTCCTTCTTCCTCTACTCAAGTGGCCAAGCAGCAGAAGTTTTGGCTTCCTCCTCCTCCGTTCCGTCAGCCGTATCAGCAGAAGAGCAAAGGTGGCAGTGGTTCTTCCCACCCACCCAACCCTGGCTTTCAGAACAAGACTTCGTCTCAAGCTCCAAGATCGAGTGCTCCGTATCACCGTCCGCTTTCAGAGGTCACGTGCAACAAGTGCCAACAGAAGGGTCACTATGCCAATAAGTGTTTCAACCAGAGGCGTCTTCCTCCTCCTCCTCCTGTCAGATCGGCAAGTACAGCTGTGGTCAAGCATAACACCAAGCATGCCAAGGTCAATTTGATGAATGCAGCTCAGGCAGAGGACTCGTCAGATGTGATCATGGGTAACCTTCCTGTTAATGATATTCCCGCAAAAGTTCTTTTTGACACTGGTGCATCGCATTGTTTCACCTCGAGACCTTTTGCATCTAAGCATGATTTTGTTACTCAAGTGTTGCCGAAGCCGTTGTCTATCGTCTCTCCGGCCCGTCAAATGACATCTCGAGTATGCGTTATGGATGTTACTATCACTTTGGGTGACTATAAGTTCTTGTCCTCTCCAAATGTTCTTGGTGACTCAGATATTGATCTTATTCTCGGGATGGATTGGCTTTCTAAGCACAAGGCTCATCTTGATTGTGCAGCCAGGCAGATTCAATTGACTCATTCGTCTGAGGATGTAATTGTCTTTGCCGCTCGGGATAATACTATCCGTCTGTTTTCTCTCAATGAGAAGGGTGAATTGGATGCCATCTCTCAAATTCCAGTCGTTTGCGAATATCAAGACGTCTTTCCAGAAGAGCTCCCAGGAATGCCTCCGCACCGGCCAGTTGAATTCGTTATTGATCTTGAGCCCGGTACGGAACCTGTGTGCAAGCGTCCTTACAAGCTCGGACCTGAAGAGTTGAAAGAGATGAAGAAGCAACTCGATATGCAAGAGAAAATGGGTCTCATCCGGCCTAGTTCTTCTCCGTGGGGTTGTGGTATTCTTTTTGTGAAGAAGAAGGACGGAATGGACCGATTTTGTGTTGACTACCGTCCAGTGAACAAGAAGACCATCAAGAACAAATACCCACTTCCCAACATCAATGAGCTGTTCGAACAACTCAAAGGTGCCCAAGTATTCTCCAAGCTTGATCTCCATATGGGTTATCACCAGATTCGCATTCGTGAAGAAGATATTCCCAAGACAACATTCAGAACAAGCTTTGGTTCATATGAATACACTGTCATGTCTTTTGGCCTCGCCAACGCTCCTCCGATGTTCTCTCACATGATGAACTTCATCTTCAACGCCTACACCAATGACTTCGTTTTGTTCTATCTCGATGAAATTCTGGTTTTCTCCAAGAACAAGAAAGATCATGCCAAGCACTTGCGTTTGGTTCTCGATAAGCTCAGGGAACATCAGTTCTACGCCAAGTTCTCCAAGTGTGAATTTTGGCTCGATGAGGTTCTTTATCTTGGTCATATCATCTCTGCCAAGGGCATTGCCATGAATCCTGAGAAGGTGTCTGCAATTGTGAATTGGGAACCTCCTCAGAACGTGAAGCAACTCCGCAGTTTTCTCGGTCTCGCAAGCTATTGCCGAAGATTCGTTGAAAACTTTTCCAAGATCGCGAAGCCTCTCTCAAATCTTCTCCAGAAGCACATCAAGTACGTTTGGTCTCCGGAGTGTGATATTGCTTTCAACACTTTGAAAGAGAAATTGATCACTGCTCCAGTTCTGACTCCACCTGATGAATCCAAGCCGTACGAGGTCTTTTGTGATGCCTCTCTCCAAGGTCTTGGCGCAGTATTGATGCAAGAGAAGAAAGTTGTTGCTTATACATCTCGCTAGTTGAAGCCTAATGAGAAGAACTACCCCACTCATGATCTCGAGTTGGCGGCAGTTGTGCATGCTCTGTTGACTTGGAGACATCTTCTATTGGGAAGAAAAGTGGACATTTTCACTGATCACAAGAGTCTCAAGTACATCTTCACTCAGCCTAATCTCAACCTCAGGCAAACTCGATGGGTCGAAATGATTCAAGAGTATAATCCGAGTATTGAGTACACTCCAAGCAAGGCTAATGTGATTGCTGACGCATTGAGCAGAAAGGCTTACTGCAACAGTCTGATTCTCAAGCCTTATCAACCCGAGCTTTGTGAAGCTTTCCGCAAACTTAATCTGCAAGTTGTTCCTCAAGGTTTCCTCGCCAACCTTCAAATCTCTCCTACCTTGGAAGACCAGATTCGCCAAGCCCAGCTTCTTGATGCTATGGTGAAAAAGGTGAAGATTGGGATTGCCAAGAGTCAGTCCAAGTACAAGTGCTACCGCCTTGATGACAAGGACACTCTTTTCTTCGAGGATCGTATTGTTGTGCCCAAAGGTGAACTTCGTAAGGTGATCATGAACGAGGCTCACAATTCTCTCCTCTCCATCCACCCTGGGAGCACGAAGATGTATCAGGACCTTAAGCAAGCTTATTGGTGGACTCGAATGAAGCGCGAGATCGCTCAATTCGTGAATGAATGTGATGTCTGCAAAAGAGTGAAGGCAGAACACCAAAGGCCAGCAGGTCTCCTCCAACCTCTTGCCATTCCAGAATGGAAGTTTGACCACATTGAAATGGACTTCGTGACTGGTTTTCCTAAGTCCAAGCATGGCAATGATGCTATATTCGTTGTCATAGACAAACTCACCAAAGTGGCTCACTTTCTGCCTATCAAAGAGTCGATCTCTGCAGCTCAATTGGCGGAACTCTATACCTCTCGTATTGTCTCTCTGCACGGTATTCCTCAAGTCATCTCTTCAGACCGTGGCAGCATCTTTACCTCGAAGTTTTGGGATTCTTTTCAAAAGGCCATGGGCACGAACATCCGCTTCAGCACAACTTTCCATCCTCAAACAAGTGGTCAAGTCGAGCGTGTCAAACAGATTCTTGAAGATATGCTCAGGGCTTGTGTGATCTCCTTCGGCATGAAGTGGGAGGATTGTCTTCCTTATGCTGAATTCTCCTACAACAACAGTTTTCAAGCAAGTTCGGGCAAGGCCCCTTTTGAAATTCTGTATGGCGGGAAGTGTCGTACCCCTCTCAACTGGTCTGAAACCGGTGAACGTCAGCTTTTGGGTAATGACTTAATCACAGAAGCAGAAGAAATGTGCAAAGTCATTCGTGATAACCTCAAAGCGGCCCAATCCTGCCAGAAGAGCTACTATGATAGTAAGCACCGTGATTTGGCTTTTGAGATCGGAGATCATGTTTACCTCCGTGTCTCTCCTATGAAAGGTACTCGTCGCTTCGGTATCAAAGGGAAGCTTGCCCCTAGATACGTGGGACCTTTCAAGATTGTCAGCAAGAGAGGCGACCTCGCCTATCAACTCGAGCTTCCTTCAAACTTTGCAAATGTTCATGATGTATTCCATGTCTCTCAGCTTCGAAAGTGCTTCAAGACTCCTGACCGCACCGTCAACTTCGAGGACATTGAGCTCCAAGAAGACCTCTCTTATCGTGAGCACCCAGTTGCTATTCTTGAAGAGACTGAACGCAAGACTCCCAACAAGTCAATCAAATTTCTCAAAGTCAAGTGGTCACACCATTCCGACCGTGAAGCTACCTGGGAACGCGAGGATCACCTCCGTTCTGAGTACCCGGCGTTCTTTCAGTCCTAGATCTCGGGACGAGATCCTTTCGTAGTGGTGGAGTGTTGTAACACCCCGGATGTAACTTTCCCAATTTGTACTCCAACTCTTGCAGTTTCCGGCGTTAAGTTATATTTATTTCCTCGGGTTCGGGTTTTTGTCTCCGTGTGTTGTTGTCGTTGTCATGCATCTCATATCATGTCATCATGTGCATTGCATTTTCATACGTGTTCGTCTCATGCATTCGAGCATTTTCCCCGTTGTCCGTTTTGCATTCCGGCGCTTCGTTCTCCTCCGGTGGTCATTTCTAGATTTCTTTCATGTGTGGGGATTAAACATTTCTGGATTGGACCGAGACTTGCCAAGCGGCCTTGGTTTACTACCGGTAGACCGCCTGTCAAGTTTCGTACCATTTGGACTTCGTTTGATACTCCAACGGTTAACCGAGGGACCGAAAAGGCCTCGTGTGCGTTGCAGCCCAACACCCCTCCAATTTGGCCCAAAACCCACCAAACTCTGCTCCATCACCTAGAGCGTTCGATCACGATCGCGTGGCCGAAAACCGCACCTCATTTGGACTCTTCTAGCTCCACTTATGCCTATAAATAGACCCCCCCCCCCGTTTTCGGATCTTCTCCTCCCACGAAACCCTAAAAAATAGATCTCCGCCGCCGCCGGACGTGTCCGACCCGCCCCGGACAACGTCCGGATCCGCCGCCGCCAACCACCGGGCGCCACATGGCGCGGGCGGACCACATCACCGCCGCCACTCCCGCCGGCCCGTCAGGCCTGGAGCAGGCCCGCCTCTCCGCCGCTCGGGCCAGAGCCCGCGCCTCCTCCCCGCCTCGTCTTCCCCAGCCCCGGGTGCCCGAGCCCACCGCCGCCGCACCATTTCCGGCCGAGGAAAGCTCCGCCTCGGGCCACTTCGTCGCCGGCCGCCGCCCCTCGCCGCCTCCGGCCGCCGCCTCGTCGCCGGCGCCGCCTCCTCGTCGCCGGCGCCGCCTCCTCCGCCACTCCGGCCTCTCCCTCCTCGTCTCCGAGCTCCGGCCGCCACGAACTCCACCAGTGAACAGGAACTCCGGCGGTGAACAGTAGATCCGGCGTGCATCGAAATCCGTGCAGATCTGGATCTGAGATCCGTGGGTTGACTTTTTCTCCTCGGAACCCTAATTTTTATGCAAACTTTGACCTGTGATATCTCCGCATCCGTAGCTCCGATTTGGGCATATAGCATATCAAAATGTTCGGCTCAAAGAGTACATCATTTCATTCCATTGCATAATTTTCATTTTAGCTCATCTTGATGCCCGAAATGCTGTTATAAGGAGGCTTCGTGAGTTAATTGTCAGATCTGCTAGTTCATCTTAGACTTTTGTCATTTTTGCCATGATTGTTGTGTGCATGATATGCCTGTGATTCCTACATGTGTTTTGTTAAGGGTTTTTTCATCTTTCCAGAGGTGCAACCCATGTTTTTTAGGATGTGTGTGGTGACTTGTGCAAGCTTGCAAAGTGAGGCACCCGGTAAATCTGTTTTCAGGGACTTAGAGATTTCACTAAGTCCTGGGATTGTTTAGTTCATGATGCCTTATGTTCGTGCTATTTCCTAGTGATCTGTGCCTCTTTTGAGGATGATCAGTAAAGGAGTTTTGTTAATCTTGTAGTGCTCTATCCATGCATGCCTTTGTTTGCAATTATGGAGCACCCTAGCTTGAGTCAATCGAGCTCTACTTTTGCTTCGTTGTGAATCTGGGCAGATCGTCAACTTGTTTGCGATTTTGCCGATGCTATTGTAATTGATCCGTGCATGCTATGCCATCGTTCTTGCCATGTCCAGCTTGCATTTTGTGCCTTCTTAATGGATGTATGCTTGCCTTGACATGACTTGCACCGTAGTGAGTGCATCGAGCTCGTTTACATGCCTTCGTGAGTTATATTTCAGCATGTGAAAACTGATTATGTTTTAGCTATGTTCTTGTGCTTGTTAGTATATTTTGTGATCCCTTTTGGCTCAAGGTCACTAAGGGACTTTTGTTAAGCTTGTTGAGTAGCTCCATGCCATGTCTTTCTTTGTCATGTTCAGGTCCTGTAGCATGTTGTTTTGATGCTCCGAAGAGGGCTATACGATCTGAAATTCCAGACAAGTGTTAATTTCACTAAGTCCGAGATCTGTTTGCCATTTGCGTTTTTGCCATGCTTGTTTGAACGTCCTAATGGATGAATTGGCCGTAGCTCAGTGCTAGAATTTTGTTAAGCATCTTGTGTGCATCCCTGCCATGTATTTTGTTGTCATGTTTGGGTGCTGTAGCATGTTCATCTCATTGCATTTAGATGCCTACTTGCTGTAAACCGCAGACCAGTGTCATTTTTGAATCGCTTGCCATTTCCAAACCGTAACTCCGATTCCGGCGTTCTTTATATTGTTTTCAAGCGATTTCACCTCATCTTTCCAGTGGCACACTTGGAATTCCAAGTTGAGGCCAGCTTCATGCATTTCTTGTCATATCTTGCATTTTGCATCCCGCATCGCGTCCCGCATAGCATATCATCGTTGCATCGTCTTGTTTGATTCTTGCACGTGGTTGATTGTATCCTTGTTGCTTGTTTGTCTTGTTTGGGTAGAGCCGGGAGACGAGTTCGCTAACGAGGAGCCCGTTGAGTTTGCTCTTGAGGATCCAGTCAACTCTGACAACTGTGCAGGCAAGATGATCATACCCTCGAAATCACTACTATCTTTGCTATGCTAGTTTGATCGCTCTTTTGCTATGCCATTGCTACGATGCCTACCACTTGCTTGAAAGCCTCCTAAATTGCCATGTCAAACCTCTAACCCACCATTGTCCTAGCAAACTGTTGATTGGCTATGTTACCGCTTTGCTCAGCCCCTCTTATAGCGTTGCTAGTTGCAGGTGAAGATTGGAGGCCGTTCCTTATAGGAACATCTTTTATTTACTTGTTGGGATATCATTATATTATCTTGCTATCTTAATGCATCTATATACTTGGTAAAGGGTGGAAGGCTCGGCCTCTCGCCTAGTGTTTTGTTCCACTCTTGCCGCCCTAGTTTCCGTCATATCGGTGTTATGTTCCCGGATTTTGCGTTCCTTACGCGGTTGGGTTATAATGGTAACCCCTTGATATTTCGCCTTGATTAAAGCTTTTCCAGCAATGCCCAACATTGGTCTTACCATTTGCCACCTAGCCTTTTCTTTCCCTTGGGTTCTGCAGACTCAAGGGTCATCTTATTTTAACCCCCCCCCCCCGGGCCAGTGCTCCTCTGAGTGTTGGTCCAAACTAGAGCCCCTTGCAGCGCCACCTCGGGGAAACTCGAGGGCTGGTTTTAGTTGTACGGATTGCTTATCTGAGTGTGCCCTGAGAAAGAGATATGTGCAGCTCCTATCGGGATTTGTCGGCACATTCGGGCGGTGTTGCTGGTCTTGTTTTAACCTGTCGAAGTGTCTTGAATTACCGAGATACCGAGTCTGATCGGAACGTCTTGGGAGGAGGTCTATTCCTTCGTTGACCGTGAGAGCTTGTCATGGGCTAAGTTAGGACTCCCCTGCAGGGATTGAACTTTCAAAAGCCGTGCCCGCGGTTATGGGCAGATGGGAATTTGTTAAAGTCCGGTTGTAGATAACTTGAACCTTAATTAATTAAAATGAATCAACTGAGTGTGTTACCGTGATGGCCTCTTCTCAGCGGAGTCCGGGAAGTGGACACGGTGTTGGAGTAATGTTTGCGCAGGTTGCTCTCTAGTTTCTCGCTCGTGCTTTGCCTCCTCTTCTCGCTCTCTTTTGTGAATAAGTTAGCCACCATACTTGCTAGTCGCTTGCTGCAGCTCCACTCATATTTTACCTTGCCTTACCTATAAGCTCAAATAGTCTTGATCGCGAGGGTGCGAGATTGCTGAGTCCCCGTGGCTCACAGCTTACTATTACACCAGATGCAGGGCTTGATGATTCCACTCCAGGAGACGCGTATGAGCTCAAGTGGGAGTTCGACGAAGACTCTCAGCGATACTATGTTTCCTTTCCCGATGATCAATAGTGGTGCCCAGTTGGGGGTGATTGGGACCATGTCGCATGTTGGGTTCTCTTTTATTTTGGCGCCGTAGTCGGGCCATGAGTGTTTGGATGATGTAATGTTAATTTATGCACTTGATTGACGTGGCGAGTGTAAGCCAACTATGTTATCTCCCCTTTTATAATTACATTACATGGGATGTTTGTGAAGACTGCCTAACTTGCGACATATGCCTTCAATGCGATTATGTCTCTAAGTCGTGCCGCGACACGTGGGAGCTATAGTCGCATCGAGGGTGTTACACTATGCGTCTTGAACGACCTCACTTAGCCATAGGAGTTTTACAATCAAAACATGGGCGCAGCCCCTAGTATCCAAACTAGAGTGCTATAAGCGTCTGATCGGGAAGTACCGATCCTTCGCGTAATGCGGAAGAAATCTCCAACAATTTGTAACCTCCGAACAGCTGACCTGCTCTCGCCGCATCATGACAGTCAGTTTTCGGCTTTCTCTACTGAGGTGCTCCTTTGGATAAACCAAGGCACAATCGCAGTAGTTCTCCCTTTACTACCTTAGCCGTTATAGCGAAACATAAGGTAGCAAGCACAGGAGCCGGGCAACCCAACTATTGACGAAAGACATGATTCGGAGCCAATGCATATAATGCTAAATTCAGGGTGCCGAACTATACTTTATAAAAAGTGTTCGGACTTTTGTTTCCGTAACATGGGGTGCTATGAAGCCCCTGGCAAACATCAAACGTACCAAAGTGTACGGGTGCTACCTGATAGGGTTATCCGCAGGGGAGCTGAAAAAGAGAAAGAAAACAAAAAAGGTATAAAGGTAAAAAGCTGGGTCCTAAAGCTCTCGCAGCAATCTGTTCTCATTGTAATTTAATTAGTATGTTAAGGCGCATTGATACAGGTAGTGCGATAAGCAACAGTCTATTTGACATGCCGAAACCAATGGAGAGTTGGATGTGGGCCCTGAAAAACAGGTAGAGTTATCGTTAATGGAATCACCTAAAAACTCCCCCATATGTCTGCGTTTCTCGTCGTCTTGGTGTGTTTATCCTTCAAGAGGACCGATGACCAGACCACTAGATGGGGCCTGTGTGATTGAGACCTGAAAAGGAAACAAGTAAAAGTGAAAGTATGTGTGTATCCGATGCCGGTTGAGCCGTACTATGGACCACAAGCTAGCTATGCCTCCATCGATGCCCATGGGATTTTGAGTGCGTAGTTATGTACGCGCGGCACGAATGCCGCCACTTTATTGGGACTGAGACGGAGGCCAGATTGCTAGTCGAGCTCCTGACGAGCCGAGCTCTCCTGCTGCAGAGTAGTTCGGACCCTCTTAACAATGTCCGTGGGCTCGACAGCCGAATTAAGGTTCTGCTTGAGAAGGCCGCTCTGTACTTCTCCTGCTAAGGCAGCTGTGTGCTCTTTTGTATGGAGCGAGTGTTTTGTATTTCCATTGACCGTTATGATGCCATGTGGACCGGGAATCTTGAGCTTGAGATAAGCATAGTGTGGTACTGCATTGAATCGAGCAAACGTAGTTCGTCCGAGCAGTGCGTGATAGCCGCTGCGGAAGGGAACGATGTCAAATATTAACTCCTCACTTCGGAAGTTATCTAGAGATCCGAAGACAACCTCTAGTGTGATTGAGCCCGTACAGTGGGCCTCTACACCCGGTATGACTCCATTGAAGGTAGTCCTGGTGGGCTTGATTCGTGATGGGTTAATGCCCAATTTTCGCGTTGTATCCTGATAGAGAAGATTGAGGATGCTACCTCCGTCCATAAGGACGCGAGTCAGGTGGAACCCATCAATTATTGGGTCTAGGACCAGTGCGGCTGAGCCACCGTGACAGATACTGGTCGGATGATCCCAGCGATCAAAAGTGATCGGGCATGATGACCATGGATTCAATTTTGGGGCGACTGGCTCTATCGCGTAGACGTCCCTGAGCGTACGCTTGCGCTCCCTATTGGGGATGTGGGTAGCGTATATCATGTTCACCGTTTTGACTTGAGGGGGAAACTTCTTCTATCCCCCTATGTTCCTTGCCGGGGCTCTTCGTCATCGTCCTTGCTTTGCTATCCCTTTTCCCTGTTCTCGGCGTTTAATTTCCCGGCCTGTTTAAAAACCCAACAATCTCTATTTGTATGATTGGGTGGTTTGTCCGGGGTGCCGCGAATCTGGCACGGACGATCAAGTATGCGGTCCAAGCTGGATGGGCCTGAATTGTTCTTTTGGAACGGCTTCTTCCGCTGACCGGACTTAGAGCCACTGAATCCGGCATTGACCGCCGTATCCTCGGTGTTGTCATTGTTGTTTCGATGCTTGTATCTGTTCTGTCGAGACTTGTCTTTGTTATTTTCAACTTCAAGGGTGCCAGCGTCGCTTGCATTGTTTTTTCTATGGGCCAACCAACTGTCCTTGCCCGCACAAAAGCGGGTCATGAGTGCCATGAGGGCCGCCATGGATTTTGGCTTTTCTTGGCCGAGGTGGCGAGCGAGCCATTTGTCGCAGATGCTGTGTTTGAAGGCTCCTAGGGCTTCGGCATCCGGACAATCGACGATTTGGTTCTTTTTAGTTATGAACCTAGTGCAGAATTTCCTGGCGCATTCTCCAGGTTGTTGAACTATGTGGCTTAAGTCATCGACATCTGGTGGCCGGACATATGTACCTTGGAAGTTGTCGAGGAAGGCTTCTTCCAAGTCCTCCCAGCTGCCGATAGAATTTTCAGGCAGGCTATTTAACCAGTGCCGAGCTGGCCCCTTGAGTTTTAAAGGGAGGTATTTGATGGCATGGAGGTCATCACCGCGGGACATATGAATGTGGAGAATGAAGTCTTCGATCCACACCGCGGGGTTCGTGGTTCCGTCGTATGATTCTATATCCACGGGTTTAAACCCTTCTGGGAATTCATGATCCATGACCACATCAGTGAAGCAGTGAGGTTGTGCGGCGCCTCTATATCAGGTCGTATCACGATGTAGCTCTGATGGAGTCCGTCTATGGTTTTCAGCCCATGCATGACTAAGTTTGTCACGTCCGAATAGGTGGCCATCATCGCGTGTCGAGGCACGTCCTCGAGATCCATAGATTGATTTGGTATGTCCTGCTTTATTGTTCAGGTTTTGCTGGAGGTCATATGTATGGCCGTGGGCTAATTTACCCCTACCTGTGCGATGAGGCGGGGCAGGCTGGTGTTCGGCGTGAGTTGCCATTTTGTCCCGGCCACGTGGTGGTCGGTCAGCCGCATTATATGATGGTGGTATGTATTCCGGCGCCTCCATGTCAAACCGAGGTAGCAATTTGCGCTTTGGGTAGCTTTTGGTTGGGCGCTTGAGGCCATATTCTTTAGCTGCTAGTACGTCGGTCCATTTATCATTGAGCAGATCTTGATCAGCTTGAAGCTTCTGCTTCTTCTTTTTCAGGCTCCTTGAAGTGGCTATTAGCTGGCACTTGAAGCGCTCCTGCTCAAGAGGTTCCTCAGGCACGATGAAATCGTTGGTGCCGAGGCTCAGCTCATCCCCGGAGAGTAAGATAACTTCCGTCCTCTGAGTCTTCGTGCGTGGTCTGTTTACCAAGGCTAACCTGCCCATCTTCCCGTTCATCTTGTTCATTAGCTGTTTCAATGGGGTCTTTGTTGTCTTCGGCACCTTCTGGAGTGTTATCTTCTCCTGTGCCGGTGTTGCTGTCTTTACTGCGGCGTGACTTAGAGCGGCGCCACTGACGCCGACGCTTGGATTGTATTTCGAAAATTTTATCCTCAGCTGGATCTTCCTTGTCATCGCCGTTGTTCTACTTTGGTGCATCCACCATGTATACATCATATGAGGAAGTGGCCGTCCAGCGTCCGGTGAATAGCGGGTTCTGGGCCTCTTCTTCTCCGTCATCGTCGTCCATACCGTCGATGTCCTCGGAGTCGTAATCAAGTGTGTCGGTTAAATCCTCGACCGTGGCTATAAAGTGGGTGGCGGGTGGGGAGAAAAATTCTCCGTCGTTAGCCCCTAGTTCGAACCGGATATAGTTCGGCTGTGAGTCCTCCGTCAAGGACAGGTTCTTTAATGAGTTTAGCATGTCTCCCAAAGGCGAGTGCTAGAAGATGTCTGCGGCGCTGAATTCGAAGATCGATAAATGATCAAGTTCGGCGTCCGCGGGCTCACATGGTTCGGAACTTACGGTCGGAAACGAGTCCGGAGTTCAAGTGGCACATGTATCGTGTGAGATCAAGTCTATGTGCGGCTCCAACACCGTGGAATCTGTGGCCTCCGCGGTGGGGTCGATCCTCCCGTCCTTGCATGGCGCAGTCTGCTCTTGATCTAAGGTCAGAACGGTTATGGGAGCTATCTCCTGGATGCGGTCCGATGACAAATTTAGGTCATGTCCCTCGGGGTGACCAGGAGTGGTAGCCGCGGTCTCGAATCCGGCAAAGATCAAGTCTCCACGGATGTCCGCAACGTAGTTCAAGCTCCCCAATCTGACCTGATGGCCAGGGGCGTAGCTTTCGATCTGCTCCAGATGGCAAAGCGAGTTGGCCCGCAGAGCGAAACCGCAGAACACGAAGATCTGTCCGGGGAGGAAAACTCCCCCTTGGGCAACATCGTTGTAGATGGTTGAAGGAGCCATCGAACCTCTTGATGACGGCACAGTGGAACTCTCAATGAAAGCATCGATGTTGGTGTCAAAACCGGTGGATCTCGGGTAGGTGGTCCCGAACTGTGCATTTAAGGTCGATCGTAACAGGAGACAGGGGACACAATGTTTTACCCAGGTTCGGGCCCTCTCTATGGAGGTAATACCCTATGTCCTGCTTGATTGATCTTGATGAATATGAGTATTACAATAGTTGATCTACCACAAGATTGTAATGGCTAAACCCTAGAGGTCTAGCTTGTATGGTTATGATAGTGTGTATATCCCTCCGGACTAAGTCCTCTGGTTTATATAGACACCGAGAGGATCTAGGGTTACACAAGGTCGGTTACAAAGAAAGGAATCTACATCTTCAGTCGCCAAGGTTGCCTTCCACGCCAAGGAGGGTCCCATCCGGACACGGGTGTAGTCTCTAGTCTTCGTATCTTCACAGCCCATCAGTCCGGCCCATGGCTAACAGGTCGGACGCCCGAGGACCCCTTAGTCCAGGACTCCCTCACCCTCCATCACAGGTTTCCTTCTCTCGACCTTTGGCGGGCCTTCCTTGATTCCAAAAGGGTTTGCCAGGGTGATTTACTTCACCGCCCCAACCCTTACCGCCAGCAACATTCTAACATTTTTCCTTATCAAATTTCTCATACTCTGCTCTCTGTTTCTTGACAAGCTGTTCGACATGATAACACTCTTGAAGGTCATGGCCCTTGGTCCGGTGAATCTTATAGTACGGCCCATCACCTTTCCCAGCTTTCTCGGCAGTAGCGGCTTCCCTGCAGTCAGTGCACACAGCAGCTTCCTTGCCGGTTGCGTCAGCTTTGGCCTTACTGCCGGTACTAGGCGCACCCAATCCTTCAACAGGCATCACCGCCTTATCTCTCCGCTTCTTACTGTGCTTCTTGCTCTTCTTCTGACTAGTTGATTCATCATCATCCTCTAAATCAACATTGGTGCAACATTCCTCTTCGGCCAACTTCCTTCCCTCCTCCATTCGGGCACACTTATCTACCAGAGTGTAAAGCTCGTTCATAGTCTTGGGCAACTGTACGTTCATCTTGGAACGAATACGACGGTTGTGCACATTGGAATGGAAGGCAGCTATTATGGCTATCGGATGGATATTTGGGATATTTCTATGAACTTTGTTGAATCTCTGTAAATACTTATGGAGGGTTTCTCCTTCCTTCTGTTGGAGAAGCTGCAAGTCGTTGGGCCTGTCGGGTTCTTGATGGCCGCCCGTGAAGGCGCCAATGAACTCATGGCAAAGGTCAGCCCATGACAAAATGGAGTTCTCCGGTAGGTGCATCACCCAATACCTCACATTGGACTTGAGGGCCAAAGGGAAGTAGTTGGAAAACACCTTCTCATCTCTTCCCTCGGTAGCCTAAACAACGATGGTGTAGATGCTCAGGAACTCTGCTGGGTTCAACCTCCCATCGTACTTCTCAGGTGTTTATGGCTTGAACATGCGAATGAACGACCAACGGACTTGCCGCAGCTCATGAGCAAAGGCAGCCAACCTCAAAAAGTAGGCACCCTCCAATACCGAGCACGGGCTCGTTGACGTCAGGGCCATCGTACCCATCAGTCCGGCAGAGGTCGTCACGACATTGCTCGATGATGACGCCCGTGTCTCCTCTCTGCCTATCCTTCGGGGCTCGTCGTTGGCCTGGACGTGCTCGAGGGTCTCAAGAGGCCATTGAGACGTCCTCAGGGTCTTGATTTTGTTACGCTCGCGTTGGCTGCCGCTGCGAGAACTGCACCGCGGGGATGGCCCCTTCCGTACGGTTAGCATCATGAGCTGGTGCAGTCACTTGGGGAGGTCGCGGCGGGCTATCTCACCGTGAGCCCCTAGCTTCAGTGAAACCGAGCAGGCTTCGGATGGTGGCACGCCATTTGTCCATTTGCTCGGCCGCTGGCGGAAACCATACCAGCAGTTGAGCCCGCGCCATGGCCTTCGAGGCCGTACTTGGCACGGATAACGATGAAGTCGATCGTACCATCGCTCGGCTCCTGACGGTGCCGACGGTGGCAATACTGCGCCCCTGCTGCTGTTGCGAGGCGACCACTTGGACGTGGTGCGGCGAAGGCACTCGAGCGCAGGCGGCTCCGCCGGGTGCAGCGGCTTGGTCGACCCGTTCCGAAGGGGGCGCACGCACGGTGGCCGCACCCGTGGCGGGAGAAGACGGAGGGCGGCGGTTTGCCCCAGTCCGGGCACCGTTGCTTCGGTTGTGCCCATCGGCGGGGGAAAGGGACGCAGATGGAGTAACCCCTTCACCCATACCTTGGGGAGCATGGCCGTCAGGGTGTTGTTGATGTTGCTTTCCTCCGGCGCCTCCTGCTCCTCCGTCGGCTGCAGGGGAAGTGGTGACAGTGCCGCATGCTCCGAGCACTCCCCCAGCAGTGTCCGCGTCCTCGTGTGCCTCAGCACCCCCCGCAGTGCTGGAGGCCGCGGGTGGCGGAGCCTTCGAGGTGGATGGGTGAGCCGAAGGACCGGTTTCTTCTTGGGCGCCATGGTCAAAGGAGTCATCGAAGATGAAGATGGTATTGAAGTCGACGTGCTACATGTTCCTTCAGGTTCGCGCAAGCAAGCCCCCTAACTGGCGCGCCAAAGATGTCGCGGGAAACCACGACCACCTATGGGACCAGGAGGTCCCTTGCTGGTTTGGCAGGGGGGTGATGCGTTGCATAAAGAGCAAACGAGCGTGGGGCAGCACGGTAGAGATCACACATGCAATTTTACCGAGGTTCAGGCCGACGCGAGGCGTAAAACCCTACTCCTGCTTTGGTGGATTGCTGGTGGAAAGGGGGTGGCGGAGCGTAGTACACTTGCCCGGCAGGGGTTGCCTTGGGGCAACAGCGACTACGCACGTATCGGGGTTTGAGTTATACAACCTTCTAACCCCTTCGACAGTTGCCATGGGCCTCTTTTTATAGGTCAAGGGATTACAACAGTGGCAAAGTAGTCATTACGCACTGATAAGATAGCAAACAGTGCTATCATGCCTAACTTTGCGGGCTGACAGGGTGCATTAAATGCACCGCTTAATGTGTCAGTTGACACATCGTAGGGCGGGTGTCGTCTGAGGGTTTCTCCAGTAGACAATGGCTGCCATGTGGTGAATGTCTGCCACTTAATAACTTTGCAGCTTGACACCGCACTGATCGACAACATGGATCGTGGCAGAGTGGTTTTGTGAGTCCCGACAGGCCCTACTTGGGTGCCTTGGTTGTCTCCTTCTGGAGGTGGCCTCGCCCCTTGCTGGGCTCGCCTACCCAGCAAGAGAGGCTTTTTCTCTTGACGATATCTTACTTCTCTAGTTTGATCTTGGTCCCTTTGATCTGCATGTTGGTCCTTCGAACCTCTGGGGTTCTTGCACTCTGATCTAGGCTGGTGCTTCAATATTGCTCCCATGACTGTGCACGGTCTGGGCAACAGACCCAGGATTTGTTGCACCGACACAGGATAACCCACGCACTCGAAAAACTAAATCGGAGATGATGAACCCGGATCATCCGGCCATAGCCCGGATCAGGTGGACCTCCTCCCGGATGTCCGGGTAACCCTAAAACGGACACTCATAGATTTTTGTTTTGGCCATAACTAATTCACCTGGAGTCCGTTTTCGACGTTCTTTAGCTCATTTTGAAGCTATTGACATCCCTCATCCCACAAAAATACTTCCAACATCATTTGACTCAATCAAAATTTTGGAACTTTGGCATCTTTGCCTAGGTACTTCACCACATCATCTGCATTACCACCACCGCTTTCCGCAACCTAATCATTTTTATTCCCCATTGCATTTGTGTTTGTTTGAGTTGTGATTTGAGTCTCCTAAGGTGTTTCGGCTACTTAGGGACGGTTTCTTCTTCATCAACCACCATCACCACTTCCACATTCTCAACTTCAAAACCACCACTGCATTTCGCTACCACCATTTGACATTTGCCTTCGGAGATTTTGAGTTTGCGGTTTTCCGTTTCCTAGGCTATTTCGGCTAACTAGGAACTGTTCGGCATCGACAACACCGCCGCTCAACTTTGTCAAGGGTTCGACATTGACCACCTTCACCATTTTGACACCCTAACCGTAAGCAACAACAGTAACCTCTATATCATCTTGGTATCATGGAATCTCATCATTGTACATTCATTCTTTCCATTGAATTATTAACCCCTAGCCCATTTTTGTGTCACTTGCCTATCGAGACTAGCCATTGAGTATTGTCGACAATGTTACATGTGCACATTAGTGATCCACACCTTCCATTGCATACATACAATATCATCTTGGTATCCTCATCTTGTTATCTTCATATCATCTCTCGTGTCACAAGATTATTCCCGCATTTCGCATCTTGTTATCTTCATATCTTCATACAATTGCTATCTTGGTTCGTGCATTTCGCATAGTGGCCATATAAAAAAATAGAGAGAATAAGCTTTTAAGAAAAGAGAAAAACAAAGAGCTTGTAAGCAATAGCCATAGCATCATACCTCATTGCATACCAAATTTCCAACATTGATCATCTTGGATCATCGTGTGAGAAACACCGGAAATCATATATACATAGCATACTTGGGATAGAAGTTGTTACATTTTTGCTTCTTATAGGTTGTTCACAAGTGTCGTATCCGCCTATTGAGCAATCTTGCTAGCATCTCTCTAGAGTTCTGCAAACAAGAGCATTTTCCATGGATTCCACATTTTGTGCTCATTCCTTGTTTGCACGACACCATTTATCTATCCGTGTGTGCGTTTCCGTGTGCCATTCATTTATATTGGTCTACTTGTTTCACTTGCGAGTTTGTGAATGTATTTCAACATTATTGACTCTTACTAACAATTGCATCAAAGTTTTGTGCCACTTGTCCTATCCAAGCCACTCGATAATCTTTACTTTGTAGGTGTGAGTGAGCAAGTCCGGTACCAATTCCACTATTCTTTCATTTCACATTGAGTGAAACAGCACACATCCTCAACTTTGGGAAAAGGTAGCTTGGTGTTGTTTATCTCATATTGTACTCACCTCTACTCGAGTCTTGTGATGAATAGGCAAAGTACATCTCCTTCGGTCTACAACAACAACAACGAGTTTGATGCCATGAAAAACAACTCAGACGCCAAGATGGATGCTCAAATGGAGGAGATCAAGGCCCTCATAAAGTCCTACAATAAATCTTCATCATCTTCGAGAAGACGCTCAAGTACACATGCTTCTGAGCTACCATCTTTGGCAAGGTCACATCGGCATCGACACCATCACCGACACGAACGTGATGGTCAAGAGCTCAACACCAACAACTGCTCTACGACATCACCATCTACATTGGCATCTTCGCCAAGCGACTTCAAGGCATCTTCGCCTTTGGACATGCGGCACCTTCGCCCACAAGCACCTCAAGAGAAGCTCCCCAAGCTCAAGTCCGTGACTTCCACGAGCTACTACGACCTCAACACCGACCACGAGCTTCCTTTCTATGGGACTCACCACCCCGAGGAGTATGTTGAGTGGGAGCGCAAGATGGACGACTACCTCAAGTCCCTTCGGAAGACCAAGTGAAGTGCGCCACAAGTAACTTCCACAACTATGCGTCGACATGGTGTCTTCACACACCTTTGAAGACCTTCGACGTGAGTTGGCCTAAGAAGAAGAAAGCTATGCGGCAAGAGTTTGTGCCTTCCACCTACATGGAACATCTTCAACTCCAATTGGAGAACACCATACAAGGATCCAAGTCCCTCGACAAGTACTTCAAGGATATGAAGAAATCCTTGCGACGAGCCAGCGTGGACGACTCATTTGGATGAAGTTCCACTTCATGATGGGATTGAACAATGACATCTCCAAGACTATCTTCCACGAGAACAACAAGTCCCTCGACGAGCTCTACATTGGTGCTCTCAAGGAAGAACAAGAACATATGATGGCCAAGGCTTCTCCACCCCAAGAACACTTCGCGACGACCAAGCTCCACGACAACGAGCATGAGGATAGTAACACCAAGATGTCCAATCCCGATGAACTCCAAGACGACGCTCCCAAGTTCGACTTCACCGCCATCCCTCTTTGTGGCATTGATGATGGTAAGTCTACCATGACTCTTTTTGAACACGGCGCAACGATGACTACGACTATGGAGCCTCTAAAGTAACATGCTTTGGAGGTGAGCGACATGGTGACAAGCAAGGATGATGCTTCCATCTTAGGAGGCGAGAGTGATGATGTGCCATCTTTGGCCTTCATCCATGGCGACAACGGCGAGATGGTTGAGCATTTCACCACGCCCACGGTGACGTATGATGATGACTTGAGTGACTTGTGCCACCATATTGACAGTGAGAGAGAGTTCACCACTAGCCCCACATATGATGGGTTGCCCCAATTCCCATGTGAGGAGGGCCACGACCCCCACAACTTGAGTGAGATGAGTGACCCCACCATATTTGACTTTGAGTGCACATACTTTGAGAGAGGTAGTGAGCCACCACGTAGATAGAGTGTAATAGTTGATAGGTCATGTGAGGTCACTTTGAACTCTAACAAGTTAACCTCTACCTCTATTGTGTCTTATCATTTGGTGCTAGGTCCCATATATGATGACGCGCCAATCCTCTACGACTTCGTCCTTCCATTGGACAAAACGATGGCCATGGAGGAATATTATGCACCCCCACATGGTTCCATCAAGATGAAGATGATGACCACGACTTGGTATTTACCACCTCACCTACACCACTTGAGTGGAATGAGAAAGGTGGCATAGGTGAAGGTGATGCTCTTGTCCCACTAGTGGACTATCTTGACATTGATTGCTTGCATGATGTTGATCCACCTATTGCCATGCTTCATGCTAGTTCGAGTTTCCCATGCGATGATTTACCCATTTATGATGAGTTTGATGATTGCCATGTGGAGTCTATTAGTTGTGATGCCATGTTGCATAGGATTTCTTGTGATAATTATCTCGGTCACATCATGTTTGACAATCCGCTTGACTTGTCATATGCTATGCATGAGATCAACCATATGTCATATTTATAATCTCATTGTAGTGACTATGCATATGGCATTAAAATAAACCCAATTTGCACTTATGGCATAGATGACAAGCCCATGGTTATTGACATTTATTTTTCTTGTGATGGTATTGATATGCTCCCTTTGCATCATTTATCTCATATGCCATGCCATGCCCACCTAGCTTCGGATATGCATTGTTTTGGATGTTGTCCATTTTCTCCATATGACGTTTCTGATATTGATCATGAGGAGACCCCCATAGTTTCCTCATACATGTTAGGAGATTTCGATCCATCCCATCCATTGCATGATCCCAATAATTGTGTGCACAATATGCTCCCAATGAATGAACATGATATTTATGTGCCATATATTTGTATGCTCAATTTGCATCCCCATCGTGTCATACATAACAACTATCCTTTCGTGATGGATGACATGTTCATATACAATGCTTCAATTATTTTTATCATTGATTATCTTGTGCTAACTCACACGTGCACATACACATCATGATTGATGATGTGTACATTTACCACGCACACACATTCTTTGGTTTGTGTCTCTTTTGTGTACGTACGCACACTGGTGCAGAGACATGCTATACAAATGGTTTTTTGCCCCCTTTCCGTGACGGAGTTTTAAACCATCGCCTAGTGAATGTGTGTGATAGGGGGTCCTTCCCACACGACCAGGAAACCGTCAGGGATAGGCCCTCCGGCCACATAGGCGGCGGCAAAATGAGCTCGTGTGTGATCGGGCAAGGCATCGAAGCCCAATCGTTTCCGTTCGTATGTACATCCAACACAGTGAATCCCAGAAAAATGTTTCCATTCGTATGCATATCACATACAGTTTTTGTGTGGAAATGTTTGTGCAAGGTGGCCTGACGCAAACAATTCTTTGCTGGAAGTCGTGTGTTATTGTTAGTTGATCCAACATGCCTACGTTCTAGAAACCATGTGGGTTGTTTGAGTTCATCGCCCATGGTGTTGTCTGAGTAACCGTCTGCAATCGAAAACCCCAATAACCAGGGTAATTAGCACATTATTGATAATCCATCTAGTAATCAAATTGACATTTCTCATAAAAACACACGAGATATTTCATATCCGTATAATGGCAACCCGGATTTCATATTGAATCACATCAGATAATTTCAGCACTTAGTTACACCAAAGAGGGATATAGCTAGCCACGCCATTACACAACAGCACCAAGTTTCACATGCAACATCAAAAATCTTTGGAAAAGTAGCATCATACACGGTAAATAGACAAATGAATCTCACCTGGGAAACTACAAAATAAGAAGACAAATATTGAGCCTTCAGTGATGTTGAACGTCCTTGCAACTTTAGGCCAGTGGCTATGGATAATTGTTAGGCCAACATTCATCCTCTTCGGGAAGACTTCAATATTGCACCCTGGGTGTTGAATGAATACCTTCCTCGCATCTAGACCATGTTGGTGGTTTGAGAGGTAATCATCGGTGAAGTGCTTTGGAAAGTACTGAAAACAAAGATATGCATAAATCACTGTTATAAAATTTGAAAGGGCACAAGGGGTAAAAACAAGGTAAAAGAGTTAGTACAATCCTATAGTTGACTGATGTCTTCTTCATTGTGCAAACAAAGATCTTGCGATTATTCGCCGCAAGTTTCTTCATCCTAACAATCTTTTTGAGTTTCTTGACTTGAATAATATTCACATGGACATCTCATTTCCCCATATGCAATATGGGTCGAACAGTGGGTCTAAGCCTCTGACAGCAGGACCTACATGTGCAAGACCAAATTGCCAGAAACCTAAATATTAGAATGATTCATGCAACTGCACAATAATGTGCTATTAGCGAAATGACCATGCATGAGCACACCTTGATGGTAAACCACAGTGTCACCCATTGTTTTCCTACAACACATATAAGGAAGATCTTGATCAGGTTAACTGGGAGTTTCCATACTATTAGTAGAATATGTATTGAGTATAGCCAAATTCGATTTATTCACATGCATAACAATATAAAATTGTACCCACAACAAATGAAGATGAAATTGCAGAATTGAACCAAACAGTTAAATGGACAGCAGACCAAATGAACCAAAATAGTTAACGAAGCATGAAATTGCAAAATAGAAACATGTACTAGAAGATAAGACAGTTAATGAAACAAAGAATGCTTGTGAACAGTACTGCGAAATGTAGCAATTTTTGGACCAAACCGTTAACTAAACATTACATTTTAAAATATCAGATTGCATATTAACATTATAGAGGACAAATCACTAGAAGGCACTAGTGGTGGACTCGAGAAAACAGCAGGAACTGTATTATAAAGTAGACAACCATGTGGTGGTGTCGATGGCGGCCTCAAAAACGAGGTGCTCCTCCAAGATCTGGCGGTCGGCACACAAGGCAGCCATAGCGACCTCGTCCACACGTGCGACCGCGATTTGCTTCTCCGCTGCAAGATGCTACTGAGCTCCACGTTATACTGCATGCAAAATGGTTGTGGGCGGCGCTTAATTGGAGGGCGGGGCCAGTGATTTCGGCGGAAGGTGTCGCACTGTCGGTCGGCCATGTGGGACGGGGCAGGAGGATGATGGTGTCGATGGGGTGTGGATTACCTGACCATATCGACGAGGCCGCGGAACAAGAAGAAGGGTCGCCGATGAGGAGGCTGTGCAGCAAGAAGAAGGGTCGATGGCGATGAGGCGGCGCTGCAAGAAGAAGGGTCGCCGGCGAGGAGACGGCTGTAAGAAGAAGGGTCGTCGGCGAGGAGGCGGCGCTGCAAGAAGAAGGGTCGCCGGCGAGGAGGCTGAGCTGGAAGAAGAAGGGTCTCCGATGAGGAGGCTGAGCTGCTAGTAAGCAGCAGTGAAGGTTTGAACTTGGAAAGCAAGGACGAACAGTGGAAATTTGGCTTTTGGTGGGAGGGAGGGGGCGGGGAGATAGATATTTCTGCGGTGGCAGAAAATTTTTGCTCGGTGTTGCGAGAAACTTGCGCGCAAGTGTGTTTTAAGCGCGGGCGGTGGACTGTAGACGACGAAGCTTCCTGCGTAAGCCAGCCAAGATGGTGTGCCAAGATATTTTATATCGCATCCCACACGACTCTTTCTAGTAAACTGTTTGTGGTATACCTGATTTTTTCATTATGTCTTGAAAGACAAAATGGTGTTACAGAGGGAAAGGATGGTGTATGAATTCATGGAACATTTATCTACAGTGAACATGCAACTATGTGAGTGTCGTGTTAAAATTTGGAATTATTCAGGGTTCGTTTGGCATTTTTCTACATGAATTGATTTTCCATGCATTTAATGTGCATAATTCAAATTTGAACTACATGCATATGCTCCAGTGCACCAAAGTTTGTTCCAAAATCACATGTGTGTCTTTGGGTGAATTTATAGGTCCCATGCAAGAATGGGAATGAAATTCAAACTTCTGGGTGTCGTGGCTCGGCCGAAAACATTGAGAAACTTGGTTTTTAAATTCCTATAAATCCCAAACTCGCCTGAAAATCATGAAATTTGGCATGGTGTCAATTCATGGCACCAGCATGCTGTGGAAAAAATTGGTTGAATTGGGACAAGTTTTCTCATAAGCTTCTTGTAAATTGTAGCTTCTATGAAGAAGGCATGTGGTTTCGACAGGGAACGTGTCACCTTTGTGTGCGAAACGACATACGCTGCCCCCTCCTTGATTTTTTTACAAAGAAAACATAGAACTATATGAGTGTCGTGTTTAAATTTGGAATTATTACAGGTTCGTTTGAACCTTTTATGCATTAATTGAGTTTCTAGGAATTTAATGTGAATAATTCAAATTTGAACTACAAGCACATGCTCCAGCGCACCAAGGTTAGTTGAAAAATCACATGTGTGTCCTTAGGTGAATTTCTAGGTTCCATGCAAGAAATGGGAATGAAATTCAAATATCTAGGCGCCGTGGCTCGACCGATAACATTGAGAAACTTGGTTTTTTAAATTCCTG
This sequence comes from Triticum urartu, assembly GCF_003073215.2. NCBI lineage: Eukaryota > Viridiplantae > Streptophyta > Magnoliopsida > Poales > Poaceae > Triticum > Triticum urartu. The sequence continues at coordinate 364,353,501 of NC_053023.1, forward strand.
TAAATTCAAAACTCGCATGAAAATCATGAAACTTGGCATGGTGTCATTTCATGGCACCAACATGTTGTGGTAAAAAATTTTGGCCTAATTTGGACAAGTTTTGGTGTAATCTTCATGCAAACCGGACCTTCTCTCAAGAAGACCCGTGGTTCCCGAGGGGGAACGTGTCACCTTTGTGTGCGAAATGATATACGCTGCCTCCCCCCCCTTGATTTTTTTACAGAGGCAACGTAGAACCATATTAGTGTCGTGTTAAAATTTGGAATTATTCTGGGTTTGTTTGGCCTTTTTATGCAATAATTGAGTTTATGGGCATTTAATGTGCATAATTCAAATTTGAACTATAATCACATGCTCCAGTGCACCAAAGTTGGTTGAAAAATCACATGTGTGTCCTTGGATGAATTTGTAGGTCCCATGCAAGAAATGGGAATGAAATTCAAACATCTAGTCATCATGGCTCGGCCGGAAATATTGAGAAACTTGGTTTGCTGCACCGAGCTGGTGGACTTCGACATCGCTCGCATCGGTCTCCCGTACAACGCCATCCTCGGGTACCCGGCTCTCGCTCAGTTCATGGCGACGACTCACCCGGCTTACAACCTCATGAAGATTCCAGGGAGCAAGGGCGTCCTCACCATCAAGGGGGACACTAAGGAGGTCGTGATGGCGCTCATGCTCGCCTTCAAGACCGCGGCAGCAGCACAACCCGCCGACGCCGGTGCCCCCGCGACCAGGGAGGCCGCGCCCACCAAGAAGAAGCAGTTGTTCACCCAGGACAAGGCAGAAACCAAGCAGGTATCGGTCAGCGAGGACGGGTCTTCATGAGCCACCTTTACCATAGGAGTCGGCCTTGACCCGGAACAAGAAGAAGCCCTGGTGAGGTTCTTGCACGCGAACAAGGAGATATTCGCGTGGGAGCCCAATCAGCTGGTAGGGGTCCCGAGGGAGGTGATCCAGCATCATCTAAGGGTATGCCCCAACATCCGCCCCATGAAGCAGCGAGCGAGGCGGCAGTCCACTGAGAAGCAGGCCTTCATCTTCCAAGAGACACGCAAGCTGGAAGCGGCAGGTGCCATCCGAGAGGTCCGATACCCCGAATGGCTGGCAAACCCTATCATGGTGCCGAAAAAATGCAAGAAGGAACAGATCTGCGTCGACTTCACTAATCTTAACAAAGCCTGCCCTCAAGACCCGTTCCCACTCCCGCACATCGACCAGATTGTTGACTCCACCGCCGAGTGTGACCTGCTGTGCTTCCTGGATGCGTTATTAGGGTATCATCAAATCAAGATGCCAATGGAAGATGTGGAGAATACGGCCTTCCTAACACCATGTGGGGTGTACTGCTACACCTGCATGCCTTTAGTGATGTGCGACACGGGCGCGACCTTTCAGCGGTTGATGCACATCGCTCTTGGACGGCAGCTCGGGAGGAACGTAGAGGCTTACGTCGATGACATACTGGTCAAGTCTCGCGAGGCAAGGACATTGATTCAAGACTTGGAGGAGACCTTTGAGAGCCTGCGCCAAGTAAACTTAAGGCTTAACCCGGAGAAGTGCATGTTCGGTGTCCCCTCCGGCAAGTTGCTGGGATTCCTCGTATCCTACAGGGGGATCGAGGCGAACTCGGAGAAGGTCAAGGCTATCAAGGACATGAGCCCGCCCCAGACCCTCAAAGAGATGCAGAAGCTGGCAGGGCGGGTGACCGCATTAGGGCGTTTCATCTCCAAACTGGGAGAGCGCGCCTTACCATTCTTCAAGCTCATGAAGAGGAAGGGCCCGTTCGAGTGGAACCCGAAGGCCGACCGAGCCTTCCAAGACCTCAAGAAATACCTTACTAGCCCCAGTGATGGTGGCATCACGGCCCCTCGAGCCTCTGGTACTCTACCTCGCTGCCACCCCGTACTCCGCCAGCGCGGCATTGGTGGCAGCCCGGGAGGAATGCGAAGCCAAGGGCGCGCCCTGCCATCCAAGGCTGAAGTAGCGCGGGGTCAGGAAGGCGCATCAAAGGCATCAGCGGTGGAAGGCCAAGCTTGGCAGGGTGGCATCGCAAAAGCTCCTGAGGACAGTCGAGTCTCAGGGACCCTTCCTCCTCAGGATATGCCCCGATCTCCGCAGGACCCGAGCCTCGACAGCGTGCCGGCCCTCGTCGAACACCCGGTGTACTTTGTCAGCACCGTACTACGGGATGCGAGAGCGCGCTACCCCATGCCCCGGAAACTCATGCTCGCGCTCCTGGTGGCCTCACGCAAGCTGCGACACTACTTCCAGGGCCACCTCATCAAGGTCATCTCAGCCTACCCGCTGGAAAGGATACTTAGGATCCCTAACTCGGCTGGAAGGGTCGCAGAGTGGAACATCAAGTTGCAAGCGTTCCAGTTGGAGTTCAGCACTACCAGGGTCATCAAGGGGGCCGCACTTGCTGACTTTGTGGTAGAATGGATGGATGTCCCGACACTTGAGGAAGGAGAAGACCGGTCCACCTCCCCAGGAAGTGAGGCTCCGGACGGTTGGATCATGTATTTCGATGGCGCCTTCGCACACCAGGGCGTGGGGGCTGGAGCAGTGCTCATCTCGCCCACCCAAGACAAGCTCTACTACACCGTGCAACTCTGCTTTCAGCACGGCGAGAAGGTCTCCAACAACATCACAGAATACGAAGGCCTCATAGCCAGCTTGAAGGCTGCAGCGGCCCTAGGGGTGAAGCGCGTCACCGTCAGAGGCGACTCACAACTCTTCGTCAACTTCTCCAACAAGGTGTATGAGCCGAAGGGCGAGCATATGGAGGCCTACCTCGCGGAGGTGCGCAAGATGGAGAAACAGTTCTCAGGCCTGGAACTGCAGCACGTGCCCCGGGGCACCAACAAGGAAGCCGACGACATCGCCAGGAGAGCATCCAAGCGGCAACCGCAGGAGCCAGGTGTCTTTGACGAGCGGCTCTTCAAGCCATCAGCTGTGCCACCTCTTTCAAGCATGAATCAGCCTCGGGAGGAGCTCCCCAGCCTCCGGCCGCGGGAGCCCCGGCCTTTGGACCGACCTCCGGAGCTCGGCTGCTCTTGGCGCTCGAGCCCTAGGAGGAATGCTGGACCAAGGAATTTAAGGAGTACTTAACGCACGGGACGTTGCCGGAGAAGAAAGAGGAGGCGGAGCGCGTGGCTCGGCAAGCCACGGCATACTGTATCCAAGATGGTGAGTTATATAGGAAGCGACCGAACGATGTCACACTGCGCTGCATATCTAGCGACCAAGGAAGGGAGTTGCTGATTGACATACACGGAGGGTACTATGGACACCACTCGTCGTCACGGACCCTCGTCAGGAAGGCATTTCCACAGTGGATTCTACTAGCCTACAACACTCAACGACGCAGCCGAGCTGGTGAAGTCTTGCGAAGCTTGCCAATTCCACGCCAAGCAAATCCATCAACCTGCTCAGGGCCTTCAAACTATCCCGCTCACATGGCCATTCGCGGTCTGGGGGCTGGATATCCTAGGACCGTTCCCCCGGGCGCCAGGGGCTACTGTTACCTCTACGTCGCCATCGACAAGTTTACCAAGTGGGTGGAAGTGGAAGCCATTCGTACCATCCCAGCCGGCTCTGCTGTCAAGTTCATCAAAGGCCTCGTGAGCCGCTTCGGGGTCCCCAACCGCATCATCACAGATAATAGTTCGCAGTTTACTAGCAACCTCTTCAAAACCTACTGTGCTAACCTTGGAACGCAGATCTGCTACACTTCAGTGGCCCACCCTAGGAGCAATGGTCAGGCCAAACGTGCTAATGCGGAGGTCCTAAGGGGCCTCAAGACCAGGACAGTCAAGAAGAAGCTGGAGGCCTACGGCAGGGGCTGGCATGACGAGCTCCAGTCCATACTGTGGTCCATCTGGACCACCGCCACCAAGCCAACGGGAGAGACTCCATTCTTCCTCGTCTACGGAGCTGAAGTGGTCCTCCCTCACGAGGTCAAGCATCGCTCCGCACGGGTCCTGGCGTTTGATGAAACGCAGCAGGACGCTACGCGTGGGATGTACCTCGTGTTGGGGGAGGAACGTCGCCGCGAAGCTGCGCTACGGGCGGCGAGGTACTAGCAAGCAGAACAGCGATACCACTGCCGCAACATCCGCTCTAGGACACTCGAGACGGGAGACCTAGTCCTGAGGCGGGTCCTCTCCAGGGAAGGGCTGCATAAGCTTTCACCAATGTGGGAGGGACCGTTCATGGTCGTCCACATCTCCAGGCCTGGAGCCGTGCACCTGGAGACACAAGACGGAGTACCAGTCCAAAACGCCTAGAACATCTAGCACCTCTGCATGTTTTACCCATGAAGCAAGGCCCAGAGCCTGTGAAGCAAGGCCTAGAGCCTGTGAAGAAAGGCCCAGAGCCTGTGAAGAAGGCCCGGTGCCTCTGGAGAATCGCCGCCCATGACACTCTCACGTAATAATGAGTTGGGGTTGTACACGCCCCGGAGTCTCAGGAGTGCTGGCCTCAGGCCCTGGGGCTCCCGCCCACGCCTAGTGGCAGCACTTAGCTCCGCGCTGGTGAGAATACTTAAAGAATAGGTGCCGGACATGTCTTTTCATTTGCTTTACGCATTTGGCTTCCTTTTCCTTAATCAAAATTTGCTTTTGGCATTCCTTGCTGATTTGACCCCCTCGCCTCTCGCTGCGTTTTTTGGCTCGGGTTAGCTCGTGTTCTCCCTCCTGCATGCCTCGCGAGGGGGCTGGGCAGGTGCCCTCGCGGGCACTTTCTCCCTTCTCTGCCTTCTCGCGAGCCACCCTCGTTCGAGCCCAAAAGCTGGCATGCCTCTCCGTTCGAGCCCAAAAGCTGGCGTGCCTCTCCTAGTCCGTGCCCCTCGGGTACCGCGATACAAGGCGCTAGGTCAGGGCCAGGGTGAACAACAAATCTTTTAACGTGCTTCCTAACGAGCTTTTGCAGTTCCCGAGCAAATGCAGACCACCGAGGCAAGATGAACGCGAGGAAATGAGCGCCTCGTGAGGAAGAGGGCGTCCTGGATATACCAGGTTAAGTTATCTTTGCACAAATAACGACACAACACGCATGGTGCCACAACCGAGGAACCATAGTTTGATACATGCCCCCTGGGCCCAAACTGGTTACATTCTTGATGCAGGAAAAAGAGTAAAACAAAATCAGCGTTACGGCAATCTGCGGAGGCAGACCCCTAGCGGCACCCCGAGCCTAGCCGGATCCTTCTTCGTGCTTCACGGAGGCGCGGCGACGAGATGACCAACTGCCGCCTTCAAAGCGGGCACGGCGGCTGGTCGTGGCCACTGCTGCTGGAGCTGTCACCAAAGGAAGAGCCATCGTAGCTGGACAAGATGCAGCTGCCCCCAAGGGTAGGCTCGCCCTCATCCTCGTCGCGACCGTCCCCGAGACTAAGCACCTCCTCACCATCATTCGCCTCAGGGCAGCACCCGGCGCGGCGACCATCTTCCCCAAACACCCTCACGTAGAGGGCTGATTCACCGTCGTACTTGAAGTGGAGGGCGCACCGCCGGCCCAAGCCGTGCGTGTGGGTAAATGTTTGCCAACCGCGGGCCAGGGCTATGTTGCCCGCGGCGGAAGTCACGACTGCGACCCAAGAGGCCTTGCTGCAACAACCATCCGCCTACAGCCAGAGTCCACCTGGACCAAAGGCCGCCAGCTCGTCGGCGAAGAAGCACGGAAGTTGGAGCCAGTTGCCGGCCGGATTCTCCGACCAGACGACAAACTCCGGCAACGCCTCCACCGTGTGGAAACACGGACGGGGGGCTGCGCCACCAAAGCACGCCTCCCCTCATCAACTGGATCGCCATGACTGGGATGACCCCCTCCGCGTGCCGTGGCGCCGCTCCGACAGTGGGCCGCGACAGGGGACGTGGCATGCTTGCGCGGACGGCCACGCACACGCTTGGGCGCCGGCGAGCCGGGCTCCTCGCGAGGGGCCTTCCCCTTCTCAGGGGCAGAGAACTTCCTTCGTGGCGCCATTGGTGGCACAGCGAGCAATGGAGCGAGAAGAAGACATGGGCAAGGCAGGAAGAGATGGTCAACGGGGGCTCCGCCCCCCTCCCCATTTATAGCAAGAGAAGGCCAACCGACACCTCCCACGATCGCAGGTAATGATCGTTTTCCTTGCATGTCGCATGGACTCGTCAAATCACGCAGTTGCCGAGGCAGCGTGGGGAAGTGGAGACGCCCACGTCCAATTAACCGCCACGCGTCAATCGAGGCCGCAGGTTTTTGGGGCCTGCGGTGCTCCATACTTGGCCCTTGGCTTTGCCGCGAAGCCAAGCCCGAGCGCGCCTTGGGCCCGGGGGCTACTGTCGGTGTCCTGGGAATGGGGGTCCCCAAACTTGCCTGCCTGCGGCCCGCTACGTAGCTAAGACAGCAGGTCGTACGGCCCATCTTCATCAACAAGGCATCCAAGACCCTCGTGAGGGGCCAAGCCTCGCGAGGCGGACGACACAAGGCCTCCTCTGGAGCGGCCTAGTCAGGCAAGCTCACGGGGAGCGGAGATACCAAGGCGAGGCGAACCTCACGAGGCTCTCGTGACGTGAGCCATGACGATCGACACCAGGCGGGCGCCAGCGCGGGCAGCGTCCTTGTTTCCTCTTTGGTGCTAAGGAAACCAGCGCAGGCGAGGAGTACTGAGGCATCAGGCAAAGGTTGCCATTTTGGTGCAATCAGACCAAGACCAGAAGGACGGCAAGACGGAGGTCATCGTGGAGCCCAAGACGGCGTCACCACCAGAGCCTTTGGCAGGCGAAGACCACTTTTGTCAGGATGGCTTGTACTAGCTGTCCCCCTTCAAATTTGCCCGCCATTGTTGGCTCCCTTCCCGCTCAAGATTTGGGAAGAGGATCATGGCCTCTATAAGTAGGACTAGCCAACACCATAGGCAAGGGGGACGACGAGATCTTAGATCATCCCCAGCCACACAAGTTGGTGATGACCCACAAGTATAGGGGATCTATCATAGTCCTTTCGATAAGTAAGAGTGTCGAACCCAACGAGGAGCAGAAGGAAATGATAAGCAGTTTCCAGCAAGGTAGTCTCTGCAAGTACTGAAATAAGTGGTAACAGATAGTTTTGTGATAGGATAATTTGTAACGAGCAACAAGTAACAAAAGTAAATAAAGTGTAACATGGTGGCCCAATCCTTTTTGTAGCAAAGGACAAGCCTGGACAAACTCTTATATAGAAAAAAGCGCTCCCGAGGACACATGGGAATATCATCAAGCTAGTTTTCATCACGCTCATATGATTCGCGTTCGGTACTTTGATAATTTGGTATGTGGGTGGACCAGTGCTTGGGTGCTGCCCTTACTTGGACAAACATCCCACTTATGATTAACCTCTATTGCAAGCATCCGCAACTACAACAAAAGTATTAAGGTAAACCTAACCATAGCATGAAACATATGGATCCAAATCAGCCCCTTACGAAGCAACGCATAAACTAGGGTTTAAGCTTGTGTCACTCTAGCAACCCATCATCTACTTATTACTTCCCAATTCCTTCCTCTAGGCCCAAACAATGGTGAAGTGTCATGTAGTCAACGTTCACATAACACCACTAGAGGAGAGACAACATACATCTCATCAAAATATGGAACGAATACCAAATTCATATGACTACTAATAGCAAGACTTCTCCCATGTCCTTAGGAACAAACGTAACTACTCACAAAGCATAAACATGTTCATAATCAGAGGGGTATTAATATGCATATAGGATCTGAACATATGATCTTCCACCAATTAAACCAACTAGCATCAACTACAAGGAGTAATTAACACTACTAGCAACCTACTACCACCAATCCCGGACTTGGAGACAAGAATTGGATACAAGAGATGAACTAGGGTTTTGAGAGGAGATGGTGCTGATGAAGATTTTGATGGAGATTTCCCTCTCCCGATGAGAGGAGCATTGGTGATGATGATGGCAATGATTTCCCCCTCCTGGAGGGAAGTTTCCCTGACAGAACAGCTCTGCCGGAGCCCTAGATTGGTTCCGCCTCATGGCGGCGGAGTTTCGTCCGAGAAGATGGCTTCCTATTTTTTCCCATCGAAATACTTCATATAGCATAAGATGGCCACCGGAGGGCCACCAAGGGGCCCACGAGGTAGGGGGGCGCGCCCCCCACCCTCGTGGGCAGGGTGTGGCCCCCCTGCTGAATTCCTTCCGCTGAGTATTTTTTATATATTCTGAAAACGTCTTCCGTGAAGTTTCAGGACTTTTGGAGCTGTGCAGAATAGGTCTCTAATATTTGCTCCTTTTCCAGCCCAGAATCCCATCTGCCGGCATTCTCCCTCTTTATGTAAACCTTGTAAAATAAGAGAGAATAGGCATAAGTACTGTGACATAATGTGTAATAACAGCCCATAATGCAATAAATATCGATATAAAGAATGATGCAAAATGGACGTATCAACTCCCCCAAGCTTAGACCTCGCTTGTCCTCAAGCGAAAGCAGAAATCGAAAAATATGTCCACATGTTTAGAGATAGAGGTGTCGATAAAAATAAAATACGGACATGAGGGCATCATGATCAGTCTTAGAACAGCAATTTATATAATTCTTGTCATATAATCTTTTATGCTAGAGTAATAATTCAATCACAATTTCAAATATGAATCGTAAACTTCATTGAAAACTAACAAACTATAATCTCAGTCATTGGAGCAATTGCAGTTTATCATAACATAGGAACGAGTCAATGTATAAGAGGTTTTTAGCAAGTCCACATACTCAACTATCATATAGTCTTTCACAATTGCTGACACTCACGCGATACTTATGGGTATGGAGTTTTAATCAGCCACAGAGAAAGATAGGGGCTTATAGTTTTGCCTCCCAACGTTTTACCTCAGGGTAATGTCAACAATAATAGTTCATGAAAACTCACATCCAATTAGCCATATATGCCAGGATCTTTCCAACATACTGTGCTTGCCAAAGGATAAAATGTAAAAAGGATGGGTGAAGATCACCATGACTCTTATATAAGGTAGGAGATAAAAGTAAAAGATAGGCCCTTCGCAGAGGGAAGCAGAGGTTGTCATGCGCTTTTATGGTTGGATACACAAAATCTTAATGCGAAAGAACGTCACTTTATATTGCCACTTGTGATATGGACCTTTATTATGCAGTCTATCGCTTTTATTTATTCCATATCACACAATCGTATAAAGCTTATTTTCTCCCACACTAATAAGTCATACATATTTAGAGAGGAAATTTTTTATTGCTTGCACCAATGACAACTTACTTGGAGGATCTTACTCAATCCATAGGTAGGTATGGTGGACTCTCATGGCAAAACTAGTTTAAAGGGAATTTGGAAGCACAAGTAGTATCTCTACTTGGTGCAATGAATTTGGCTAGCATGAGGGGGAAAGGCAAGCTCAACATGTTGGAGGATCGAAGAATTTATCTCGGATGTAAGAAAACATAACCCATTACGTTGTGTTCCTTGTCCAACGTCAACTCTTTAGCATGTCATATTTTAATGAGTGCTCACAATCATAAAAGATGTCCAAGATAGTATATTTATATGTGAAGACCTCTCTTTCTTTATTACTTCCTATTAATTGCAACGATGACCGAAACTATGTTTGTCAACTCTCAACAACTTTTATTCATCATACCTTTTCTATGTGAGCTCATTACTCTCCATAAGATTCACATGATCTCTTTGTTTCTTTTTATTTATTTCTCTTTTCTTTTATTCACTTAAGATCATGGCAAAATAATCAAGCCCTTGACTCAACACTAATCTTTATTATATATAGCTCATAGACTCGATTACATAGAAGGATCATAAAGCAAAACTCACAACTAGATCATACTAAAGGCTTTTATTCTACTAGATCAAAATATTTCCAAAAGGATCGAACTAAGAAAAACAGTAAAGATAAAAGTGATGGTGATACGATACCGGGGCAGTCCCCCAAGCTTGGCAGTTGCCAAGGGTAGTGCCCATGCCCATGTGATTATGTCTCTCTTTTCGGGGATGGTGATGTGATGTTCTTGGCGATGATGCCCCTCAAGATACGATTCTCCTACTCAAGCTTGTTGACTTGCTGCTTGAGGTCCATTATTTCCTTTCGGAGTTTTCCTGTAACAGCCAAAGCTCCCTGCACCCAAGGGTGCTGCATAGCTGCGGGAGAACTAGTGACACTCTTTTTCATATTCTCATAAGAAAGAAATCTAACATTGGAAGGGATAACCGAGTTTGGAATAGCCGAGCTCTACAGTTCTCCCATTGTGAATCCAGCTTGGAGGCGGGAAGTGACTTCTTGATCCTCTTCCATGGCATCTATCCTCTTCAAATCATCCTCCATCTCGTCCTCCGTTGCTGGCCCAAAGGGGTCAACGTGGTTGTTTGTCGTTGATCTCGGTGCCGGATGAGACACCGGCTCTCCCCCGACTGACTCTTGCGAAGACATCCTGCTCTAATCTGCAGCAGCAACAACTCGAAACACAAACAGAGGATAATTGCGTGATACGAGAGTCAAAACCCCCGGGAGATTATATAATGAATTTTTAGCGACCAAAATATGTGTCGTGTACAAAAACGGAGTCCGGAGAGCACACGAGGTGCCCACGAGGTAGGGGGCGCGCCCTCCACCCTCGTGGAGCCCTCGTGTCCTTCCCGGACTGCTTCTTATTTTTCTATTTTTCTAAATATTCCAAAACGGAGAAATATTGCCTTAAAAACTGTTTTGGAGTCGGTTTACTTACCATACCACATACCTATTCCTTTTCAGAGTCTGAAGCGTTCCGGAAAGTGTCCCTTATGTATTCCTCCGGGGTTACGGTTTCAATAATATTGGTTTCAACATTTATGGGATTACCTGAGATATAATGTTTGATTCTTTGACCGTTCACCACCTTCGGATTTGTGCCTTCGAAGTTGTTGATTTTTATGGCACCGGAACAATAGACCTCCTCGATAACGTAAGGAACTTCCCATTTAGAGAGAAGTTTTCCTGCAAAAAATCTTAAACGGCAGTTGTATAGAAATACATAATCACCTACGTTAAACTCACGCTTTTGTATCCTTTTATCATGCCATCTTTTAACTTTTTCTTTAAACAACTTGGCATTTTCGTAGGCTTGGGTTCTCCATTCATCGAGTGAGCCAATATCAAATAACCTCTTCTCACCGGCAAGTTTAAAATCATAATTGAGCTCTTTAATAGCCCAATATGCCTTGTGTTCTAGTTCGAGAGGTAAGTGACATGCTTTTCCATAAAGCATTTTATACGGAGACATACCCATAGGATTTTTATATGCATTTCTATAGGCCCATAATGCATCATCAAGTTTCTTGGACCAATTCTTTCTAGACCTATTGATAGTCTTTTGCAAAATTAATTTGAGCTCTCTATTACTCAATTCTACTTGACCACTAGACTGGGGGTGATAAGGGGATGCAATTCTATGATTAACATCATATTTAGCAAGCATTTTACGGAAAGCACCATGAATAAAATGTGAACCACCATCAGTCACTAAATATCTAGGGACTCCAAATTTGGGGAAAATAACTTCTTTAAGCATTTTAATAGAAGTGTTATGATCAGCACTACTAGTTGGAATAGCTCCTACCCACTTAGTAACGTAATCAACAACAACTAGAATATGTGTATAACCATTAGAGGAAGGAAAGGGTCCCATATAGTCAAAGCCCCAAACAACAAATGGTTCAATAACGAGTGAATAGTTCATGGGCATTTCTTGACGTCTACTAATATTACCAATTCTTTGACATTCATCACAAGATAAGACAAACTTACGGGCGTCCTTGAAGAGAGTAGGCCAATAAAAACCACATTGCAATACCTTATGTCCAGTCCTATCTCCAGCATGGTGTCCTCCATAAGCTTCAGAGTGACACTTGCGTAGGATCTGTTCATGTTCATGCTCAGGTACACAACGTCTAATAATACCATCTACTCCTTCTTTATAAAGATGTGGGTCATCCCAAAAGTAATGCCTCAAATCATAGAAGAACTTTTTCTTTTGCTGGTATGTGAAACTAGGTGGTATAAACTTAGCAACAATGTAATTAGCATAATCAGCATACCATGGAGCAGTATGAGAAGCATTTATAACATATAATTGCTCATCAGGAAAGCTATCATCAATAGGTAGTGGGTCATCAAGCACATTTTCTAACCTAGACAAGCTGTCTGCAACGGGGTTCTCCGCTCCCTTTCTATCAACAATATGTAAGTCAAATTCTTGTAGCAAGAGAACCCATCTAATAAGTCTAGGTTTAGCATCTTTCTTTTCCATAAGATATTTAATAGCAGCATGATCAGTGTGAATAGTTACTTTAGAATCAACAATATAAGGTCTGAACTTATCACAAGCAAATACAACTGCTAAGAATTTTTTTCAGTGGCAGCATAATTTCTTTGAGCATTGTCTAGGGTTTTACTATCATATTCAATAACATTTAGTTTCTTATCAACTCTTTGCTCTAGAACAGCACCTACAACATATTCACTAGCATCACACATAATTTCAAAGGGTAAATTCCAATCAGGTGGTTGAACAATAGGTGCAGAGATCAATGCTTTCTTAAGTATTTCAAATGCTTCTACACAATCATCATCAAAGACAAATGGTATATCTTTTTGTAATAAATTAGTCAGAGGCCGAGAAATTTTGGAGAAGTCCTTAATGAACCTCCTATAAAAACCGGCGTGACCAAGGAAACTTCCTATACCTTTGATGTCCTTGGGACATGGAATCTTTTCAATAGCATCAACCTTGGCTTTATCAACTTCAATACCTCTTTCAGAAACTTTGTGCCCCAAGACAATACCTTCATTATGTTGGAAATATGCCCTAGAGGCAATAATAAAAGCATTATTATTATATTTCTTTGTTCATGATAATTGTCTTTATTCATGCTATAACTGTATTATCCGGAAATCGTAATACACGTGTGAATACATAGACCATAATATGTCCCTAGTAAGCCTCTAGTTGACTAGCTCGTTGATCAACAGATAGTCATGGTTTCCTGGCTATGGACATTGGATGTCATTGATAACGGGATCACATCATTAGGAGAATGATGTGATGGACAAGACCCAATCCTAAGCATAGCACAAAGATCGTGTAGTTCGTTTGCTAGAGCTTTTCCAATGTCAAGTATCTTTTCCTTTGACCATGAGATCGTGTAACTCCCGGATACCGTAGGAGTGCTTTGGGTGTATCAAACGTCACAACGTAACTGGGTGACTATAAAGGTGCATTACAGGTATCTCCGAAAGTGTTTGTTGGGTTGACACGGATCGAGACTGGGATTTGTCACTCCATATAACGGAGAGGTATCACTGGGCCCACTCGGTAATGCATCATCATTATGAGCTCAAGGTGACCAAGTGGTTGATCACGGGATCATGCGTTATGGTACGAGTAAAGTGACTTGCCGGTAACGAGATTGAACAAGGTATTGGGATACCGACGATCGAGTCTCGGGCAAGTAACATACCGATTGACAAAGGGAATTGTATACGGGGTTGATTAATCCTCGACATCGTGGTTCATCCAATGAGATCATCGTGGAGCATGTGGGAGCCATCATGGGTATCCAGATCCCGCTGTTGGTTATTGACCGGAGAGTCGTCTCGGTCATGTTTGCTTGTCTCCCGAACCCGTAGGGTCTACACACTTAAGGTTCGGTGACGCTAGGGTTGTGAAGATATGTATATGCAGTAACCCGAATGTTTTTCGGAGTCCCGGATGAGATCCCGGACGTCACGAGGAGTTCCGGAATGGTCCGGAGGTAAAGAATTATATATAGGAAGTGCTGTTTCAGCCATCGGGACAAGTTTCGGGGTTATCGGTATTGTACCGGGACCACCGGAGGGGTCCCGGGGGCCCACCGGGTGGGGCCACCTATCCCGGGGGGGCCACATGGGCTGTAGGGGGTGCGCCTTGGCCTGTATGGGCCAAGGGCACCAGCCCCTATAGGCCCATGCGCCTAGGGTTTCCATATGGGAGGAGTCCCACTAGTGGAAGGCACCCCTGAGTGCCTTGGGGGGGAGGGAAACCTCCCCTGGCCGCCGCACCAAGGAGATTAGATCTCCTGGGCTGGCGCACCACCCCCCCTTGTCCCTCCTATATATAGTGGGGGAGAGGAGCGATTTTATACCTCAGCCTTTGGTGCTTCCTCTCTCCCCGTTACGTCTCTCTCTCGTAGTATAGGCGAAGCCCTGCTACTGTGACGCCCTGCATCCACCACCACGCCGTCGTGCTGCTGGATCTTCATCAACCTCTCTTCCCCCCTTGCTGGATCAAGAAAGGAGGAGACGTCATCCGTTCCGTACGTGTGTTGAACGCGGAGGCATCGTCCGTTCGGTGCTAAGATCATCGGTGATTTGAATCACGTCGTGTTCGACTACATCATCCCCGTTCTTTGAACGCTTCCGCTCGCGATCTACAAGGTACGTAGATGCATCTAATCACTCGTTGCTAGATGAACTCATAGATGGATCTTGGTGAAACCGTAGGAAAATTTTTGTTTTCTGCAACGTTCCCCAACACATTAACCATAAAGTGGCACTCTTCCCAATTCAAGACAAGATTAGTTTCTTCACATCTCTGCAAAACTCGATCAAGGTTGCTTAAGAAATCATCAAAAGAAGAACCATAAACGGAGAAATCATCCATGAAAACCTCACAAATCTTTTCACAAAAGTCAGAGAATATAGCCATCATGCATCTTTGAAAGGTAGCAGGTGCATTACATAAAACAAAAGGCATACGTCTATAAGCAAAAGTACCAAAAGGGCAAGTAAAAGTAGTCTTTGATTGATCCTTAGCTGACACAGGTATTTGAGAGAAACCAGAATAACCATCTAGGAAGCAAAAATTTGTATGTTTAGATAATCTTTCTAGCATTTGATCGATAAAAGGTAAGGGGTAATGATCCTTTTTAGTGGCCTTATTTAATTTGCAGAAATCAATTACCATCCTATAACCTGTAATAATTCTTTGAGGAATCAATTCATTTTTATCATTAGGAACAATAGTAATACCTCCCTTCTTAGGGACACAATGGACAGGACTTACCCACTGACTATCAGCAACAGGATAGATTATACCTACCTCAAGGAGCTTTAGTATCTCCTTTCTTACCACTTCTTTCATTTTAGGGTTCAGTCGTCATTGATGATCACAAACTGGTTTAGCATCTTCTTCCAAATTAATTTTATGTTGACATAGAGTGGGACTAATGCCCTTAAGATCATCAACAGTATACCCAATAGCAGCATGGTGCTTCTTCAGAGTTTTCAATAATCTCTCTTCCTCATGCTCTGAAAGGTTAGCACTAATAATAACAGGGTATATCTTTTTCTCATCAAGATAAGCATATTTAAGAGTATCAGGTAACGGTTTAAGCTCAAACACGGGATCACCCTTGGGTGGAGGAGGATCCCCTAGGATTTCAACAGGCAAATTGTGTTTCAGAATAGGTTCCTGTTTAAAGAATACTTCATCTATTTTCCTTCTTTCATTCATAAACATATCATTTTCATGGTCTAGCAAATATTGTTCTAAAGGATCACTAGGAGGTACGGCAATAGAAGCAAGACCAATAATTTCATCCTTACTAGGTAATTCTTCTTCATGGTGTTGTCTACTGAATTTAGAGAAATTAAATTCATGAGTCATATCATCTAAACCGATAGTAACAACATCCCTTTTGCAATCTATGGTAGCACTAACAGTATTTAAGAAGGGTCTACCAAAAATAATGGGACAAAAGCTATCTTGTGGGGAACCAAGAACAAGAAAATAAACAGGATATTTAGTTTTCCCACACAAGACTTCAACATCTATAACAATTCCCATTGGTGAAATAGTATCTCTATTGGCAAGTTTAATTGTGACATCAATATCTTCTAACTCAACAGGTGCAATATCATGCATAATTTCTCTATATAGGCTAATAGGTATTGCACTAGCACTGGCACCCATATCACGTAAGCCATGATAACAATGATCTCCTATTTTAACAGAAATAACAGGCATGCCTACCACAGGTCTAGGTTTAGCAATTCTAGCAGTTTCATCACAGAAATAAATAACATGCCCATCAATATTATCAGAGAAGAGATCTTTAACAATAGCAATATTAGGTTCAACTTTATCTTTCTCAGGAGGTGTATAAGTTTTAATATTGCTTTTACGAACCACAGTTGAAGCTTTAGCATGATCCTTTATCCTAACAGGGAAAGGTGGTTTCTCAATATAAGAAGTAGGAACAATAGGATCATTATAAGTGATAGTATTTTCTTCAACTTTAATAGGTGCAGCAACTTTTACTTCTATGGGAGAATGATATTTAAACCACTTCTCCTTGGGGAGATCAACATAAGTAGCAAAAGATTCACAGAAAGAAGCTACTATCTCAGAGTCAAGTCCATATTTAGTGCTAAATTTACGGAAAACATCGGTATCCATAAAAGATTCAACACAATCAAACCTAGGTGTCATACCTGACTCCTTACCTTTGTCGAGGTCCCAATCTTCAGACTTTTGTTTAATTCTTTCCAATAAATCCCATTTGAATTCAATAGTCTTCATCATAAAAGAGCCAGCACAAGAAGTATCAAGCATGGTGCGATTGTTAACAGAAAGCCAAGCATAAAATTTTTGAATAATCATTTCTCTTGAGAGCTCATGATTGGGGCATGAATATAACATTGATTTAAGCCTCCCCCAAGCTTGAGAGATGCTTTCTCCTTCGCGAGGCCAAAAATTATATATATAATTGTGATGACGATGAACAAGATGCATAGGACAAAACTTCTGATGAAATTCCAATTTCAATCGTTTGTAATTCCAAGACCCCATATCATCACATAGCCTATACCATCTCGATGCATATCCCTTCAAAGATAAAGGGAAGACCTTCTTCTTAACAACATCTCCGGGTACACCTGCAAGCTTAAATAATCCACAAACTTTATCCACACATATCATATGCTCATCAGGATGTTTTGTTCCATCTCCTAAAAAAGGATTAGCTAGCAGTTTTTCTATCATACCCGAAGGAGTTTCAAAGCAGACATTTTCATTTTCATTTTCATTTTCAGTAGGTTGAGTAGGTTGAGGAGAAACTCTTTGCTCTACTGGTCGGGGTGAAGATACCCCAAACAAGCCCCTCAGAGGATTACTTTCCATAGTAACAAGTGACGGTAAATTTCAGCACACTATATAAATTTTTCCTTACCAAATTCCACCAACTAGAGGCGCTTCACTCCCCGGCAACGGCGCCAGAAAAGAGTCTTGATGACCCACAAGTATAGGGGATCTATCGTAGTCCTTTCGATAAGTAAGAGCGTTGAACCCAACGAGGAGCAGAAGGAAATGATAAGCGGTTTCCAGCAAGGTATTCTCTGCAAGTACTGAAATAAGTGGTAACAGATAGTTTTGTGATAGGATAATTTGTAACGAGGAACAAGTAACAAAAGTAAATAAAGTGCAACAAGGTGGCCCAATCGTTTTTGTAGCAAAGGACAAGCCTGGACAAACTCTTATATAGAAAAAAGCGCTCTCGAGGACACATGGGAATATCATCAAGCTAGTTTTCATCACGCTCATATGATTCTCGTTCGGTACTTTGATAATTTGGTATGTGGGTGGACCAGTGCTTGGGTGCTGCCCTTACTTGGACAAACATCCCACTTATGATTAACCTCTATTGCAAGCATCCGCAACCACAACAAAAGTATTAAGGTAAACCTAACCATAGCATGAAACATATGGATCTAAATCAGCCCCTTACAAAAAAACGCATAAACTAGGGTTTAAGCTTCTGTCACTCGAGCAACCCATCATCTACTTATTACTTCCCAATGCCTTCCTCTAGGCCCAAACAATGGTGAAGTGTCATGTAGTCGAACTTCACATAACACCACTAGAGGAGAGACAACATACATCTCATCAAAATATCGAACGAATACCAAATTCACATGACTACTAATAGCAAGACTTCTCCCATGTCCTCAGGAACAAACGTAACTACTCACAAAGCATAAACATGTTCATAATCAGAGGGGTATTAATATGCATATAGGATCTGAACATATGATCTTCCACCAATTAAACCAACTAGCATCAACTACAAGGAGTAATTAACTCTACTAGCAACCTACTAGCACCAATCCCGGACTTGGAGACAAGAATTGGATACAAGAGATGAACTAGGGTTTTGAGAGGACATGGTGCTGATGAAGATGCTGATGGAGATTGCCCTCTCCCAATGAGAGGAGCATTGGTGATAACGATGGCGATGATTTCCCCCTCCCGGAGGGAAGTTTCCCCGACAGAACAGCTCTGCCGAAGCCCTAGATTGGTTCCGCCAAGGTTCCGCCTCGTGGCGGCGGAGTTTCGTCCAAGAAGATGGCTTCCTATTTTTTCCCATCGAAAGACTTCATATAGCAGAAGATGGCCACCGGAGGGACACCAAGGGGCCCATGAGGTAGGGGGCGCGCCCAGGGGGTAGGGCGCGCCCCCCACCCTCGTGGGCAGGGTGTGGCCCCCTGGTGAATTTCTTCTGCTGAGTATTTTTTATATATTATGAAAACGTATTCCGTGAAGTTTCAGAACTTTGGGAGCTGTGCAGAATAGGTCTCTAATATTTGCTCCTTTTCCAGCCCAGAATCCCAGCTGCCGGCATTCTCCCTCTTTATGTAAATCTTGTAAAATAAGAGAGAATATGCATAAGTATTGTGACATAATGTGTAATAACAGCCCATAATGCAATAAATATCGATATAAAAGCATGATGCAAAATGGACGTATCAGTTGGCCAGGCACAAGAACACCTCAACCTCAGGAGGCTGTTCTTCCCCTTGTATTGTTCATCATCAGCCCAAGAGGCACTCCACCACCACCACACTAGAGTAGGGTATTACACCACAACGGTGGACCGAACCAGTATAAATCTTGTGTCTTTCTGTGTTGCGAGTTCGTCAAGTTCGTCCGCGAGATCTTAGCGAGTTAGGGCGTAGATCGGCGGGAGGAAAAGACTTCGCGCGCACCCCAGTGTTCGAACCTTAAGGGTTTGCCGGAATCCCACATCCGACACCAACCAATTGTGTTTGGTGGATCCAATGGCATTATGGAACGTTGAGTCCCAATATCTCATTTTCATCATCTCTTGGTCTAAATAGATCTTTCTCTACGTCTAGAGAATGAACTACCATGAGAGTTACGGATGGATAAGATTTGTCCACAATGAATTTCTCAAATATATTATGGATATAGACAACATAGTGTACCATAATGTATGAATGAAGGTGCTTAATTTGTAGTAACGAGCGGTATTTTGGTTTACCCAAATCCTTCAGTTTAAACTCCGTCATTTGGATGATTACATGTGTCATCATTGCAGACACACAAACATGGATACTCATCATTGTAGGAGTAATCCTTGTGTATAAGGATCTCACTACGTTAGTTGTACCATATGTACTCACAATAATAAGTCATATGGTGACTTACTGAATTTACACAATGTATGTTGCATTTTGTATTTCGATTCAAAATTGAGATTCCATCGGGAATCAATCATATATGTCTGAATCTTGTGATCCACATGGATATGTAAGCACTACATCTATCAGCTGCAGAGATAGATGATTTTGTACTGCCAATGATATAAGTTATCGGAATGAGATTCCACCTCTGGAGAATAGTTGGGTATCTGTGTGAACCCTTGTGATACAATACTTGCTCTTTGTTTCACCACCTCGTTGTTCTCAATTCTGTTTCCAGAAGAAAACTGGTGTAGGTATTGCTTATGAATACCTTCCCATTATTGAGCAAGATCATTTCTACCTAGATTATACCCTTTGCTTGAGTTCAGTCCGAGTGTTGTTCACACTTTGCCATGGCCATGGTCTTTGGATCTGAATCATTTGAAAGGTTTTTGCAATCTAGTTGAGAAATGTATGTCGACAATTGTAGACTTCCGGTTATATGATTCTCCAGAATCTATATATCAATATATAGTTGATGGAAATATCGTTACCCATGGTGACTGCTTGCGATTTCCCAATGCGATTGAGTCGGGTATTCCGATGACCCGGTCATTGTGTGCACTATGACCTGGGTTGGTGGAGGTTTCCCTTCCACTGGGTGTATACTGCCCATTAGGTGTCTGTCAGCGTGAAGTTGACTTGCATTTACTGATTCACGGGCCTTAATATCCTTGCTTGCGAGAAACTGAATCCTCATGTACTTGTGCCATACATCTCCCCCTGTTGCTTTGAATGGGGAGTGGAGCAGATTTTGCTGGTACCTCCACTCTTTCAACATACTTTCGCATGATTGTAGGATTATGTGACACCTTTATAGTCAGTAAATGAATGTGGTGGGTTATTTGCAATGTGTTGCAAATCTTCTGAACGCATGGTTCAGATCTTCGAGTACGTGGATTTGAGGCAGAAATGTGTTGAACATTCCACTAATTTCCTAGCATTCTTTATGGTACTTGAAATCTCCCCCTAATGCCTGGAAATGTTCCTCATTGAATCAACATACTGGCCTTGAATAACTCCCCATGCGAGGGGCTTGAGGTATTGACGGAAATACCGTTATTCCTCACATAGATCCCAACTATATGTTGAGGGGCCAATGATGTATGCCGCGTGGTGATATCGGCATGTAACCGAATTATCGCAGATGGGAAATACTTGGTAGGTTTCCACATATCAAAGATAGAGGGGAACAATAGTATGTAGTTTTGTCATGGGTGTGTAAAACTGCATGACTCCAACGTAAAGTCGGTAAGTTGCAATTCCAAAGTAAAGATAATGCAATGAGCTTAACTCTTTGGATAGGATTCTACCAAACTATTTTGAGTCTAGACATTAGGAAAAATTGCTAAACTTCAATCCAAAGGCCATAGAGAAGGCGCTCAAGGAGAATTCTACAATGTTATCCATTCGATTTTCTTGAAATCGATGTCAAGATAACGAGCCAATGGTTTCGTGTGAATAAAGCACACACTTAAGACGATCATGTAGATATTTCTTTTAGAACCATGGAATACCTGAATAGTCTACTCAATGGCTGGGAAGAGCCACTTACCTCGACTTGATGCATTCAAGGACTCTGAGTGGTTCAGCGTGGACTTTAAGGTGTGCAGGCCTTAAAATTAGCTTCCCCGTGTCACTTGTAGTGCACATAAAATCCAAATGTTATTAGAATTTAGCATCATAATGATCATAAACTATTGGAATTGCTGATAGTTTCGTTTTCAACCCAATGTCTCGATGACCAAGGCGAGTATGCCAAGTTTTGTCATGTACATGACACTCTGAAAAACTATCTCGTACACAACATGTGCTACGGGTTGTGTCGTATGTGTAGTACAATCCAGATGATACACAGAGAATGTGCTTGCCATATCCGTTGCATATGGTAAAGAGAAGTTATTTCTCTTTGTTGTCATCATAAGTTTCGCTATGGAAACTACTTTGACGGATACCTCTATAGTTTAGTAGGGTAGGAGTTAAAATTGAAAGCAATAAAGCATCCTGACATTACTTGAGTACCCACAGGAATAGTAAATATGACTCGAGTTGAGCCAACAATTACCTCATCGTGTCTAGCGATAGTTACAATTTCTCCTTTTCTCTCAGCGAGAGTGGAAACATTTCACTTTCCTGAGTATAGAGTTTGTGGTGCATATGCCCACAAGGCACATATAATCCTTCATCAGGTTGACCCCCGTAGAAATCTATATATACACTTGAAGATTTTCAATATAAAAATCTTTGTCAAATATATGTAGAATACATATTAATATATTTGTACCAAAGTGCTGATACAATATATTATGATATACAATATATGATGACAACAATACTTATGTTGTTACCACAATATCAGAAATGGACATAAATTATATTGATCACTCAGGAGATTTAGAGACTAGACCAAGTTTTCAAACATGTTGATTGAGGCATATTCAACCATCATGTTCTCCGTGCTCACAGCTGGTGATGTCGGATTGAAGGTTGAAGTAAGATTCAAACCTTTGCCCTTGAGGTTCATTGTATCCTAGGAATTGCTGATACAGAATAACCAGATGCTGAGCTCTTAATCTAATGCCTTATGATATATAAGACACCATTTTTCTGTTAGCGGTGTGATCCTGACCAGAGGTGAATCCAGGATTGCACACATTATCCCACGAGACACAAGAGCGATCATGATGTCCATGGCCTAGATAGGGCAGTGGTGGCCATTGAGTGCGAATGCCTCAAACTCTATAGCCATATGTTACCTCTATGGGTAAACTAGAGATAATTAATTTACAGTTAGTAAATTAAAGACCATCATGGTTAGTGTTGTAATGAACTTAGCAAAATCAATGGAAATTTCAAGAAGTTGGCTTGAAACCATTAGTGTGAATCTCAAATTGCTAAGTATGACACCTTGGAGGTAATCTCCAAAATGGAGTAGATCAGCAGCATAGGAAGCATAATGTGATGAAATCGGTAGATACTCACTCCTAATGGCTTATGTCATGACTTAGTAAAATGTGTGGGAGAGCACTTTGTAAATCAATCATAATGTCGAAACGACAAAAATATAGGCTTTATCAGTAGTTAACGATAATCTGCGTATGCAGTAGATCCATATGACTACCTTGTGATCTCAAGCATCAATTTAAAGAAAATCACCTTGAATTTTGCATCCGTATTAGCAAGAAATTGAAAATCTCAATTGCAAATAGACGTATTAATCTCAACATGTGGTTAACATGGAAATAAATACATCATAGAAATATTCCGGAATACCTCATACTCAACGGAGAAACAGTACTGCAGAGGTACTGAATTTATCTTTGTAAGAGATTAAAAAAATCTTAATTGCAAATGGACATAATTAATCTCAACACGTGATAAACGTGGAAAAGTATTACATCAACTTAAGATCTGGAATACATCTTGGTACTCAACAGAAAAATGCTACTAATGTAGTGAATAATAATGATGTTGCAAACTTGATGTTCAAGTGAAAAACTTGAATTGTATATACCTCAAATTAAAATGAGATGGTCTTCTATCAAGTTGTAAGATAATTCAGCGAGCTGAATTAATAATTTGCGAGAGAAAATTGATCTCAATCGCAATGAGATTGTTTTGTGGGAAAATAATAATTCTCAATCGCAAATCTATATTGTTATGCGAGAAAACTTAATCTTAATCGCGGAAAACATGTTCTAGAGAATTTGATATGTGGTAAACACATTGAACATGTCAAGTATCAACATAGACATATTTTTGGAATTCTAAAACTCAACAGAAAATATAGTAATTAACAGGGTCCAAGACAGGCAAGTACTAGTAAATAGTACTGTTAGCAGGACAAATTTACAAACTCACCAAAATAGAAAGGTATTGTGCAAAATTAGCCTAGACCATTGTTTCGGTCTGTTCTGCAAATTCCTGCAACTGTAGAGACCATGATGCAAAATATGCCTTATCTCTCTTGCGCCGTTCCCCATGGAAGCAACCACTACTGTCGGCCACGGGGCGCGACACACGGCCAGGTGTGGGGGCGGCTGCATCAACATCGACGACTGCAGCGTTGAGGAGCCGCTCACGCCGGAGCCGAGGGACGAGCAACGATGGGGTCGATGGTCGCCATGTGCTTCAGGATGGAGGCCGCTGCGCTCTTGCGCCGCGCTGGACGGTGCAGCCGCTCTAAACGCCCGTCGTTTCCGCGCCGCAGGAAGCCGCGGGCGTGCATCGAGGCTGCCGCATACGTCGTGCGCAGCGGGAGGGCGTCCAGTGGCCAAGCACGACGCCAGGGCGGATGGCTGTGGCCGCGCCGCAAATAGCACGGTCAAGCCATGGGCCGCTGCGTGCTGCGCGCGGAAAAGAATTCTATAAGACCAGGTTTCACGCGAGACCCACCCTGATGGATGATACGTGGCATTCATAAATCACAAAGCACTTTCACCTCCATTTAAAATCAGGGAGAAAAGAGATTAAATACTTTGTGATTTGTGAATGTCACGTGTCATCTATCCGGACGGGTCTCACCTGCTAATCGTGAGACCTGGTCTCGTATAATTTTTTTCCGCTCCGCGCCGGGAGCCGCCACCGTCTTGGACTGTAGCAGGCCGATAGCCATGGTCACGCGCGACAATGAGAAGCGTGCCAGATGGAGCGTTCGCGCTGTTTGCAGCCGAAAGTCGTCAATGCCGTGGATGCGAGCCGAAGTCGCTGCCTCCGGTCTTGGACAGGAGACCACTTCACCGTGGAGGTTAGTGCCGGATCAGAAAAACAAACGGAATTGCTAATTTTCATCCGGATGAAAATTATTCGTCTTCATCCGTTTTCTGAGCCGTACGTTCTGTTGCGCCGTGATTCGTGGTTTTTCTTTTTTCCCCGTCCTTTTTTGGGCGCTGACTTTTCTTATCAGGCCCGCTGAATTTTTCAATCCGACCCGTTATGCTCCCCTCGCTATCCCGCATCTGTGGCTTCCTCTTTCTCTTCCCATCCTCGTCATTTCCTCTTTTGCCATTTCACACATGCATCCCCTGGAACAGAGGTTGGGAGAGATGGCCATGGCGATTTGGATCTCCCTCTTGGCGATCGATGCAGTTGGTTGTTGGTGACTCATCTGCACTCTTTGTCCCACTCCCCTGCTGCCTCCGCGCCCCGCTCGACCTCCCGTCGGTTGTCTGCAGGATATCTCGCCCCCCGCACCAACCACGGCCCCAATTTCCCGCCTCCTGCCGATTTTTGTTCATCTGATTCGGTAATTTCTCTTGATTTTCTCTTGTTTCACAGATTCTGATTGGTAGTTTTAGGGTTTTTATAGTTAGATCTATGTGTATTTCCCCGCATCGTTCGTGTAGATGTGTGAGGTTCCGCCGTTTCTGGGTTTGAATCTCGTTTGCCATGGCGGATTTCGGCGGCGGAGTGCCTTGTGGTAGGGGGAGGTAGTTCGAGTTTCTCGTTCGTAGGCCGCTCGTCCATGTCCATGGGCAGGCCGAGGTAACTAGAGTGGTGCTCCATGAGGGGGTTTCACTGTTAGTTTTGATTTGATCTGTAACTGCGGTGTTGTTATGTATTGGGGAGGTTTTTGATTAGGTTGGCTTGTTTAGTTGTAGTAGTATGCGATGGTGATCTATCCCTAGGTTGTGCATGCAGGTTTCCCCTAGGCTGACATCCACTTGCATGCAGTGGCGGAGCTTGGTGGGGGCCAACCTGGGCCATGGCCCCCCCAGCTCATATGAATTTTTTTGTATATACCTTAGTATTAGGCATATTTATCCACCAAAAATCATTCAAAAGAAATTATGTTTGCCCCCCCCAACCCATGGCCCCCCCATGATTTCAGCTCAAGCTCCGCCACTGCTTGCATGGTTGCGTGGTTGTAGTTTTTACAATGCAGTTCTCACACATCCCCCTGCAGGTGGATACAGGACTATAGGAATGGGTCAGTAGAATTTGTTGTGTTTCTGAATTTGTTGTGGTTCTCTTCTTTTGTCAGTGGATATTTCCCATTTGTTTTTACAATGTAATTTCAAGTGCATTTACAGTGTAATTTGCTATGGATTTACAGTGTAATTGTGACTAATTTTACACAGTTATTCCTAGTAGATTTTGCAGTGTATTTTCTTAGGGGGTTTACACTATAATTTCTAGTGGATTGTACAGTGTAATCCCCAATGGATTTACAGTGTATTTAGTGTAATTCTTAGGCATGTTGCACTGTAAGTCTTAGTGGGTTTTGTAATTCTATTTTTTGTTTAGCATGTAAGTGTTCTCTGTTGTGCCTGCATGCGCTAGTTAAGTGTTGGATTTTCGCATCCGTGAAAGTGGTCCGGAACTGTAAATTTGAGTAATGTTTCACTTCTAGTGTCAGGTCTCGTTTGTCCTGTGAGCTAGATTGTCTGGTTGAATTCGGCTAGTTGTCTATTTCACTTCGCCTGTTGTTTGTTTCAGTTCAGGTCCCTGTGCATGTCCCAGTCGGATGGGATGCTTTTTGTTTCAGTTCAGATCCCTTTGATTTGCTTGTACGGCTTGTTTCCTCGCTCAACATCACCTACCCAGCAACCAAACTAGTCTACTGTTTGCCCCGTATTCCTTCCATTTCTATTTGTTTGTTTCTTACTCCCTCTGTGTCAAAATAAGTGTCTCAACTTTGTACTAGCTCTAGTACAAATTTGTAATAAGCTCAAGACATTTATTTTGGGACGGAGGGAGTACATTTTTAGATGTTCTTTTACTGATTTGATTCTTAATTTCAGTTGTACTTCCCTATTGGTCTCGATGAGCACTGGTTCTCATTTGTCGTTTGCATCAAAGATAAAGCTTTTGTGTTTCTTGATTCGGCTTATGGATCGTATCACAGAGATATCCGTGATGACCTGGTAATTTTTCTTTACTACACGAATAGTTTTTAATGCTCCTGCTTTGTTCTAGTCCTCTTTTACTTTGTAATCCCATTTTTTTTTGTTTTCCCACTGTATCTCAGTGGTATTTTACAGTGTAAATCTAATTATTTTTTAGGATTTTACACAATAACTCTCAATTGGTTTTTGCAATGTAATTTTCTTGTTTTAAGTGTAATTCTCAAAATGATTTTGCACTATAATTCCTTAGTGAATCGTGTACTCTCAAAATGGTTTGCACTGTAATTATACTTGTTTCTCTCAAATGCAAATTTAATTATCTTGTTTTTACAATGTAATACTCAAAAGATGTTGCACTGTAATTCCTTAGTGAGTTCTCTCAAAGTTTTTGCAGTGTAATTATCAAAAGATTTACAGTGTAATTCTCAAAGTTTTTACACTGTAATTATCTTTTGTTTTACAGTGTAATTCTTATAGTATTTTTGCACTGTAATTCCTTAGTGAGTTCTGTACTTTTTACAGTGTAATTCTCAAAGTATTTTAGACAGTAATTATGTTTTGTTTTACAGTGTAATTCTCAAAGGATTTGCATTGTATCTTTTAGTGGATTTTTACAGTGTGATTCTCAAAAGATTTACACTGTAACTCTCTTAGCGGTTTGCAATGTAATTATACTTGTTTCTCCCAAATACAACTGTAATTATCTTGTTTTACAGTGTAATTCTCAAAGAATTTGCACTGTATTTTCAGTGCATTTTTACAACTAATCCTAAAAAGATTTACACTGTAACTCTCTTAGTGGTTTGCAATGTAATTATCTTATTTTACAGTGTAAGAGTTTGCACTGGATTTTTGCAGTGTAATTCTCAGAAGATTTACACTATAACTCTCTTAGTGGCAGTGTAATTCTCAAAGTTTTTTTTCACGGTAATATCTTTTAGTGTAACTCTCTTATTGGAAGTGTAATTCTCACTGTAATGTTCTTGTTTGATACAGTGTAATTCTCAAAGTATTTGACACTGTAATTTTTTAGTGTAGCTCTAAATGATTTTACACTGTAATAGTCTTGTTTTGATACACTGTAATATCATTTAGTGTAACTCTCTTAGTGGAAGTGCAATTCTCACTGTAAATCTCAAAGTATTTACACTGTAATATCTTAGTGGATATACAGTGTAATTCTCATTTTTTGGATTTTTACTGTGTAACTATCATTGATTTACACTATAACTATTTTATTGGTTTTGTTAGTGGGCTTTACAGTGCAATTCTTAGTGGTTTTACTTGTAAATCGTAGCACCATTTGTACTGGTATCCATTGCTTTGCTCTAGTGCACTTTTAGTTTTTTTCTTGAGTCTACCGATAGCTCTTTTGTACAGTAAATTGGTTTGGTATGCATTTCCTATTTTTTTTTTAGTTGCAACACAGATTCATAATTTGTGTTTAGTTGCAACACAGCGAATGACATGTTTTTCAGCCCCATGAACAGTTGCGACAAGTCTTTCGTAACTAATTTCTTTCGTGATGCATGTTCTTTACTTGCCTTGTCATTTGTTTCATTTTCTTATTCTCCTTTTAGCTTCTCATTTCTTTTTACTAATATTCCGGGTCTCTTTGAATTTCCATGTGTAGGGAGGCAATGCCAAGTGAGGTTCAGAATGTGCGTGGTCCTAGCACAAATGGTGGCTGAGTTCTTATTTTACTAGCATGTAATCCAAGTGAGGTTCAGCACGTGAGGCAATGCCAAGTAGCAATCAAGCTGAGCATAGCAGTATTTTTGGTTTTAGTAGTGGTCTGTATGTTTAATATTACACTGTAATTATTAATGTTTAATCTTAGCAAACTATTTGGATTATTGGTGGATTTACAATGTCATTTTAGTGCATTTTGCAGTGTCATTTTTAATGCACCTTACACTGTAATTCTTAGTGGGCATGGTAGAAATTAGTGTGGTTTTGCTTTAGCTGCTTTTCTGTTCGGTCATGGAGTAGCTTTTGGCTGTATCAGTGTGCTTCTTTGATTTCCTGTTTGTAGCTGCTTTTCTATCCGGGTTGGTAAAGGTTTAGTTGTGGACCCGTTAGTCTGTTTAAAAGCTGGGGAAGAAATGAAAAACAGAGGACAAGGGACAGGGGACGGTTGTCAACCGTTAGTTGGATGGAAAATATGGCTGAAAGCGAATCGGATTTCATCCGGATGTAGAATAGATAGTCCCAAAACAAATAGAATAGCATCACTTGATGATGTACCAATTAAGATCAATAATTTTGATCTGTACGCTTTGTAGATGAACTGGAGAGTCAAGACGCTGCTTGTTCGTGACTTGATTTTTCGATTTGCGCTTCTGGTTTTCCTGGTGATCCATCTTTGTTCTTCTCTTTTATTACCTGTGAAGAAAGCCACAGAAAGAGGGTGTCGAGGGACTCGCCTCGCCGGGGCTGTGGCCGCTTCAGGCTGGTGCAAGAGGTCGAGGCTGCGGGGTCACGGGACGGCTAAAGACATGCGCCGCGCCTCTAGGCAGGATGAGGCCTCCTCATGCCATGCACCGGAGGGCCTGTCCTTTTGCCTGTTTGTCCTATTTTTCTCATCGGAATCCTCTCACCGGAAAGCAGTGCTGATAACGTATTGTGAGTCGATTTTTAGAGCAAGAGACAAAATGAATCGAACTGTTGTTCTCTTTCATTAATGATGAGGCTTATATACAATCTGAGAGGACGCAACAGAGGGACACTTCCGTTCCCGAACAGCGCATTGGGGGACGCGGTTGTTGCGGAGTGACGGTTAGGACAAGGGGAGATTTCCCTTCAATTAAATGTCTTAATTAAATCCTAACAAAAATGTTCCTGTGGCTCGCCAAGCATAACCGCCGTTGGACGGCTGAGAGATTAGCCAAGCAGGAATTGGCCCACCCTCCTCGTTGCGTCATCTATGATCAAGACCCCGAGGACATCCACCACCTCCTTGCTGCCTACATTTTCTCCAGGGAGATTGGGCATTGCACTCTAGCTTGGTGCAAAATCACCGCCAACCCTCCCAACGGCGACCTCACCCTCTACGACTGGTGGAGAGACGCTACTAGCTCCATCTCGGTGTCGCTCCGGAAAGCCCTTCTATCCCTGGTACCGTTGGTCAGCTGGGCCATTTGGAAGCATCGCAACACTTGGATCTTCGACCTAAGGTAACCCTCCACTAGCTACTTGTTTGCTTCGATCTACGATGACATGCGCACCTGGGCCACTGCCGGTGCCAAAGGAATCCAAGCTGTAATCGACGCGCTGTAAACCCAATTGTAACTAGGCCGAGCAACCCTCTTCTTCTGCTCATGAGGACCCCTGGCACG
This sequence comes from Triticum urartu, assembly GCF_003073215.2. NCBI lineage: Eukaryota > Viridiplantae > Streptophyta > Magnoliopsida > Poales > Poaceae > Triticum > Triticum urartu. The sequence continues at coordinate 364,383,269 of NC_053023.1, forward strand.
CCTCGTAGTGTACGAGGTAGGAGTCCTCAACCCTTGTATTCTGTCTACCTATCAATGCAATTATACACCAGCTTATCGTATTGGAGAAAAAAAAGCATGAAACAATCAGAATTATACTCCCTCCTTACTAAGCTTGAAACGTTTATTTTGGGACGGAGGGAGTAGTAAGTTCAAGACGTATCAGTGGCCCAGATCGGTGATGAGTTCGATTGGATGATGGAGCTCGCGACCGAGAGGTCCCCGCGAGCGTAGCTCGGCGCCGCCATCATCACATCAAGGAGGATCCGCGCTCACCATGGTGCCACCGCATCAAGGAGCTGCTCACCCCCACCCTCGCGCCACCATGTTGTCGAAATCAAACGCTGCTTCAAGGGATTCCCCATCCCCGCCACTCAACTACACCTTAGAAATCAGACATTACATGAAAGGGGTGAAGGAGAAGCCGTCGTCACTGCCTCGGTGGCGTCCGGTGAAGGAGCAGCCCGACAACGTCACCGCCAACATGCGCGGCCGCATCCTCCACTACCTTTAACGCGGTGGTGGCTCATCATCCTCTCACACGCACAGGACAACGACCAACAAGGCGGAGCCACGTTGGGATAGCCGGAACGCGCCGTGCAAGGCGGCATTCGCTGACGTGGACCTGACTTTGGGAGGGGCTGAGGACAGGTCTAGGACCACCATGGAAACGTCCGCCCGACATTCACGTTGCCTCAGCGACCAACTGAACAAGGCCAGGGGTGGACCAACTATGGTGGCCTCAGGAGAAGGCCAAAGGTGTGTTAGTGGAGCTGGCCATCCAACCGCATGCAGAAAATGTACGCCACATTTCAAACGCGAATTGAAAAAAGGGCCCCAACCTCACTGGAATGGGCCTATTCCCCTTCCCCTGCTACAGGAGTGCGTGAGGAGACCAAGAGGCGACCGCGTCCTCTCTCCATCCGCCGGCGATCCCGAGGATTCCCCTTCCCTCCGCTGGCTGCTCCAACGGCGGCAGAAGGGACGGGGAACCCCGACAACTCACGCCTGGCATGTACATAGGGTTAGTAATGTGTGTGGTGTCGCTCTGGTGGCGGCGACGCCGCGTTAATCGGGTTTGCCCCATCTCCTGCCTTGCCACAACGATGTCTTTCGTGGTGTCGTCGGAGAGGTGTGGGTCGTAGATTCGTGCCACCCCTGCGGGGCGCTGAGGTTAAGGCTTCCGAGTGCTGCTGCCGAGGCGACTTTGTTCTCTGCCTTCGTCCTTGTCGCGTCAACGTCAGCTCCAATGTCGGTGAGAAGAGCGGGACATCCCGTGCCGGAGCAGTCCGGTGCCATTGTTCCTTCCGTGTGCAGCGTCAATGACTTTTGTAGATCGAACTCAAGTAAGGCACAAGGATGGAGGTCCGAGACAGGCAGATCCGGCATGGCTGCCCTGAATTATCAGCGGTAGGTGGCAGATCTGGAGTAGGAAGTGCTCCGAGGCTCTCCCTCGCCGACATGCTCGAACAGATATGGTTTCATTGCTCGATGGCAAACCATCTCATCGGTGATCAAAGTGCGGATTGTGCGAAGAGGTGCTCCATGATTCATGTCAGATGGAGGTCTATCCCCTTCCTCTTCGGCGGCTTTGATGGCGAAGGGGTGAGTAGCAGGCTGTGAGGCGGCTTAGCTCTGAGGTCTCTAGGGACCAAATTATAATTTTGTCTTTTCTAGGGGCGCTCTTTGCTGTTGTGTTATTGGACGTGTCTCTTATGTTTCCTTTTGGATGTCTCTGCGTATGTACGGGGTCTTGTATGATTTCGTTAAGTTGAATATACGCAACGCTTTCTAAAAAAGACGAAATTTAAGAATTCGATATATTACATGCAAATCAGACAAAATCAGACAAGTTAAAACTAAATTGTAAAAATACAAACTAAATTACGCAAGGTACTCGACAGTGGTCTCGTACGCGTGACCTCCTTATTCGATGGCACCTCATCATCGTCACCTTCGTTATCGGAGTCGCCGTCGGAGTGGTTTTCCTTCTAGCGCTGGAAGGGCGTGTAGGGGCCACGTGACGGGGTCCTACACCTAGGGTGACTAACGGAAAGGAGCCCAGCCTCGACCTTTATCAGGGCCCACTAGGCCCACAGAGCATCAAAAGAAGGAGAGGGCGACAAACGTGTACCCCAAGGCAGACAGCGGTGGTCAGATCAATCCGATATCTTCTTCGTGTAAACCCTAGACCTCTCATGTCTATATAAAGGGAGGTCTAGGGCCCTCATTAGGGATCCCATCTAGAACAAACTCTCAATAGACATATCAAACACCATTGTAATCCTCTACATGAGGTAACCCCTCAACATGAATACTAAGACAAAGCAGGATGCAGGGTATTACTATCCTGAGGCCCGAACTTGGGTAAACTGTGTGCACAGACTCCGTTCTGGTACTTACGGTCTCGTCATGAACCCTACTGAGGGATCTAACGAGAATTCGCTCCGTCAGTTGGCACGCCAAGCACGGGCGGCGTTGATCGGAGCGAACCCGGGTTGGAGAATCATCAAAGGCTGGCAATCTCTTGCCAGGCCAAATCATCACGTTCGGCCGTTTTAAGCCGACCGCTGACAGATCGGGGCAATTTCTCAACATCTCACCCTCCCGCTACGTTAAACACATGCACGAGAGGCAAGGGAAGGCCTAAGAGGTCTATCGTCGACCCGATCACCCCGCTTGGAGACGTATCACACTATCTCGCCGGTGCCACGGGGGTGTCCTATGATACCTCCGTGAACATGATATTCACAATGGCTAACACGTGCTGAAACCAGAAGCTCGCTAGACGCGTGATCTAGGCGGTAGAGAACACGACCAGCTCATGACTGTCATTGTCCCAAGAGACGACCATCTTCGACGCCGGGGACCACCCCAAAGACGTTGTGCAACCAGGCAAACAAGTCCTGGTACTAGATCCCATCTCCGGGTGCTGCCATCTCACACGCGTCCTGATGGACGGAGGAAGTGTCCTCAACGTCATCTTCACTAATACCATGGAGAAGATGAAGAACTCCTTGGCGGGACCGTGGAGGTCGTACGTGGGCTTCCACGGAGTGGTGCCGGGCCACCCGGTGCGCCCTTTAGGCCGAATAAAATTTGAGGTCGTCTTTGGAGACGAATCGAACTACTAAAGAGAAACAATGCAGTTCGAGGTCGCCCCCTTCTAGAGCGGCTATCGCGCGATCTTGCGCAGGCCCACCTATCTGAAGTTCATGGTGGTCCCGTCCTACACCTACCTATAGCTCAAGACGTCTGGCCCTAATGGCACAATCACTATCCGGGGGAGCACAAAGATGGCCTACCAGGCCGAAGTAGCAAACGTGGAACTCGCCCAGGCCCCACTGGCCTCTACCGAGTTCGCTAAGATAAGAAAGCTGAAAGGATCGATACAGTCGACTAGAAGGGGGGGGTGAATAGGATACTACAAGTTTTAATCTTTCTTGTCAATTTTTAGGTTTAGCGGACAAATAGGGTTCACTAGATATGCAACTAGGTGAACACAACCTATATGACAAGCAAGCTTAAAGCTAAATATGCTAGACAACAAATTAATTAGCAAGCCACCAAGCATATAAAGCAAAGTAAAGTGTAGTAAAGGATTAACCACAAGTGAGACGAGGACGCGGATTTTATCCCAAAGTCCACTCTTCCTTCGGGAAGAGCTACTCTCCGTTATAGTGGTGCAGGAGCCAAAGCTTGCGGAATGCTACCGAAGGCTCATCGTAATATCTTCCGAGTCACCCCCAACGGATGAGCCTCGAATCACTTGGGGTTGGTCTTTAAGGCGACCACCACACCTTTACAAACTTCTCCGAAGCACACCACAACCAAGGAAGCTTCCGGAGGAACCTCTAATTGTGTATGAGCCCAAGCTCCAAGAGTAACAAGTCCATGGTGGATGAATATTGCGGGGAATGCGCTTTTGTTTGGTCAAAGTGTAGATCAGGTCTTGCTCTCCCAATCCCCAAAGTTTCAACAATTTTGGGTGGAGGGATTGAGAGTATTGAGCAAAATGAGGTGTAGCAACGGTGGAGCTCAACAAGACATTAGGGTTAGACATGGAGTAGGAAGAAGGGGGTTATATATAGTGTTCTTGGTTGGGTCACTATTTTTGCCCGTTGGACCCTCTACGCACGGGCTAAGTCATCCCCGTGTGCACGGGGTATCCAGGAACTTACGTAGCACCCCGTGCGCAAGGGTACCCAGGGAATTACGCAGTACCCCATGTGCACGGGGGGTCAAAAGACCCCGTGCGCACGGGGTACCCAAAAAGTTCCTGACTACCCCGTGCGCACGAGGGTCAAAAGATCATGTGCGCATGGGGTATCCAGAAAACTCTTGTTGCACACTTCCTGGATACCACAACTAGCACACTACGGATATTTGGTGGTAGGAGTGGGAAGGCTAGTGTATAGGTTTTGACAATGGCATTCCCACATGGCATAAATCCACGAAGACCCCTCTTAATAGTGCGATCTTTCTTAAGACTCGAGTTGAACCAAAAAGAAAACCTTCAAATCACCGGTAAACCACACCTTTGATCTTTTCGAATTGGGGGGGGGGGGGTCACACACCTCCATCAAGAATAGCTTGGAACCAATATCCTGAGATAAACTTTAGCAACCGATATTAGTTCCACTAATTTTCATCACACCAAAATATAATTTAAGTGACACTTGCACTTTCAATATCCCCCCTTTTGGTGCATTGATGACAACATGGTTAGGACATCACATCAAAGATACAACTAAGCAAGTAGCCACGCGACAATGGTTGATCATAGGAGCTCCCCCTATATGTGTGCAAGAATAAAATGATATGCTTGAGTATGCATTAGGCACAAACATATGAGGACATGAGATCAACAAACTAAATCCTATAATGGTGCCTAGATCTCATGCAAAGGTGCGGCGAGCAAGTATCGTGAGACAACACAATAATATCATAAGCATAATAAGCAAATATAGGATCCATGATAAATAAATAGAGTCTCACGAACTAACAATGAGTAGCTCACAACCACACCATGGAAAGCAAATAAGAGTATCTCAAGCCAATTAAACACAAGAAAAAAAATCAAAAAACCACAAGGTTTGAGATCTCAACACAGTCTAAAGAAGACTCCACTGCCACTTGTGAGCTGCGTTGGGATTTCCCCGACGAGGAGAGGATGATGCCGTGCAATAGAGATACGTATTTCCCTTAGTTATGAAACCAAGGTTATCAATCTAGTAGGAGAACCAAGCAACACTATGTAAACAACACCTGCACACAAACAACCAATACTTGCAACCCAATGCGTAGAGGGGTTGTCAATCCCTCTACGGTTACGAGTAAGATTAAAAGATATAGTTTTTGATTGACAAGTCTGACAAAAACATAAAACAAAATAAATAAAATAAAATTTCAGCAAGGTATTTTTGGTTTTAATGTATGATAGAAAATTGACCTGAGGGCCATAGTTTTCACTAGAGGCTTCTCTCAAGAAAGTAGCATACATTGGGTAGACAAATTACTATTGGGAAATTGAAACAAAAGCAAATAATTATGATGATATCCAAGGAAATGATCATGTATATAGGCATAACGTCCGAGACAAGTAGACCAAAACGATTCTGCATCTACTACTATTACTCCACACATCAAACGCTATCCAGCATGCATCTAGTGTATTAAGTTCATGAAAGAACGGAGTAACGCCTTAAGCAAGATGACATGCTGTAGACAAGATAAATTAACGGATAAAATAAATCCCATATTGTTACCCTTAATAGAAATGATACATGTGTGTCATGTCTCTTTCTATCACTGAGATTGAGCACCGCAAGATCGAACCCATCACAAAGCACCCCTTCCCATGGAAAGATAAATCAATCTAGTTGGCCAAACCAAACCAATAAATCAGAGAAGAAATACGAGGCTATAATAATTATGCATAAAAGAGTTCAGAAAAACTCAAATAAAATTCATGGATAGATCTGATCATAAACTCATAATTCATCGGATCCCAACAAACACACCGTAAAAAGTCTGTCGGCGTTCTGGGAACCTGGGTACCCAGACTTTCCTGCCTATGGCCCACAGCGTGGCTCACTCGACGGCCTGGTACGACCCATCTACAAGAATGCTAAGACAAGACCCTTGCGAGGGGCCAAGCCTCGCGAGGCGGACGACACCAATACCTCCCGAAGGAGTGGCCTTCCTAGGAGGTCTCCCGAGGAGCGGAGATTCCTATGCAGGTACCCAGCCTCATGAGGCTACCATGACACAAGCCATGACGACCAAGGGAGGCAGGCGCAGAGGAGGCACTTTCCTCTTTGGTGAGGCAAGGACATGTGTGGGTTCCTGAGGAATCCAACAAAGGTTTCCATTCTTGTGCAATGAGACCAAGACCACCAGCGCGACAGGATGGATGTCATTGTCGAGCCCACCGCTGCGTCACAACCAAAAGCTTTGCAGGATAAGACCACCTTTCATCAGGATAAGATGTACTACTTGTCCTCTTTCAAATTGGTCACTGTGGGATCCCTTCCCGCCTACATTTTGGGGGAAGAGGACCGAGACCACTATAAATATAGTTTAGCCACCACCGTAGAAGGGGGTCGACTCATTCCCTCACCCTTGAACCTCGCTAGGTTGTTCATCCCTTGTACTAGTTCATCCTCAGCCCCTCGAGAGGCTAATCCACCAAAAAGCTGGAGTAGGGACTTACACCACAAGGTGGGCCGAACCTAGGTAAACTACCGTGTCATCTTCTTCCTTGTTCATGCGAATCAAGCTAGGCTCTAGGGCGACAAGCTGGTAGGCTGGATAGGTTGAGTTCTTTGCACACGCCCCATAGTTCGAACCTTTCTTAGGCCCGTGGAGCCCTAAATCTGACATTTGGTGTGCCAGGTAGGGGCGTGTCGAAGCCCTTCTTCCACCGTCTATTTCCCTTCCATTCCGTCGCTCCCATGGCCGACGCTCGCTGTGTCCACTCCGTGCGCCGGGCCGCCCGTGTCGCCCAGATAGCACCCGCGAGCAACAATGCTCCTCGCCGCTCTGCCTCCCCTGTGGCTAATGCCGCCACTGACCCTGCTGCTTGCGAGCAGCAGGATTCGTCGCTGCCACCTTCTATGCGGCGTGATGGCCTCACCGCGACTCCGTCGCCCACGTCGGCCACGACATCGTCCTCCCATGCTCGCTGTGGGACGGTGAACACACAGGCTGTGCTGCTCATGGCACGCGAGGTCCTGCATTATTTGCCGCGAACGATGACTGGCTCGGCCACACTGCTAAGCTCGTCAACACCGCCGGCGAAGCTCCTGCGCCGTCCCGCTCGCTGCCTCCCTCACCATCCCAGGCAGGCGACATGGCTCACGGCGTGCCTCCTCCTCCTCCTCCTTGGCGCAACACTGACCTGGAGCCCAGGCGTGATGCGCCCTCATGCGACCCACAGCGCGGGACGTCAACAAGAGATGAAGCAAGCTGCCAGGTGGTGCAGCGGCCGCAGGCCGATGCGTGCGCGCTCCCAGTGCCTCAACGCCATCACCAAGACCTTGCGCTACCGGAGCCTGTGGTGCGTGGGTGTTAGGACCGAGCTCCCCGAGTGCACGCCGTGCCTGTGAGTGCGGCGGCCTGCCGTGCCTTCACCCCGGAGCTGCGCCGTGTCGTGTGGCCCTGCAAGTTTAAGCCAGATCTGCCTCCGCGCTATGATGGCACCCCCGACCCTGGAGATTTCCTCCAACTTTACACGCCCAACATCGAAGCGGCGAGCGGTGATGAGAAGGTTATGGACAACTAGTTCCCCATGGCCCTCAAGGACGGCGCATGCTCCTGGTTCCTGAACCTCCCAGAGGGGTCAATCTCCTCCTGGGACGAGCTTCGCGAGCGCTTCATCGCCAACTTCCATGGCATTCGCGACCACGCTCCTAGAGTAAGTGACCTGCGGTGCGTGAAGCAGCAGCCGAGCAAAACTTTGCACAAATACATCCAGCGCTTTATGAGCGTTCGCCTCAAGACCTCGACGGCGTCAAACGAGGCCATCATCTTGGCATTCACTGATGGCGTCCGGGATGTCAAGATGAAGGAGGAGCTCGTCATCCACGAGGACCTATGTCCGACCCTGGAGATATTCAACCTGGCGACCAAGTGCGCAAGGGCTGAAGAAGGCCGCCTCTCCCTCCTTGACCTCCCGAAGCTCGATCCTGAAGACAAGAAGGCCAAGGCCAAAGAAGCAAAGCGTAAGGGCTCCGCCGTGCTGGCTACGAAGTCCGAGATGAAGCATGGCCGTGACCACGAAGAGCCTCCCAGGGGCAACCACCCATTATGCGTCTTCCACAATGTCCACAGCCACAACACCACACTAAAAAACACTTCCACAATGATACGTGTTTGTCGTAGCAGGTCACATTTTCTGTCATGCATGTACATCCATGAAGATTTTATGACAGAATCAAGATAGTCATACCTGTGCTATCGTAGAAGTGTTCCATGACATTACCAAAATTATCATCACAGAAGTGTCCACCTCCATGACGATAAATCATGCGTCATAGAAATGCTTTCGTCAAGGGTAACCGAAACTGGCATCCACCGTAACGGGTCGCTGTTAAGCTATCGGGTCCCGGTTTGGATCCGATAACCCGTTAACAACCTGGACCATTGGGGATTTTCCACGTGCAAAATTCTAATTCGTCGGCAGATCCATGTGTCGACCCGCGTTCGGACAGTTGTCATCCAGCGAATGGAAGGGATGCGCCTATGATACGTCAACACGTGTCTCGGCCCAACAGTGGCCCATTCAGGTTAAAAGGCCGGGCCTGTCAAAATAAGCAGGCCGACCCATTAGTGGCCTACTTGAGTCAGGCCCATTCACAAGCACGACCCATACAAGTTACACAGAATCGGCCCATCAAAGGCCCATTCTAGATTTGACAATTTCTAGCCCATCATCAGTTTCTACCCTATTGAGAGGAAAATGAATCAACTATCTTCTTTACTAGATGGCATATGCTATTTATACAAGGGAAAGGACACCATTGGAAAAGGTGTCTGTTCAGAGGAGGTGCCTGTTCGGTAGGAACCAACGCGGCGGTTTTACAACTGCCTGCAGTTAGTACAAGTAGGGATTAATCCCATAATTAACACATGGTTAATTAATTCTAACACTCCCCCTAATCAATGCTTGATCTTGTGAGCAGACATCATCTTGATAAAGTTTCCTCCAAAACCATGTGGGAAAAATGAGGATAGAGGTGTTTGATATGTTGCCAAAACTCCTTCAAACCCAGTAGGAAAAATAAGGAGAAAATGCCGCAACATATAATGATTATTGTCTGTTTAACTCAATATGAGAAAAACCTGTAGAATTAAAGGACAATAATGTCATATATACTTTCATAAAAACCCCGGTGGGGAAAACAGAAAATATGACATATGGTCTTGTGTTGATATTACATCATTAAAAACCTTCATGAGAACCTATAAAGTAAACTCATGAAGGGAAAAAGAGTATAATATGATGCTTTTAACAGGAACAATTTAGGAAGATACTCCCCCCGATTCTTGCAAATTCCGAAGCCGTCATATACCAATTCCATGAACATATTTCCGGAATGTAGAAGTTGGTAGAGACTTGGTGAACAAGTCAGTCACATGATTTGACTTACAAGATATGCAATATAGTGATATTGCTTATTATGTAACCTGTTTGCATCCGGGTAACACAGGCAACATTATCTTTGAGATAATGGTTGGTGGATGTAGCCATGATGTCTATTTTGAAGACTCTTCATGAGAGGGATACCACACCTAGTAGTAACACTAAACTTGTCTACGATCTGACATAGTGGGGATCTGATTGATGTATCCAATGATATCGGTGTTCACATTTCTATGAAACTGAAAAACTAGGACAAGATGTTTGATGCCTTGGAGATACCGAAAGATATTCTTGAGTACCAACCAATTGTGTTTGGTGGATCCAATGGCTTATGGAACGTTGAGTCCCAATATCTCATTTCCATCATCTCTTGGTCTAAATCGATCTTTCTCTACGTCTAGAGAATGAACTACCATGAGAGTTATGGATGGATAAGATTTGTCCACAATGAATTTCTCCAATATATTTTGGATATAGACAACATAGTAAACCATAATGTATGAATGAAGGTGCTTAAGTTGTAGTAACGAGCAGTATTTTGGTTTACCCAAATCCTTCATTTTAAACTCCGTCATTTAGATGATTACATGTGTCATCATTGCAGACACACAAATATGGATAATCATCATTGTAGGAGTAATCCTTGTGCATAAGGAACCCACTATGCCGGTTGTACCATATGTACCGACAACAATAAGTCGTATGGTGACTTACTGATTCTACACATGTATGTTGCATTTTGTATTTCTATTCAGAATTGAGATTCCATTGGGAATCAATCATATATGTCTGAATCTAGCGATCCACATGGATATGTAATCACTACATCTATCAACTGCAAAGATAGATGATTTTATGTTGCCAATGATATAAGTTATCAGAAAGAGATTCCACCTCTAGAGAATAGTTAGGTATCTGCATGAACCCTTGTGCTACAATACTTGCTCCATGTTTCACCACCTTGTTGTTCTCAATTCTGTTTTGAGAAGAAAACTGGTGTTGGTATTGCTTATGAATACCTTCCCATTATTGAGCAAGATTATTTCTACCTAGATTATACCCTTTGCTTGAGTTCAGTCCGAGTGTTGTTCACACTTTGCCATGGCCATGGTCTTTGGATCTGAATCACTTGAAAGGTTTTTTTAATCTAGTTAAGAAATGTATGTCAACAATTGTAGACTTCCGGTTATGTGATACTCCAGAATCTATATATCAATATATAGTTGATGGAAATATCGTTACTGTCAGGACCCCGATTCTAGATCACACTGATCTAGCATGTAACACATCATATCACTTTGCGGCCTCACGCACGGTATTCCCACGGGTGCCACCTTACCTGCCAAGGGACCGTTTGCGCCTTTTGGCTCACGTATACGATAGTGTCCCTAGCATCCATATGACAAAGAACCCGGGCTGACATGATTAGTCGTGAACCCAAAGTGGCACTAACTTATGAGGACATGCATACAAGACCCAGCCTCGAACGTGTCGGTCATCAGCGTGTGAATCCAGGCTATAGCAACTGGGCTAACAGGACTCCGGGAACCCGGGCTGTTGCAGGCTAGCAGGACTCCGGAAGTCACAGCGTGACATTTCCCCGAAGGGACAGACACATGAACAAAGTGGGACACATGCCGGCCAGTCTAAGTGTTCCGGAGCAGTAGTAACTGGGCTAGCAGGACTCCGGTAAATCGGGCTGTAGCAGACCACCATGGCTCAGTGGAAGCACCAGACTACATTTCCCCATAAGAGAGGCTACCAAGGATAGACAACTAGGTTGTCGGATCTGACACATACCAAGCATTTCAATAACATACACACAATATGCTCGATATGTGCAAATACAACATGGCATCACAACATAACTCTATGACTCAAAGTATTTATTCATTAGGCTCCGGAGAGCCAGATATTACAAACATGGATCGGATGACCCCACATACAGAGCATACAAGCAACAAGCACATGCGAAAGCTTAACTTGTCTGAGTACAGACAACTACAAATGGAAAAGGCTGAGAAGCCTGACTATCTACAAGATCCTACCGAGGGCACAAGATCGTAGCTGAGGTAACAAGCTAAACATCAAAGTCCACGCGGAAACTACTAGCGAGACTGAAGTCTCTCTGCAAAAACAAAAATTAAGCAAACGTGAGTACAAATGTACCCAGCAAGACTTACATCAGAACTAACTACATATACATCAGTATCAACAAAGGGGGGGGGGAGTTTAACTGCAGCAAGCCAGCTTTGTCTCGGCGGATATCCTAAACTATGACTGCAAGTAACTCTTTTCAGGTGGTGCACACGAGTCCATATATTCACCATATCAATACAACACTATGGATCCGCTCACGTCTCCCTACGAGAACGCCATCCATAGCACTCACGCTTATCTTGCGCATTTTAGAGTATCAACTTTCACTTGTCTATGAACTGTACAGGCAACCCAGAAGTCCTTTATCGCGGACACGGCTATTCGAATAGATGATGTTAACCCTGCACGGGTGTACTTCTTCACACACGCTCTCGCCACTTACCACCATGTACACATCGTGTATCTCGGCAACCTTCAAGAGGAAGCCTGGCGAGGGAGTCGGCCACGACCTGACTAACCACACTAGTCTCTCGTCCAGGTTTATCGCCTATTTGGGTTCCATCCGCAAGGAGATCCGGACGGGGTGTCGCTCACGGCCCCAAACGATGTGTACAGGGTTCCAAGCCCACCAAACGGGCGACGCTTGGCATACCCGACCCCGGTGCCTAGTCTATCCCAAGCCCACCTGTACCGGGTGCCACTTGGTAGACTACTAACACTACCTACAAACACCAGAAGCTAGTTGCAACTCTTGGACAGAGATCGGGTTGATTAATAAGTTGAGAGAGCTTGGAGTGCCCGGAGCCCAATGTGTGGTAGTAACTGTTCATGGATCACAAACACAGAACTCAGTTCCTGAGGACGGCTTCAATGAGACAACCCTCCATGTACTCCTACATGGCCTCTCACCGCTACCTTTACCAAATCGTGTTCACACACTTAGCTCTCAACAGTAGGACATGTTCACCACATTCCAATTCATCCTCGATTAATTGGACCTGACTCAACTCTAAGCAGTAGCAGGCATGACAAACAAGCATGAATGAGTAGGCACATCAGTGCTCAGACAACTCCTACTCATGCTAGTGGGTTTCATCTATTTACTTTGGCAATGACAGGTCATGCAGAGGAAAGGGGTTCAACTACCGCAGCATGTAACAGTTGAATCATTGTTGTCCTAATGTAGTAAAAGAGAGCAGGAGTGAGAGAGTGGGATTGTATCGGAATGAACAAGGGGGTTTTGCTTGCCTGGCAATTTTGAAGATAGTATAGCTCTTCATCGGTGTCATCGATCACGTTGTCGGAAACATCGTCTACTAAGAGGAAACAACCACCGACAGAGGAACAGAAACAACATTCAATTCAATGCAATGCACAAGCAAATGAATGATATAACATATTAAGGTACTGAATTGATCTAATGCAACAACAAGTCATTTTAATTGAAGTGGAATTCAAACTACTTCAAACTCCAACTCCAAACCTATATTTCAAATTTACCCTAATTATGTTTTATCCTAAATAGTGGAGTTATCTTGCTCAAACATGCATGAACATGGCATAAATAGATTCTTTGGATTTTTCTGATCATTTTTCATATATAAATTATTTCATTTGGAGTTACGGTTGAATTTCTATGTTTTTAGAAGTTTTACCCATTTTCTGAATTAAATAAACCATTACTGATTTATTTAAAATCCAGAAACGATTAATTGCGTCAGCATGATGTCAGCACTACGTTAGTGAGTAAACGGGCCAGCCAGGGTCAAATCTGACTAGCGGGGCTTGCTGGTCAGTGAGACAGAGGTTAATCCCATGTTGACTTCTACTTTGACCCGCTGTGGGGCCCGCGGTCAGTGTCTAGGGGTGGTCTAGCTGGCACGGATTAGTGCTAATGACCTCACCACGTCGGCTATCGCCGGAGTTCGGCCGGCGACGACCAATACCGCGGCGGCAACTCGCCGGACCTGCGCTACGAGCGGCGGCTGGACGCGCGGAGACCACCGGGGCTTAGCCAGGGCTCGCCCGCATCCAGGGGAGCAGGTGGAAGGCGGCGGGGACGCCGGAGCGGAGCTTTCGGCGGCGGCCGGAGTTCGGCTTCGAGTGGCGCGATAGCTAGGACGGGCAAGCAAACATGGGAGCAAGGGGAAATGGTAGTGGGGCTCACAGCGCATCCAGAGGCATCGTTGGCGAGCCCGGGGGAGGTCCGGTGCGGCCGGAACGACGACGACAAACTCAGGCAGCTGACGATGAAGACGACGGCGGTGATGGCTCCACAAGGCGCCTGGCGACGCATTGCTTGACGGAGAGGTAGCAGGCAACGTGGCGGAGCTCGGGAACAACTCGGGCGGCACGAGGACGGCAGTGGTTCTCGGCGGTGTGGCCATGGCGGCTTCGTCCATGAGGGAGAGCGAGGGAGCAGGAGGGAGAGAGAACCAGAGAGTGAGGGGGGGTCAGCACGGGCCTCGTCCATGTCTCCTGGGTGCGGGGTTGGGAGGAAGGAGGCGTCGACACGGCGAAGTAGGAGGTGGCCGCTCGGGCGCGTGCGCTGGCTGCCAGTAGGCGCAAGGTTGAAGACAGCCTTGCCCCTGGTGGGTTGGGCTGGCTCTTGGGCTGCTGCTGCAGGTAAATGACCCAGATAAGTCTCTCTGTCTCCCTTTCTCTTTGTTTTTGTTTGCTATTTTATTTTTCTGTTATCATCTAGTTTATAACCCAAATCATTTGTTTAGCTTATGAAAATTATTATGTGGCCTGATACAAAATATTTAGAGGCACTCACAAGTTTTCAGAATTATTGGAGTTATAAACGTATTTATAGGAATTTATATCTCCAATTCACATAAGTATTGATTTAATTCAAGGCCAAAATGCTCTGGAAAAATGTGGATCATCTCTGGTTAAGGTTTTCACCTTTTTCTATAAATCATGAACATTTTTGAAGGCATTTTGGGTTCATTGAAAATATTTTAGGTTGAACCTATTTGATTTCCTTTGATGCTAGGGTTTGAAACAATCCCCATTTCAAATTCCATGAAATTTAAGCATGATATGCATGGATGCATATGCAACTATTGCAGACAATTATTCTAGGGCTGTGACAGTTACGCATGGTGACTGCTCGCGATTTCCCAATGCGATTGAGTTGGGTATTCCGATGTCCCGGTCATTGTGTGCACTATGACCTGGGTTGGTGCAGGTTTCCCGTCCACTAGGTGTATACTACCCATTAGGTGTCTGTCAACGTGAAGTTGACTTGCATTTACTGATTCATAGGCCTTGATATCCTTGCTTGCAAGAAGCTAAATCCTGATGTATTATTGCCATACATCTCCCCCTATTGCTTCGAGCGGGGAGTGGAGTGATTCTTATTAGTACCTTCACTCTTTCAGGCATATTTTGTAGGATTGTAGGATTGTGTGACACCTTTATAGTCAGCAAAAGAATCTGGCAGGTTATTTGCAATGTCTTGCAAATGTTCTGAACGCATGGTTTAGATTTTTGAGTACGTGGATTTGAGGCAGAAATGTGTTGAACATTCCACTAATTTCCTGGCATTCTTTATGGTACTTGAAATCTCTCCCTAATGCCTGGAAATGTTCCTCATTGAATCAACATACTGGCCTTGAATAACTCCCCATGTGAGGGGCTTGAGGTATTGACGGTAACACAGTTATTCAGCACATAGATCCCAACTATATGTTGAGGGGCCAATGATGTATGCCGGGTGGTGATATCAGTATGCAACCGAATTACCACAGATAGGAAATACTTGGTAGATATCCACATATCAAAGATAGAGGGGAATAATATTATGCAGTTCTGTCATGAGCGTGTAAAACTGCATGACTCCAACGTAAAGTTGGTAAGTTGCAATTACAAAGTAAAGATAATGCAATGAGCTTAACTCTTTGGATAGGATACTACTAAACCATTTTGAGTCTAGACATTAGGACAAATTGCTAAACTTCAATTCGAGGGCCATAGAGAAGGCACTCAAGGAGAATTCTGCAATGATGTCCATTCGATTTGCTTGAAATGATTGCCAGGATAATGAGCCAATGGTTTCGTGTGAATAAAGCACACACTTAAGACCATCATGTAGATATGTCTTTTAGAACCATGGAATACCTGAATAGTCTACTCAATGGTTGGGAAGATCCATTTACCCCGACTTGATGCATTCAAGGAGTCGGAGCGGTTAGGCATACACTTTAAGGTGTGCGAGCCTTAAAATTTGCCTCCCTGTGTCACATGTAGTGCACACAAAATCCAAATATTGTTAGAATTTAGCATCATAATAATCATAAACCATTGGAATTGCTGATAGTTTCGGTTTTAACCCAATTTCAATGATGACCAAAGCTGGAATGCCAAGTTTGTCATGCAAAGGACACTCTGGAAAACTATCTCGCATGCAACATGTGCTACGGGTTCTGTAGTATGTGTAGTACAACCCAGATGATACATAGATAATGTGTTTGCCATATCCGTTGCATATGATAAAGAGGGGATATTTCTCTTTGTTGTCATCATAAATTTCACTATGGAAATTATTTTGACGGATACATCCATAGTTTAGTAGGGTACGAGTTAGACCTGGGAAGAAATAAATCATCCCGACGTTACTCGAGTACCCACAGGGATAGTAAGTGTGACTCGAGTTGAGCCAACAAATAACTCATCGTGTCTAGCGATTTTAAAATATCTCCTTTCTCTCTATGAGAATGGAAACATTTCACTTCCATGAATATAGAGTTTGTGGTGCATATGTCCACAAGGCACATATTATTTTTCATCGGATTAACTTTCGTAGAAATCTATATATAGACATGAAGATTCTCAATATGAAAATCACTGTCAGATATATAGAATACGTACAAATGTATTTGTATTGAAGTGTTGATACAGTATATTGTGATATACAATATATGCTGACAACAATAATCATGTTCTTATTAGAACATTATAAATGGACATAAATAAATAGATCACTAAGGAGATTAAGGGACTAAATGTATAGTCTCCAAACATGTCGGTTGATGGATAGTCAACCATTATGCTCTCCATACTCATAGGGTCTCGTGACAGCTTGATGGTGTCAGGTTGAGGGTTTGAAGTTAGTTTCAAACCATTACCCTTGAGGTCCTTTGCATCCCGGTGGCGTGGCTTGGATTGCACGCGCTATCCCATGGGATGCAAGACTGATCTTGATGTCCATGACCCGCTTAAATAAGTTGTGGCCATTGAGGGCAAGAGCCTCGAATTGTTAGCCATCGAATTACTTATAGGGGCAAGCCAGAGATAATTAATTTATAAGAAATAAATTAGAAACAAACATGGTTTTGTAATAAGAATGCAAAATTTTGACTCAAGTGTATAACTTGAAAATGCTCAACCTCAATTGTGGGAACATAACACATTGAAGATCATACAGATCTCATAGTAATGGAGATAGTCTGCACATGGGCAGTAGATCCAACTCATTACCTTGTGTTTTCCTAATATAATGAGGGAGATGTTATTGTGAAAAATTTACAAGTTTGTTGTGCGGGAGAAATCAATCTCAACCGCAATGACATGTTCATGAAGAATGACAATGTGGTACACACATAGAACACATCATCTCCAGTGAAAAACCGGTAGTTTATTTATATTACAGATTGCGTAATATAAATACATCTTAATGTTGCAAAATCAATAGATTTCAAGAAGGTGGCTCGAAATCATTAGTGTGAATCTCAAATTGCTAAGAACAACATCTTGAATTTTGCATATGTATTTGCAAGAAATTAAAAATCTCAATTGCAAATAGACGTATTAATCTCGACATGTGTTTAACATGAAAATTGATACATCATAGAAATATTTCGGAATACATTGTACTCAACGTAGAAACAGTATCGTAGAAGTACTTAATTTATTTTTGCAAGAGATTAAAAATCTCAATTGCAAATAGATGTAATTAATCTCGACACGTGTTAAACGTGAAGATATATAACATCAATTTAGGATCTAGAATATATTGTATATTCAATAGAAGACAGTACTAGATGTACTGATTTTATAACAGTTTAAAGCGGGAACTTAACCATCGCTTAAAAATACTGTTAAATCACGAGTCAACTTTAGGGCATCTCCAACGCAAGGCGCTAGGGGAGGGCGCCAGGAAATAGTTCCTGCTAGATGGGCGGTTGCATCAATGATTCCCTGGCAGATCCTGGCGTCAGGCGCAAGAGGGACGCAAAGTAGTGCATCGGGCGCTTGGTGTTTTCTCAAGTACGCGCTGAACACAATCAGCTCTTCGCCTCTGTTGCCGATCTACATATAGCGCCTCTAATTAGCGTCTTCCATTGGAAGACAAGATGCCTAGATGCCTTTTTATTTTCTTTAATATTATTTTTTTCTCCCTAAGCGTCTAGCTAAGAGCCTTGCATTGTAGATGCCCTAAAAGCTGAAATGTGATAGACGACATGTTTTAGCCACTCATGGGCCATGGCTTAATTACCAGCCACATGCGCGTATGCAACGTGAAGGCATGTGTGGCAGCCCGCGGTCTGGTCAACCGAAGAGATAAGGAAACAAATCCCCACCAGAGAAGGAAATCTCCCGTGCCTCCAACACCCACTCATGGAGACTACCATAGAAATCGTTCTCGCTCCAGGGGCTCCATGTACTAGTGCGGCCGGAGCGGCTTCTCGACGGCGAGGTCGTTAGGAGAAGGCCGAGGGCCATCAGACGGCGGCGGGCGCCGGAGCGTGGCGCAGGCGGAGGAGTGGCTGGCGTCGGAGACGGCAGGCGCGACGGCCCGGCAGTGTCTGCGTCAACAACCACATCGCTTCAACAACCGCAGTGGTTGGAGACGGCAGTGCCGCGGCCTCGTCGTCGCCTATGACGACCTCGTCCGGCTGGCCGGTGCTCAAGTCCCGGCGCGGCGGTCAATGGCGGCCATGGTGCGACCGTAAAGCCTCTCCGCGATGCTGCTCCAGCCCGCGTTGGCATCGGTGTGTTCTTCGAGCGCCACGGGCAGGAGGGCGCAGCCGGGCGGCCGAGCGCGGGGGCGCGTCGTAGCGCGGAGGCCGTGGTCTGGGGCACGGCACGGAGGGAGCGAGTCCGGCGGCACGGACGGGCGCAGCGCGGGCGCGGCCACGGCCACGGCCGGCGACGAGGCGCGGCCGTGCGGCAAGTTTTGAGGTCTGATGTCCTTGGTAAAGAAATAAGGTTATCTACTGATTCTCCATACAGCCATGAATCCATCGATTCGGTTGGCTTTTGGCGTTTGCACACATACCATATCTCCATCTAGAAAGAATTAGGAAAGTAAGGTCGCGTCCCCGATTGAAGGGCCTGATGCTGTGTGGTGAAGTGCGTTCACTAAGTGCGCCGACTGTTGGCCGCTGCCATCCGGCGTCCCGACGGGAGGAACGGCAGCGCGGATGTGTGTGGAGGCGCAGGGGAAGAACACCAGATCCGGGTTCGCGTCGGCCACTTGGTTCGAGGGGCCGAGGGCCACCGGTTCATCAACGCCGGAGGGCGTCGCCCCAACCGACGTGCACTAGTCTCGCCGTTCTTCTTCTCTTCTTTTTCTTCTGCTCCTTTATGCTTGTCGCATGGCCTAATGCTCTTGGTGGAGGCGTGCGTGATAACATGTTGAGAGAAAAATGAATCAACTATCTTCTTTACTACTTCCTCCCTTCCGAATTATTTATCTTACATTTGTCTAGATACGGAAGTATCTAGCACTAAAATAAGTCTAGATACATCCGTATCTAGACAAATCCAAGACAAGTAATTCGGAACCGAGAGAGTAGATGGCATCTGCTATTTATACAAGGGAAAGGACGGAAAAGGTGTCTGTTTAGAGGAAGTGCCTCTTCGGCAAAAACCGACGCGGCAGTTTTACAACTGCCTGCAGTTAGTACAAGCAGGGATTAATCTCATAATTAACACATGGTTAATTAATTCTAACAAGCCCGTTAATGGCCCGCTATGTTTTTGGACCCAATTACGACCCGAGCTTCTTTCGGTCTGTTAGCAGCACATCGTCAGTTCCAGCCCGTTAACGGCCAAGAACGTCTTTCAGCCTTTTCTCGGCCCATTGTGCAGTTGGGCCAACTTCTAGCCCGTTGTGACTTTAGGCCTGTCCTCGGCCCATTCGATAAATGGGTCAATTCCTAACCCATTTTGTCTTTCGGCCTGTTAATGGCCCGCACAATAGTTGGGCCTTTGACTATGCAACCTAATTTTGGGTCCATTAGGCGACTCTCGGCCTGTGAAAAGCCTAGATTGCAAATTGAGCCTCCTCTGGCCCATAACACTTCGACCTCTTAATGACCCGTAAAGTAAAAGGGCCGAGATAAAATTGAAATTTATTTCGGCTTGTAGAGGCTCGCGGTCCATTTCCATTTATATGGCCCTATCGAGTTCTCGGCCTGTTAACGGCCTTCTAAGATTCGTTGTTACGGTAAGCCACATTATCTGGGATCCACTAAATATTATTTTGACCAGCCCAACTAAGGCTCACTTTGATTACACATGTTTGTTCGTTCGTATGGCGTTCAGAAAATGTTTGGGCATGTTGGCCCATATTTCAACAATATAGCATATTCAAAGAATTATTCTACTCTATACTATCACCTCTAAAAACATACACTATACAATAAAAAGACTAAGGCATAGAAACGTAGAATAATCCTATACTATACAATAAAGAAATTACAGCCGATTATACCCACTGGGCATTATATTTCGGCACCACTGATAATAAAGCGTACACAAACAAAAAATTACATACACTAGGCAAATAAAGCTCATACATCATGGACATGCATCAACAAAACTTACCATCTGAACTATAATCTTTTTAGAAAATAGGATTGGCCAGATTCGGATAGCACAAATTTCAGTCTGCAAAATCTTCAGTTCCTTCATGGTTACCTAAGTGTCTTGTTTCATTTTTTGACTCCTGCATCTAATACCTGCAAGTATAGTCTCAACTTGTTGATTGCATGTTGAGAATCATGTACACGTTGTCTTGCCACCTCTAGTTGATGCTTGAAAACATTCCAATTCATAATCATTTGGTAACGGCCATGCTGCACCGCTCGTAGATCTTTGTGTTGATGTCACTTGATCCTGAAATGTTTTTGTAAGTACACATGACTTGGGCAAAAATATAGTTACAACAGTGAAGAGAGCAAGACAGACTATTTTGTACATGACAAAACAGGACTAACAATAATGTTAAACGTTGATGTCTACTACGCAACTTTATTCTTTTAGACACGTGTTGGGCCTCGAAGCACAGAGTTTTGTAGGACAGTAGTAATTTTCCCTCAAGTGGATGACCAAAAGTTTATCAATCCGTGGGAGGTGTAGGATGAAGATGGTCTCTCTCAAGCAACCCTGCAATCAAATACAAGAAATCTATGTGTCCCCAATACACCCAATACAATGGAAATGTGTATAGGTGCACTAGTTCGGCGAAGAGCTGGTGATAAAAGTGTAATATGGATGGTAGAAATATATTTTTATAATCTGAATAAATAAAAATAACAAGGTAGCAAATAGTAAACGGGCACAAAAACGGTATTGCAATGCTTAAAAATGAGGCCTAGGGTCCGTACTTTAACTAGTGCAATCTCTCAACAATACTAATATAATTGGATCATATAACCATCCCTCAACGTGCAACGAGGAATCACTCCAAAGTTCCTATCTAGCGGGGAACAAAAAAAGAAATCATTTGTAGGGCATGAAACCACCTCGAAATTATTCTTTCTGATCGATCTATCCAAGAGTTCGTACTAAAATAACACAAAATAATTTCAGATTCACAATACTCAATCCAACACAAAGAACTTCAAAAAGTGCCCCAAGATTTCTACTGGAGAAACAAAGACAAGAACGTGCATCAACCTCTGTGCGTAGATTACCCCAATGTCACGTCAGGAATCCGCAAGTTGGGTGCCAAAACATATATCAAGTGAATCAAAATAATACCCCATTGTCACCACGAGTATTCATATGCAAGACATATATCAAGTGTTGTCAAATCCATAAACGTATTCAATCCGATAACAACGAAATCTCAAAGGGAAAAACTCAATTCATCACAACAAGATAGATAGGGGAAAACACCATATGATCCAACTATATTAACAAACCCCGCGATACATCAAGATCGTGCCATCTCAAGAACAAGAGAGAGAGAGAGAGATTAAACACATAGCTACTAGTACAAACCCTCAGCCCCGAGGGTGGACTACTCCCTCCTCATTGTGGTGGCCGCCAGGATGATGAAGATGCCACCGATGATGATTTCCCCCTTCGGCGAGGTGCCGGAACGGGGTCTAGATTGGTTTCCGGTGGCTACAGAGGCCTGCGGTGGCGGAACTTCTGATCTAGGGTTACCCCTGATGGTTTCTCTATTTATAGGATTTTTTGGCATTGGTTTCACGCTAAGATGGGCCTCGATGTGAGCATAACCCACCGGCGCAAGCCTGGCCCACTAGGCGCCCCCCAGTGTCTTGTGCCCTACTCCTTCACCTTCTGGTCCTTCCACGAAGCTTCGGGGGTCTTTTTTGTTCCAAAAAAATCGTCAAAAAGTTTCAGCTCCTTTGAAGAACTTTCATTTCTGCACAAAAAACAACACCACGGTAGTTCTGCTGAAAACAATATCAGTCTGGGTTAGCTCCATGCAAATCATACCAAAACCATATAAAATTATTGTAAACATGGCATAAATAATTCATAAATTATAGATACGTTGGAGACGTATCACTCGTCATGAAGCATAAGCAGTGATATTTTAAAAATTATAAAAATGGTAGTCTGTGCATCCCGCATATAGAAATCTCTCTGCAGAGGAGCATGATGTTGGGGCCAAATCCAAAACACAGACATGCTACAAATTTAGACAGTACGTTGCGTATAAGTAAGCAAGCAGTTGGCTATTCTATAGCTCAATTAAAGTCTTAGGGATGATACGTCTCCAACGTATCTACTTTTTCTCACGCTTTTCCTCTTATTTTGGACTCTAATTTGCATGATTTGAATGAAACTAACCCCGGACTGACGCTGTTTTCAGTAGAACTACTATGGTGTTGTTTTTGTGCAGACATAAAAGTTCTCGGAATGGAACGAAACTTTGTGAGGATTTTTTATACCAATAATAAGAATTTCTGGAGCCAAGACCCACCAGAGAGGGGCCCTGGGGTGGGCACAACCCACCAGGGTGCGCCCCCTCTCCTGGCGCGCCCAGGTGGGTTGTACCCACCTGGTGGCCCCGCTGACGACCCCTCTGATACTATAAATTCACATATTTCCAAAAAAAATAGGGAGAAAGAATTATTGTGATCCATGAAACGGAGCCGCCGCCAAGCCTTGTTCTTCCTCGGGAGGGCAGATCTGGAGTCCGTTTGGGGATCCAGAGAAGGGGATCTTCGTCTTCATCATCACCAACGCTTCCCCATCGCCAATTTCATGATACTCCCCACCGAGAGTGAGTATTTCCTTCGTAGCCTCGCTGGTCAGTGAGGAATTGGATGAGATTCATCATGTAACCGAGTTAGTTTTGTTAGGGCTTGATCCCTAGTATCCACTATGTTCTTAGATTCATGTTGCTATGACTTTGCCATGATTAATGCTTGTCACTTTGGGCCCGGGTGCCATGATTTTAGATCTGAACCATTTATGAATTCATCATTATATCCATGTTTTAGATCTGATCATGCAAGTTATAGTCACCTACTACGTGTTATGATCCGGCAACCCCGGAGTGACAACAACCGGGCCCACTCCTGGTGATGACCGTAGTTTGAGGAGTTCATGTATTCACTATGTGTTAATGCTTTGTTCCAGTTCTCTATTAAAAGGAGGCCTTAATATCCTGTAGTTTCCAATATGGACCCCGCTGCCACGGGAGGGTAGGACAAAAGATGTCGTGCAAGTTTTTTTAATAAAGCACGTATGACTATTTATGGAATACATGCCTACATTATATCGATGAAATGGAGCTAGTGCCGTATCACCCTAGGCTATAACTGTCTCATGATGAATGTCATCCAACAAGTCACCGATCCAATGCCTATGAATTTATCTTATATTGTTTCTGCTAAGTTACTATTGCTATCATCATTGTTACACTTGCTACAAATTACTGCTATCACTGTTACTGTTACCGTTGCTACTGTCACTACTATCAAAACTATCAAACTACTTTGCTACTAATCACTGAGCTGTAGATAATTAATCTCTAGGTGTGGTTGAATTGACAACTCAGCTGCTAATACGTTCAAATATTCTTTGGCTCCCTTTGTGTCGAATCTATAAATTTGGGTTGAATACTCTACCCTCAAAAACTGTTACGATCCCCTATACTTGTGGGTTATCAAGACCTTTTTTGGTGCCGTTGCCGGGGAGCATAGCTATATTTGTTGAGTCACTTGGGATTATTATCATATTACCACTATGAAGAATTTAAAGGATCCAAAGACTAAGATATTTCCCTCAAGGACGAGGGGAGGTAAGGAACTGCCATCCAGTTCTGCTTTAGATTCACCTTTTGTTATGAATAAACTTGCAACACCACCAGATGCTATTAATTCTTATATGTCGCAAGTTATTGATGATGCTACTTCTACTATGAATGATGCTTATGATGATGTTAGTATCTTGCTTGATAATGATGATGTGCCACTTGGTGAATTTCTTGATAAACAACTTGCTAAAGTTATACAACATGATGTTGTTGAATCTGGTGATGAGCTTGAAACTGAAACTCCTGAAACACCTGCTAGAACTAGCCTTCCTAGATATGAATTGCCTAAGGTACCGAAAGGTTATGTTATGAGTGAAGAAGCAACTAGAGATATTCTTACTTATAATGATAGAGATGATCTAGAGAAATTACTACAAAAGTATAAAGAAAAATCTCTGAATGCTAGAATGAAATGTGATCATAAGTTTGCTACTTTACCTATCTTTATTGATGATAAGGATTATGAATTATCTGTAGACCCAGAGTTGATTACTTTGGTTGAATCTGATCCTTTCCATG
Source organism: Triticum urartu (assembly GCF_003073215.2). Lineage (NCBI taxonomy): Eukaryota > Viridiplantae > Streptophyta > Magnoliopsida > Poales > Poaceae > Triticum > Triticum urartu. The sequence goes on from NC_053023.1 coordinate 364,408,090, forward strand.
GTTATGAAACTGAAACTGTTGTGGCACATCTTACTAAGTTGAATGATATAGCCACCCTTTTTACTCATGATGAGAAAACTCGTTATTACTTTATTCTCAAATTATTTCCTTCCTCATTAAAGGGTGATGCTAAAGCTTGGTACAAGACTCTTGCTCCTGGTTGTGTGTGTAGTCCCCAGGATATAATTTATTACTTCATTGAAAAATATTTTCCTGCTCATATAAAACAAGCTGCCTTACAGGAAATATTTAACTTTGCTCAAACTGAAGAAGAGAATCTCCCACAAGCTTGGGGGAGGCTTTGCGAGTTATTTAATGCTTTGCCTGATCATCCTCTTAAGAAAAATGAAATACTTGATATCTTCTATAATGGACTAACCGATACTTCTAGGGACTTCCTAGATAGTTGTGCTGGTTGTGTTTTCAGGGAACGAACTATTGCTCAAGCTGAAGAAACATTGAATAACGTATTGAAAAATTATGTTGATTGGACTATTCCTGAACAACCGCCTAAACCCACTCTGAAGAAGAGGGTATATTATATCTCAGTCCCAAATATATGCAAGAGGCAAAGAAATCTATGAAGGAAAAAGGTATTAAAGCCGACGATGTTAAAAATTTACCTCCTATTGAAGAAATACATGGGCTTAATACACCACCAATGCCTAAGGTGGTAGAGGTAGATTCTCTTATGAAGTTTAATGATAATGATAATCCTCACAATATGCATCCTAGTCAATGCGTTTATGAGTTTGAAAAGTACATTAGAAAATAAGACCACTTCAATGCAAATGTTATGAAACAATTGAAATACAATTATGATATGATTGCTCGCTTGAGTGACTTGTTATTTAGAATATCAAATGATGTTAGAGGTGTTGGAAAACATGCTTATATGGTTCAAACTCAATTAGAAAAGTTGCTAAATCTCAAAAAGAATTGCTTGATGAAATGAACCATAATATGCATGACTTTGCTATTAGAGTTGCAACTAGAGGAGGTAAAATGACTCAGGAACCACTTTATCCTAAGGGACATCCAAAAAGAATTGAACAAGACTCACAAAGAGCCAACACTATTGCACCTAGTTCTTCTAGAAACAAGAAGAAAAAGAAAAATGATAGGACTTTGCACACTTCTAGTGAATCTGAAATAAAAAACCTCCTAATAAAGATAACGAAACTTTTGTCTCTGATGCTGAAACTCAATCTGGTAATGAACACTCACCTAATGATAATGAAAAAGATAATGACGAGGTTCATGAAGACTCTCAACCAACCAATGAAAAAGAAGCAGATAATGATGTTGAGATAAAACCACCTGTTGATCTTGATAACCCACAACCTAAAAATAAAAGATATGACAAAAGAGACTTTGTTGCTAGAAAACACGGTAAAGAAAGAGAACCCTGGGTTCAAAAACCTATGCCTTTTCCACCCAAATCAACTAAAAAGAATGATGATGAAGAATTTGAATGCTTTGCTAAAATGCCGAGGCCAGTCTTTCTGCGTACTCGCTTGACTGATATCTTGAAAATGCCTCCATATGCAAAGTACATGAAAGACATCATCACAAATAAGAGAAAAATACCGGAAGCTGAAATCTCCACTATGCTTGCTAATTATACTTTTAAAGATGGAGTACCTAAAAAACTTGGAGATCCGGGAATACCAACTATACCTTGCTCTATCAAAAATAATTATGTGAAAACTGCTTTGTGTGACTTAGGAGCTGGTGTTAGTGTTATGCCTTTCTCTTTATATAAAAGACTTGACTTGAATAAACTCACACCTACTGAAATATCTTTGCAAATAGCTGACAAATCAACTGCCATACCAATCGGTATCTGTGAGGATGTGCCCGTTGTTGTTGCTAATGTTACTATTTTGACTGACTTTGTTATACTTGAGATGCCCGAGGATGACAACATGTCGATTATCCTTGGTAGACCCTTCTTGAATACTGCAGGGGCTGTTATTGATTGCAATAAAAGCAAAGTCACTTTTCATATTAATGGCAATGAGCATACGGTGCACTTTCCGAAGAAACAATTCCAAGTGAATGGTATTAATGTTATTGAAAAATCTCCGACAGTCACTATTGGAAGTTTTCAAATACCTCTACCTACTATCAAAAAGAAATATGAAATGCTTATTGTTGGGGAAATGCATATCCCCATTGAGGTAACTTAGTGATTTACGGAAGTTCTTCGGTTTCATGCTAATCGAAAGTGGTTGTTAATAAGACCTAATTAACCTTATTAATGAATCATTTTTGAACAGTATGAAGTTGATGAATTTAGTAAGCACTATTTTTCGTCCCTACTTTTTATTCTCTGTTTCCATTAGTTAAATAAAATAAAATGCCATGTTTTGTCTGTTTTCTGAATTTCCAGTGCAATAAAAAATGACCCAAAAATGAAAGTTCTTAGAATGCCCTGAAAATTTAATACGATTTGTTTCTGAATATTTGAGAATTTTTGGTGCAAATAACATCAGAGGGAGGTGCACCAGGTGGGCACATCCCACCTGGGCGCGCCAGCATCCCCAGGCGCGCCCTGGCGGGTTGTGGTCCCCCTCACTTACCTCTTCATACCACATCATCACTTACCTCCAGAAAAATGCCCATTGCTCTCTCTCCCATGTTCTTGCTCATTTTGCTGCCATTTTCGATGTCTTTTCTTGAAGCTCCGTTTCTGAAACTATTTCAGGGGATTGTTGCTTGGTATGTGACTCCACCATTTGTCCAATTAGTTTTTGTTTTAGTGGTTTATACTTTGAATAAATAGCTATTCTTGGTGCTGCTGTAGATGTGCTTGCATGTTCAATTCTTAGTTTTCTAAGTAGTTTGAATGCTTGCTATGGCCTCTATGTATCCCTATGAGTAGTTGATATCAATTTTGTGAAGTTTTGTTGGAAAAATTTTGTGAACTAAAAATTCAGATTCTTGTTCATAGGAAAAATTGTACACGCACATGAATATCTTCAGGAAGTTTGGCTCAAAGAAGAACTCCAAGGGTTTTATTGGGGAGTCTTCTGACAATGATCTCCACCCTCGAAGGTTGACAAAGGTATGACCGTGCGAATGGCCGCACATCTCGTTCCTGCAAGAAGCTGGAATTCATGAGGAGTTCATGCAATTCATTGCCAACGCCGGCCTCACCGACTTCATCGCAGATGAGTGTGACCAACACCAAATCCTCACAAACATCTTTCTTCAGGGCTTTACTTTCTTGCCTAGAAATAATCCTTCCGAAGTGAGCTTTGATTTATATGCTGAAAACCATTAGATACCACTTACTGAATTTTGTGACATATGTATGATCCCGTCTTATGGGAGCTTGGCGGAGCCTAGGCCGGCCGAGTTTGAGGATTTTTGTCGCACTTTGACAGTGGGTGATGAGAGAAGTGTTGGAGAACGTAGTAATTTCAAAAAAAATTCCTACGCACACGCAAGATCATGGTGATGCATAGCAACGAGAGGGGAGAGTGTTGTCTACGTACCCTCGTAGACCGTTCACGGAAGCGTTATATCAACGCAGTTGATGTAGTCGTACGTCTTCACTTCCGACCGATCCAATTACCGAAAGCACGTGACCTCCGAGTTCTGCACACGTTCGGCTTGGTGACGTCCTCGCCTTCTCGATCCAGCAAGAGGGGCGAAGTAGTAGATGAGTTCCGGCAGCACGACGGCGTGGTGACGGTGTTGGTGAAGAACAATCTCCGCAGGGCTTCGCCTAAGCACTACGGAAACTATGACGGAGGATAAACGAGAGGGGACGGGGTTGCCGGCACACGGCTTGGTATTTCTTGATGTCTCTTTGGTGCTAGCCCTGCCCCTCTATTTATATGTTGAGCCCTGGGGTCGAAACTTGGAGCAAAAGCCTCCTCAAAGTCGGTTTTGCCCGAAAGGCAAGAGTCCTTCTCGGACTCCAGGGCCAGACGCCAGGGTTCCCGGCGTCTGGACCCAGACGCCAGGGACCCTGGCGTCTGGCCCCTGGACTCCGCAAAACCTCCTTTTGCGCTTTCCAAAAACCTTGTGGGCTTTCCCCTTTGGCCCAAATAAAGTGTTCTCGTACCCAAACATTTCGGGAAACATCCAGAACCCCTTCCGGTGATTTCCGGAACCCTTCCGGTGACCAAACACTATTATCCTGTATATCAAACTTTATCTCCGGACCATTCCGGAGTTCGTTGTCATGTCCGTGATCTCATCCCGGACTCCGAACAACATTCGGTCATCAACATACATAACTCAAATAGTACTATATCGTCAACGAACGTTAAGCGTGCGGACCCTACGGGTTCGAGAACTATGTAGACATGATCGAGACACCTCTCTGGTCAATAACCAATAGCGGGACCTGGATGCCCATATTGGCTCCTACATATTCTACGAATATCTTTATCGGTCAGACCGCATAACAACATACGTTGTTCCCTTTGTCATCGGTATGTTACTTGCCTGAGATTCGATCGTCGGTATCTCAATACCTAGTTCAACCTCGTTACCGGCAAGTCTCTTTACTCGTTCTGTAATACACCATCCCGCAACTAACTCATTAGTTGCAATGCTTGCAAGGCTTATAGTGATGTGCATTACCGAGTGGGCCTAGAGATACCTCTCCGACAATCAGAGTGACAAATCCTAATCTCGAAATACGCCAACCCAACAAGTACCTTTGGAGACACCTGTAGAGCACCTTTATAATCACCCAGTTACGTTGTGATGTTTGGTGGCACACAAAGTGTTCCTCCGTTAAACGGGAGTTGCATAATCTCATAGTCATAGGAACATGTATAAGTCATGAAGAAAGCAATAGCAACAAACTAAACAATCAAGTGCTAAGCTAACTGAATGGGTCAATTCAATCACACCATTCTCCTAATGATGTGATCCCGTTAATCAAATGACAACTCATGCCTATGGTTAGGAAACTTAACCATCTTTGATCAACGAGCTAGTCAGGTAGAGGCATACTAGTGACACTCTGTTTGTCTATGTATTCACTCATGTATTATGTTTCCGGTTAATACAATTCTAGCATGAATAATAAACATTTATCATGAAATAAGGAAATAAATAATAACTTTATTATTGCCTCTAGGGCATATTTCCTTCAAGAAGACTATCGGCCATCACTGCCGGTGGCTTACATTTTCCTGCTGTTCGTTACTTTGCATTTTTTATTACGAAATGCTTGCTTGCTAGGGAGAAGGTGGGTGGACTTAGTTCACCCGACCTTGTTGTTTTACGTCGTGCAATAGAGGGCGTATAGCTTGAGAGATATTGTGGCTCATCGCCTCCATCTTAATAAATCTCAACGGAAAATACACAGTGGGATTTTTGCTACTCGTTTGGCGGCTCACTTCGAGGTTGAGATACACCCTCATGATTTCCCTCTTACCACAGTTTACCTAGACCGTGCAGCCATGGATCACCATCACTTTCTTGCACATGATCGTCCTGATATTGCCATTCCTTATAACTTGGTCTATAGCGTTGACACTCGTGATGTTATCCCCTTGCCTGCACCTGCTCTGTTTGAGTCTGCTGAGGCTGCACAGGCACCTCTACAGTGGGATCAGTGGATGACCGCTCCTCAGTACCCTGACTACTACCCCGCAGGCTATTGATTGACTACCAAGTTAGGCCAAAGGCCTAAGCTTGGGGGAGTACGTGTCTCTCACCGACATTATATTCATGTTCACATATCATTCCATTTGTCGGTGCTCACACTTTTTCATTGTATCATCCATTCTTAGATTATTTTCTTGCTTTCTTCTTGTGTGTTTGTTAAACTTTAGAAAAAACCAAAAAAATAGTTGTAGTAATTTACTTACTATGCATGCTTAATAGTATTAAAAAGAAAAAACCCAAAAATATTTCCTTGTTCTTCTTTTGCTTGTTGGGAGCTTTCCCGTGTAAAGAGTTTTTCTCGTTTTTGTTTTTCCCTTTTATTTGCTTGTTTAAGAAAACCCAAAACTCCAAAAATATTGCAGTGTGTTTCTATGAAATTCTTTTCTTTTATTTGAGTTGTACCGAGGAGAGGTCCACAATGAAAATGTTGAGTGACTCTTGTATGAATAATTGTTTAACTAATAAAGAGCCCATTTTACCTTGCATTCTCCTGTTGAATAAAATGTTTGCAGATTCCAGCTTAGTCCATGGCACTCTTGCACTATTATTATTTTCATATCATTCGGTCGTGCAAGTGAAAGGCAATAGTGACGATATTCGATGAACTGGCCGTGGCAAACATAAACTGGTATGAACTCGACTTGTCCTGTTTGTGTAAATATGTTTATCCTAGTGCCCATGATTCAGCCCATTATGATTAAACATGTTTGTAATGACAATTAGAGATTATAGTTTCTCATGCCATGCATAAGTAGCTGGGAGTTAATAATGATTTATCTTGGATATCAACATAGCGTTAAGATGACAGTGATGTAGTATGATGATATGGTATCCTCCTCGAATGTTCAAGTGGCTTGACTTGGTACATGTTCGTGCATGTAGTTGAATCAAAACAAACATAGCCTCTATAATGTTTATGTTCATGGTGTCCATATCCTACTCATGCTAGTGTCCAATGTTACTTATGCATAATTCATGGTTATGATCATTGTTGCTCTTTAGCTGGACGCTTCTCAATCTAAATTGCTAGCCTTCTCCTGTACTAAGTGGGGATTCTGCTTGTACATCAAAAACCTTGAACCCAAACTTATTCCAGATGAGTCCACCATACCTACCTATATACGGCATTACCCTGCCATCCTAAGTAAATTTGCATGTGCCACCTCTAAAAACTCATAAAAAAATTATCCGTTTTGTTTGCCTAGATCGTTCATGGAACGACAGGAGGTGGTCGATATCTTCCGTGCTAAGCGGGTTATTCTCAGGTCGAGTGTTTATTCACTTGCCATCTCAAGAGAAAATGGGCAGAAAGTTGGCGTGCGGTGTTGTTATGTTGTCAGTAGGTTGCCTGCCAAGTTTCATCGCATTCGGAGTCCGTTTGAAGCCCCAACGGATAACTAGAGCGGCATTATAGTCGTTTTATTCGTTGGATGTTTTGGTCCTCGAAACTGCCGCCGGGCCTCTCCTTCTCTTCTCTCCTCTCAGCCCAACTCCTCTTCACAGTCCACCTAGGCACAACCTACCCTTTTTAGCGCAATGCTTAGACCCCTCTCGCGCATCTGAAAGTTCCCCGAACCCGAACCGGGCTGTCGTTACCGATGGGTCCAGAACATCTCCGAACATCCCTTAATCGTCATCGGTTTCTTGTTGGACTCTCCTAAGCTATTTATTCTTGATCGTCTGATTACAATCAGAGGGTCCAAATCACCCTTAACCAACACCCACCTTCTATATAAATATCGGGGCAACCCTAGGCCTAGCCATCCCATCCACCCAGTCCCATCTGCGCCGCCACCGCTCTCATTCTTCCCCTCGGGATCCATCCCCACCAAACGGAGCCTCCGACCAGATCCCTGGTTTTGCGCGCAGCTGCCTGAGCATCGCGATGGATCGAGCACTTCGCCTCCAAGCACAGCCTCCCCTGCTCAAGCCCCGAGCCTCCCGCCGTCCAGGAGCATGAGCTCCATCATCTCGCTGCCGCCAACCGGAGCAGCAGCTCAGCCGGTCATCCCCGTCGTTGCCGAACCTCGCCACCTCGCCGATGCCCCAAGACCCCGCGTCAAGCTCCTCTGCCTATTGCCCCTCCCCTACAGCCACGAGCGCCTTGAGCTCCATCTCGCGTGCCACCTTCTCATCCCCGCACAGATCGGGGACTCCAAGCTCCCTCGGTCCAGCCGTCCAGGAGGACGTCGACCCACGTCGCCGCGCAATGCTACTCCCGCGCCACTCGACCTCCGCCTCCTCTGCTTGCATCTCGCCGGAGCAGGCCCCACCCCGTCACCGGGAGCTTGCGCCAAGTCCGCCGTCATCCTCTGCTCGGGAACGAGCTCCACGCCGTCCTCTGCTTCGCCGCATAGACCCCGCCGCTGCCGTTCGAGCTCTCTAGCTGGATCTCCCTCTCTGCCGTCAGGAACGAGCTCCCCACGCCTGGATCCACTCGTTCTCGCCTCGTCCACGTCGCCGGGAGCCACACCATGGACCTCTGCAACCTCGACGAGAGCCTCGCTCGCGCCCTCTCTGTTCCGTCGCGTGCGTCGTCTTCCCCGCGCGCCGCAGGAGACCGGCAACCACCCCGGCAAGCTCCATCGCCTTCCCTCATACCAGCTCCGCCGCAGCCGATGTCTTTGCCAAGCCCTCCATCGTGCCAAGTCGGTGCTGCATCCGCTTCTTCCCCTACGCTGCTCGAGAGGAGAAGAGCGCAGTGCTGCAGCTTCTGTTGACCCCGGCGCCCGTTGACCCAGCCTCGCACGGCCTCCCATGCCAGGTCGCAAGGCCGAGCGGGCCTCCTCACCCAGCCGGCCTGCCCGGCCTCCTCCCACCGAACTGAGCATGGCCCAGCTATGTGAGCCCCAGCCCTCCTCTTTGTTAGCCCAGATCTATCCATATTCGGCCCAGTTCTCTTTTTTTCCTGTTCTGTGAATTTCCTAATTTCTAGGGAATTGGCAGAATTGCAGAAAAGTCCCTAGAGTTCATGCATTTATTAACTCATCAATCGTGCATCATATTAAAATGATTTATATATGAAAAATGCCTAGAATCTTGTCTAGTTTCATAATATCCAACTTTCATGCATGTTTAAAATGTTGTTTGTGTTTATTTTGCATAATGCCATGTTAAAAATGCTTTATTTCATAACTAAATAACCGTAGCTCCATTTTAAATAAACTTTGTATGTAAATGGGGCAGAAAATGCCTAGTTTAACATGGTGCACTCATCTTGCATGTTTAACCACTCTAAAATATGCTTTAGGACAGAACAGTACCAAATCTAATATATGCTCATGAGGAGTTTCCGGATTTGTTGTTTGTTGTTCCGGCCTCATTTAAACTTGCCTAGATGTGTAGTTTACTTTTGCTTAACCTCTTGCCATGCTAACCAACATTTAATATTGTTGAGTACATAAACGGGAGAGAACTAAATAAGTCACGTGGCGTTTCGTCAATATGCAACTCGTTGCATATTGAGCTCCACTTAATTTGTAGTATTGATTGTGCATATTGCCATGCCATGCCTCATTAATCCGGACATGCATCATACTTGGTTGTGCATCATGCCATGCTTATGTGGTGGTTGTTTACTTTGTTGTTTGCTTCTTTCCTGTATTGCTTCTTCGGGTTAGTTTCGAAAACGTCGCGTTTGTGAGGATCCGTTCGACTACGTCCGTTTGTCTTCTTCATGGACTCGTTCTTCTTCCTTGCGGGATCTCAGGCAAGATGACCATACCCTCGAAATCACTTCTATCTTTGCTTGCTAGTTGTTCGCTCTATTGCTATGATGCGATACCTACCACTTCCTATATCATGCCTCCCAAATTGCCTTGTCCAGCCTCTAACCCACCTTGTCCTAGCAAACCGTTGTTTGGCTATGTTACCACTTTTGCTCAGCCTTTCTTATAGTGTCGCTAGTTGCAGGTGAAGATGAAGTTTGTTCCATGGTGGGACATGGATATGTTGGGATATCACAATATCTCTTATTTAATTAATGCATCTATATACTTGGTAAAGGGTGGAAGGCTCCGTCTTATGCCTGGTGTTTTGTTCCACTCTTGCCGCCCTAGTTTCCGTCATACCGGTGTTATGTTCCTTGATTTTGCGTTCCTTACACGGTTGGGTGTTATGGGGACCCCTTCACAGTTCACTTTGAATAAAACTCCTCCAGCAAGGCCCAACCTTGGTTTTACCATTTGCCTCACCACCACCTACCCTTCCCTCGAGTCGGCCAACCCGAGGGTCATCTTTATTTTAACCCCCCCCGGGCCAGTGCTTGTCTAAGTGTTGGTCCGAACAGAGCCACTTGCAGCGCCACCACGGGGAAACTTGAGGGTTGGTATTAGTTGTACGTAGTGTTCATCCGGTGTTGCCCTGAGAACGAGATATGTGCAGCTCCTATCGGGATGTCGGCGCATCGGGCGGTCTTGCTGGTCTTGTTTTAGCATTGTCGAAATGTCTTGTAACCGGGATTCCGAGACTGATTAGGTCTTCCCGGGAGAAGGAATATCGTTCGTTGACCATGCGAGCTTGTGATGGGCTAAGTTGGGACACCCCTGCAGGGTTTGAACTTTCGAAAGCCATGCCCGCGGTTATGGGAAGATGGGAATTTGTTAATATCTGGTTGTAGAGAACTTGGCACTTAACTTAATTGAAATGCATCAACCGCGTGTGTAGCCGTGATGGTATCTTTCCGGCAGAGTCCGGGAAGTGAACACGGTTCTTATGTTATGATTGAACGTAAGTGGTTTCAGGATCACTTCTTGATCATTTCTAGCTTCATGACCGTTGCTTTGCTTCTCTTCTCGCTCTTATTTGCGTAAGTTAGCCACCATATATGCTAGTGCTTTGCTGCAGCTCCACCTCACTACCCTTTCCTGCCCATAAGCTTAAATAGTCTTGATCTCGTGGGTGTGAGATTGCTGAGTCCTCGTGGCTCACAGATACTTCCAAACAGTTGCAGGTGCCGATGATACAAGTGCAGGTGACGCAACCCAGCTCAAGTGGGAGCTCGATGATGATCTTCATCGTTGTTTTGTGTCTTTTCCAGTTGATCAATAGTGGAGCCCAGTTGGGACGATCGGAGATCTAGCAATTGGGGTTGTCTTCTTTTATTTTGGTTCCATAGTCGGACCTTGATTGTATTCTGGATGATGTATGACATATTTATGTTTTGTGTGAAGTGGTGATTCTAAGCCAACTCTTTATCCCTTTCTTATTTAGTACATGGGATTGTGTGAAGATTACCCCTCTTGCGACAAACCTACCATGCGGCTATGCCTCTAAGTCGTGCCCCGACACGTGGGAGATATAGTCGCATGATGGGTGTTACAAGTTGGTAATCAGAGCCTTCCCCAACTTAGGAGCCCCCTGCTTGATCGAATCGCTGACGTTGTTGAGTCTAGAACAAAATGTTTTGAGTCTTAGGATTATATATATCGGAGAGTAGGATTCTTTTTACTCCTCAGTCCCTTCGTCGCTCTGGTGAGGCCTCCTGGCGTAGAAGTTTTGACTCTCCTCTCCTCAAATTTCTTGAATTTTTTAGGATCACGCGGCTATCTTGGAATCGTTCCGATGGTTTTGTGATGAGAACATTGTTCTTGGTGCCTCCTAACATTTAGGGGTTGTGGCAGTGTCCCGGGGAGTTGAGCTCCGAGGTGTTGTCGTCACAATTTTATCGTTGCAGTTTTGGAATACCTGAGTTCGCCAACTTCAAAAATCTCTTTTATGCAGTTGTTGGTGAGATAACCTCGACGCCACCCACTACTGGGGTGGGAGTTCGGGAGTATTGCCATAACTCGTATAACGGATGCTTTTCGAAGGTTGAGGTAAATGATTTCCGAAGATTTCTTGGTTATGTGTTGAAGGATGGATACAAATGGATGTAGGATTTGCTAGTTTTGGGTGAGATATTATGCTTTCACTGTATCCCCAACACCTGATTGCATAACCAGAAAGTTTCGGGAGTTTATAAGTGGGAATTCAAGTAGCTCCTAGAATAATTTTTCCAACAGACACATGATACGATATGGGATTTATCATATGTTTGTTTCCGGCTTATTCTGTAAGCCAATCCTTTGTTTTGTTTTGAGTTGTGGTATTCGAGTTGCTTCAATGTCAAGTGTTGATTCCATACGTCCCCTAAGTGGTGTTCTCATATTTCTATGTGAATACTAATCCCTCATGATAATCGAGATTGTCATGTCAATCCTTTTCAACCGGCATGTTCCTCTTCAAGTGGATCCGATCATTTTCAACATCTGCAAGATCCAATCTCACTTTTCTCAACGTTGTTCGTTTCATTCGTTCCCAAGTTGCTTTTGTTTTTCCCGCCCTGCCACCCTTTCTTTTTTCTTCAAGGATTCAAATTTCTTAATCATGTATCCTTTTATTTGTGAGAAGTCTCTCCATTCAGTTCCGTCAATGTTCTTATCCGGTGATTCTCAGGAAGATACTAACGGAGCCTCAAGTTTATCATTCTTCAATTTTTTTCTTCTCCGGTGGATTCAATTCAAGCTTTGTCGATCATATACTTTCCTCGTTTTAAATGTTTTCTCATGCCGGTGCACCTCTTAATCATTCACCTCTCACCATTCAATTGTTCCGGAGTGCTAAAGATATCTCCAAGATTCGTGTTTCCACTCTGTATTCGTTCAAGCTCTTTCGAGATTGTTATCTCATTGAAGCCATTTAATTCAACCGGTGCAATCTCTCTTCAAATCATTCCAATGATGTATCTTTGAGTGGGCCCTAACCCACAGGTCTTTTCCCAGGATCTTACCTGACTCTTCTATTTTTCTGGAGCTACTATCAAATTCTTCTCCAAGTTTGACGTAAGAATGAATTATCACTAGTCATATGTTTTTCTCCAAGATCTTCCAAATTATTTTCATCGTTGGCTCAACCTTCCTATTCGTCATCCAGGAGTATCTCAACAATTCATGGTGGTGTTTCTCGTCGCCATTCTCAGATTTGAAGATCGAAGAAGAGTTTTCCTCCAAATCTACCCGTTCTCTCAGGATTCATGGTTCTAACTTGTTGCCATCCTCTCATAATTGTTCTCGACTATGAGAATTCTTTTCACCCATCCGGAGCAATTCAGGAGTCTTTTCAGTTTGATTCTCTGGAGCCCATCATTTTAGAATTATTCATTCCAACTTTCAGCTCTCGTTCTCCAAATCATACCTGTGCATCATTGAAGTATTATCTAATCAACTCATGATCTCTTCGTTCTATTGTATCTAAATTCTCCCAAGTATCTTTGTTCATTTTCCAATTCTTTCCGGTGAATTGTGCTTTTCCTACTTTCATGTTCAATTCTTACGGTGGTCCATTCAAGATTCATCTTCTCTTGTTATCATATCAATTCACTTGTTCTCTCATAAATTCTACCGGTGATCCGTGAGTTGAGCTATATCCCTCTTCAATATTTTCAAGAGGAATAAGTAGTATGCCAAATCCGTTCCTGGTCATCAATTTAAATTGGTGAAGGATAAGCATAATGCAATTCTTATTCTTGTTTCATCCAGGTAAATTAATTCCTTATTCTAGAGGTTCATCAAATTCTCGATTTCAATTGTTTCATTTTTCTTTTCTCGGAGTCCCAAGCTCTATCAATTATATCACGACGGAGACATCTAAATCATTATAAGGCTTCACCTTGTGTTGTCAACTTCTCTTTCCTTTTATCATCATTTTGTTACCGGAGTTCTTCATGGTGGCTCTACATGGTGGTTCATCAAGGATTCCTTTCATTCTTCAATTGTTCATCAAAATTTCTCTCGAAGTTTTGATCTGCCAAGATATACTCTAAAATAAACATGGTGTTCAACACATGTCTTGTTTTGAGGAGTTCAAGCTCTCTTCATCTTGCATTCCGAAGTGCAATTCGTTCTACCTTATCTTTTGAGGTGGTGTTATGTCACTCTTGACAATTTTCCCTTCGTGTTTCATGATTCACAAGTTTTTCAAGAGTGACATATCTAAATCTGTCATTTTCTCTTCGCTCAAGACATCTTTTCAACCCATCAATCTCTTCATTGGAATTATCTTGGGTTATATTTCACCTAAAGCTTTCCCTAAGGATTGTTGCTACTTATGGTGCTTGTAAAGGACCCAAGTTCTTTATTTACCTTCCGGTGAAATAAGTTTCTCGTCTCCTTGTTGATATCAATCCAATCTGTCGTTTCCGTTAGTGGCAGAATTTCACCTCATAATTTGAGACGTTTTCCATAAGGTCACTACAAGATTATTCTTTTTGTTGTTGATTTTCCAACAACTCCGTTCAACCCTTCTTTACAGGAAGGCTCCTTCATGTTCATTCATGGTGGAAGTTGATGTTCTCTTCTCTGTTCTTTTCATTCCACTCATTTGTTCTGAAGGAATTGTGATGTAACTCTCTTCGACCCATCATCTCATTTTGTAAAGATCATGTTCTTTCCTTATGCTTATCCATTCAACCGGAGTGTCGTGTCCTTCATTCAAGTTCTTTCATCTTATCAAGTTTTGCCTCCCTTCTCAACCGGAGTGCTATCTGGAATCCTTCTTACCCCTTGTGCCATTCTTTCAATAGTTCCGGAGGCAGTGTGTTGTTGATTTCATCAAGTATCCTCTCATCTTGTCAAGTTCATGTTCAATTCCTTCCATTTTCACTCGGAGTGCGGTCCAAATTATATCATTCTTTTTCCTCCTCTATCTTGTTTCTACTGAAGTGTTGTCATAATTGATCCTTATCGTTCCTTGTACATCTCGTCTCTACCGGAGTGCTTGCATGTACTTCTTGTCTATTGTACCCTTTTTCTTATGTCTTTCAACCCACAAGGTTCTCGTAATGTTCTTTGTCCCTCTTTTCTAACGGAGTGTTTTAAACTTTGTTCATCTTCCTTGTATTCCTTCTTTCAATTTGTTCAACCTCTCAAGGTTCTTTGGTTTCACTCGTTTGTCAAAGAAGCAACTTTGTTTTATCTCTTTCTCCTCTATTTCCCCCGGTGCCATCCTAGATCTCGGATGAGATCCTCTCGTAGTGGTGGAGTGTTGTAATGCCCCGAGACCGTTGCGCCAGGTGTCTTCCAGTTATTCGCTGTTGTTGCGACGTCATTCGCTTGCGTGTTGCATCTTGGCATGTCATCATGTGCATTGCATCATCTTGTTTTCAAAACTTGCATTCACCTGGGTTCCCCCAGTTCTTTCCGTTGTCCGTTCTGAGCCCAGATACACTTGCACGCGCCCGCGGCACATCCAAAATATTATTTTTATAAGTGGCCGGAAAATGTTCTCGGAATGGGATGAAAGTTGGCGTGCGGTGTTGTTATGTTGTCAGTAGGTCGCCTGCCCAGTTTCATCGCATTCGAAGTCCGTTTGATGCCCCAACGGATAACTAGAGCGGCATTATAGTCAGTTTATTCGTCGGACGTTTCGGTCCCCGAAACTGCCGCTGGGCCTCTCCTTCTCTTTTCTCCTCTCAGCCAAACTCCTCTTCACAGTCCACCTAGGCCCAGCCTACCCTTTTTGCGCAGTTCTTAGACCCCTTTCGCGCGTCTGAAACTTCCCCGAACCCGAACCGGGCCGTCGTTACCGATGGGTCCAGAACATCTCCGAACATCCCTAAATCATCATCGGTTTCTCGTTGGACTCTCCTAAGCTATTTATTCTTGATCGTCTGATTACAATCGGAGGGTCCAAATCGCCCTTAACCAACACCCACCTTCTATATAAATATCGGGGCAACCCTAGGCCTAGCCGTCCCATCCACCCAGTCCCATCCGCGCCGCCACCGCTCTCATTCTTCCCCTCGGGATCCATACCCACCAAACGCAGCCTCCGACCAGATCCCTGGTTTTGTGCGCAGCCGCCCGAGCATCGCGATGGATCGAGCGCTTCGCCTCCAAGCACAGCCTGCCCCGCTCAAGCCCCGAGCCTCCCGTCATCCAGGAGCACGAGCTCCATCATCTCGCTGCCACCAACCGAAGCAGCAGCTCAGCCGGTCATCCCCGTCGTTGCCGAACCTCGCCACCTCACCGGTGCCCCAAGACCCCGCGTCAAGCTCCTCTGCCCGTTGCCCCTCCCCTGCAGCCACGATCGCCTTGAGCTCCATATCGCGTGAAACCTCCTCGTCCCCGCGTAGATCGGGGACTCCAAGCTCCCTCGGTCCAGCCGTCCAAGAGGACGTCGACCCACGTCACTGCGCGATGCTACTCCCGCGCCACTCGACCTCCGCCTCCTTTGCTTGCATCTCGCCGGAGCAGGCCCCACCCCGTCGCCGGGAGCTTGCGCCAAGTCTGCCGTCGTCCTCTGCTCGGGAACGAGCTCCACGCTGTCCTCTGTTTCGCCCGCATGAACCCAGTCGCTGCCGTTCAAGCTCTCTGGCCGGATCTCCCTCTCTGCCGTCACGAACGAGCTCCCCATGCCCGGATCCGCTCGTTCTCGCCTCATCCACGTCGCCGGGAGCCACACCATGGACCTCTGCAACCTCGACGAGAGCCTTGCTCGCGCCCTCTCTGTTCCGTCGCGTGCGTCATCTTCCCCGCGCGCCGCAGGAGACCAGCAACCACCCCGGTAAGCTCCATCGCCTCCCCTCGCACCAGCTCTGCCGCTGTCGGCGTCTTTGCCAAGCCCTACATCGCGCCAAGTGCGTGCTGCATCCGCTTCTTCCCCTACGCTGCTCGAGAGGAGCAGAGCACAGTGCTGCAGCTGTTGTTGACCCCGGCGCCCGTTGACCCAGCCTCGCTCGGCCTCCCATGCCAGATCGGAAGGCCGAGCGGGCCTCCTCACCCAGCCGGCCTGCCCGGCCTCCTCCCACCGAACTGGGCATGGCCCAGCTATGTGAGCCCCATCCCTCCTATCTATTAGCCCAGATCTATCCAGATTCGACCCGGTTCTCTTTTTTTCCTGTTCTGTGAATTTCCTAATTTCTAGGGAATTGGCAGAATTGCAGAAAAGTCCCTAGAGTTCATGCATTTATTAACTCATCAACCGTGCATCATATTAAAATAATTTATATATGAAAAATGCCTAGAATCTTGTCTAGTTTCATAATATCCAACTTTCATGCATGTTTAAAATGTTTAAAATGCTGTTTGTGTTTATTTTGCATAATGCCATGTTAAAATGCTTTATCTCATAACTAAATAACC
The DNA here is from genome assembly GCF_003073215.2 of Triticum urartu. Classification (NCBI taxonomy): domain Eukaryota; kingdom Viridiplantae; phylum Streptophyta; class Magnoliopsida; order Poales; family Poaceae; genus Triticum; species Triticum urartu. The sequence goes on from NC_053023.1 coordinate 364,424,850, forward strand.
GTAGCTCCACTTTAAATAAACTTTATATGTAAATGGGGTAGAAAAATGCCTAGTTTGACATGGTGCGCTCATCTTGCATGTTTAACAACTCTAAAATATTCTTTAGGAAAGAACAATACCAAATCTAATATATGCTCATGAGGAGTTTCCGGATTTGTTGTTTGTTGTTCTGGCGTCATTTAAACTTGCCTAGATGTGTAGTTTACTTTTGCTTCACCTCTTGCCATGCTAACCAACATTTAATATTGTTGAGTACATAAACGGGAGAGAACTAAATAAGTCACGTGGCGTTTCGTCAATATGTAACTCGTTGCATATTGAGCTCCACTTAATTTGTAGTATTGTTTGTGCATATTGCCATGCCATGCCTCATTAATCCAGACATGCATCATACTTGGTTGTGCATTATGCCATGCTTATGTGGTGGTTGTTTACTTTGTTGTTTGCTTATTTCCGGTGTTGCTTCTTCGGGTTAGTTTCGAAAACGTCGCGTTTGTGAGGATCCATTCGACTACGTCCGTTTGTCTTCTTCATGGACTCGTTCTTCTTCCTTGCGGGATCTCAGGCAAGATGACCATACCCTCGAAACCACTTCTATCTTTGCTTGCTAGTTGCTCGCTCTATTGCTATGCTGCGATACCTACCACTTGCTATATCATGCCTCCCAAATTGCCTTGTCCAGCCTCTAACCCACCTTGTCCTAGCAAACCGTTGTTTGGCTATGTTACCGCTTTTGCTCAGCCCTTCTTATAGCGTTGCTAGTTGCAGGTGAAGATGAAGTTTGTTCCATGGTGGGACATGGATATGTTGGGATATCACAATATCTCTTATTTAATTAATGGATCTATATACTTGGTAAAGGGTGGAAGGCTCAGCCTTATGCCTGGTGTTTTGTTTCACTCTTGCCGCCCTAGTTTCCGCCATACCGGTGTTATGTTCCTTGATTTAGCGTTCCTTACATGGTTGGGTGTTACGGGGACCCCTTGACAGTTCGCTTTGAATAAAACTCCTCCAGCAAGGCCCAACCTTGGTTTTACCATTTGCCTCACCACCACCTACCCTTCCCTCGGGTCAGCCAACCCGAGGGTCATCTTTATTTTAACCCCCCCGGGCCAGTGCTTGTCTAAGTGTTGGTCCGAACAGAGCCACTTGCAGCGCCACCTCGGGGAAACTTGAGGGTTGGTTTTAGTTGTACGTAGTGTTCATTCGGTGTTGCCCTGAGAATAAGATATGTGCAGCTCCTATCGGGATGTTGGCGCATCGGGCGGTCTTGTTGGTCTTGTTTTAGCATTGTCGTAATGTCTTGTAACCGGGATTCCGAGACTGATCGGGTCTTCCCGGGAGAAGGAATATCCTTCGTTGACCGTGACAACTTGTGATGGGCTATGTTGGGACACCCCTGCAGGTTTTGAACTTTCGAAAGCCGTGCCCGTGGTTATGGGTAGATGGGAATTTGTTAATATCCGGTGGTAGAGAACTTGGCACTTAACTTAATTAAAATGCATCAACCGCGTGTGTAGCCATGATGGTCTCTTTCCGGCGGAGTCCGGGAAGTGAACACGGTTCTTGTGTTATGCTTGAACGTAAGTAGTTTCAGGATCACTTCTTGACCATTTCTAGCTTCACGACCGTTGCTTTTGTTCTCTTCTCGCTCTTAGTTGCGTAAGTTAGCCACCATATATGCTAGTGCTTTACTGCAGCTCCAGCTCACCACCCTTTCCTACCCATAAGCTTAAATAGTCTTGATCTCGCGGGTGTGAGATTGCTGAGTCCTCGTGGCTCACAGATACTTCCAAACAGTTGCAGGTGCCGATGATACCAATGCAGGTGACGCAACCCAGCTCAAGTGGGAGCTCGATGAAGATCTTCATCGTTGTTTTGTGTCTTTTCCGGTTGATCAGTAGTGGAGCCCAGTTGGGATGATCGAGGATCTAGCAATTGGGGTTGTCTTCTTTTATTTTGGTTCCTTAGTCGGACCTTGATTATATTCTGGATGATGTATGACATATTTATGTTTTGTGTGAAGTGGCGATTGTAAGCCAACTCTTTATCCCTTTCTTATTCAGTACATGGGATTGTGTGAAGATTACCCCTCTTGCGACAAACCTACCATGCGGCTATGCCTCTAAGTCGTGCCCCGACACGTTGGAGATATAGCCGCATCGTGGGTGTTACACCTAAATAATCAAACAAAAATTCCCAATGGAGTCAAAACCTTTACTTTTACTGCTTGGGAACCACCACTAGCGTGCTTAGCATGGAAGATGTTGATAACTGATGGTCGTGAAGTGAATAAGAAGGGTGCGTGTCTCAAAATATCATTTATCTCTCTTTGAAAAACTGAGCTCTGGCACCTCTACAAATCACTGCTTCCCTCTGCGAAGGGACTTTCTATTTACTTTTATGTTGTGTCACCACCTTCTAAAAACAAGTCCCAAAAACTGAGTAGAGCACAGCTCTCGTGATTTATGCATTGTGTGTAGCTAATGTTGGGTGCATCATGACTGGATCTTTTCTACCATGAATTACAATGTTTAGTCGCTGCTTGAACTTTGGAGGTACTCTGCATTTATGTTTTGCGGTCTCAGAAAGGGCTAGCGAGATACCATTATGGTCATATTATATCATGGTTGTTTTGACAACGTGTTGCCGTCTGAGATATCTTATTATTGCTCGCTAGCTGATTATGTCATTGATATGAGTCGTTATAATCTTTAAGAGTTATTGTTGACATGGTTAGTTATAATGCCGGTTGAAAACCTGGGTGTTGTTTAAGCTTATTTATGCAAACAAGAGCAGAAGTGTTCGTAAAAGTTTTTGTTTCTCACTTTCAGTTTATCAACTGAATTTCTTGAGGACAAGCAAAGGTTTAAGATTGGGGGAGTTGATACGTCTGCAACATATCTACTTTTTCTCATGCTTTTCCTCTTGTTTTGGACTCTAATTTGCATGATTTGAATGAAACTAACCCCGGACTGATGTTGTTTTCAGCAGAACTACCATGGTGTTGTTTTTGTGCAGAAATAAAAGTTCTCGAAATGATACGTAATTTTGCGAGGATTTTTTATACCAATAATAAGAATTTATGGAGCCAAGACCCACCGGAGAGGGGCCCCTGGGTGGGCATAACCCACTAGGGCGCGCCCCCTCTCCTAGCGCACCCAGGTGGGTTGTACCCACCTGGTGGCCCCGTTGACGACCCCTCTGATACTATAAATTCACATATTTCTAGAAAAAAATCAGGGAGAAAGAATTATCGTGATCCACAAGACGGAGCCACCGCCAAGCCCTATTATTCCTCGGGATGGCAGATCTGGAGTCTGTTTGGGGCTCTGGAGAGGGGGATCTTTGTTCTTCGTCATCACCAACCCTTCTCCATCGCCAATTCCATGATGCTCCCCACCGGGAGTGAGTAATTCCTTTGTAGGCTCGCTAGTCGGTGAGGAGTTGGATGAGATTCATCATGTAATCGAGTTAGTTTCGTTAGGGTTGATCCCTAGTATCAACTATATTCTTAGATTCATGTTGCTATGACTTTGCCATGATTAATGCCTGTCACTTTGGGCCCGGGTGCCATGATTTCAGATCTGAACCTTTTATGAATTCATCATTATATCCATGTTTTAGATCCAATCTTGCAAGTTATAGTCACCTAATATGTGTTATGATCCGGCAACGCTGGAGTGACAACAACCGGGCCCACTCCCGGTGATGACCGTAGCCTGAGGAGTTCATGTATTCACTATGTGTTAATGCTTTGTTCCAGTTCTCTATTAAAAGGAGGCCTTAATATCCCTTAGTTTCCAATGTGGACCCCGCTTCCACGGGAGGGTAGGACAAAAGATGTGATGCAAGTTCTTTTAATAAAGCATGTATGACTATTTATGGAATACATGCCTACATTATATCGATGAACTGGAGCTAGTGCTATATCGCCCTAGGTTATAACTGTCTCATGATGAATGTTATCCAACAAGTCACCGATCCAATGCCTACGAATATATCTTATATTGTTTCTACTAACTTACTATTGCTATCATCACTGTTACACTTGCTACAAATTACTGCTATCACTGTTACTGTTACCGTTGCTACTGTCACTACTATCAAAACTATCAAACTACTTTGCTACTAATCACCGTGATGTAGATAATTAATCTCTAGGTGTGGTTGAATTGACAACTCAACAGCTAATACCTTCAAATATTCTTTGGCTCCCCTTGTGTCGAATCTATAAATTTGGGTTGAATACTCTACCCTCGAAAACTGTTGCGATCCCCTATACTTGTGGGTTATCAAGGGAGCATAATGAACAACAGAGGGATTCATACAAAACTACTACAACAAGCAAAACTATGAAATCATTAGCCTAGTATAAACTAGATTGTGAGCCTCAGGCAGTAATAGTTGGTTAATAGACTTCAAAGCTTCAGGCACACTTCGACAGAGTAATTAAATGGTAAGGCCTTTAATTATGTCAACTAATAGTTATACAAGTACGCAACATCAGGCATCATTGTTTGGGCATCTCATTAACTGAGGACAAATAAAGCAATTGAAAAGAGAAATTTAACTATGCCTGAAACAAACAAGCAATTGAACTGTTGAGTTGATAGCATGCATACATGCACGCCTCAATAACATCCATGGCCTAGCTAAATTTACTATATAAAGGAACAAGTAATGTAATATTGTTTGCCCCCTATGAAGTATCTCAACTAGTATGTAATCAATATCCTAGTAATGATAGGGAGGCTAATGATGTGAATATGCATTTGGTTATGAAATTTATGACACTGACAACTCTACCATGGCAGGAAGCAGTTTCGCACTGTTCACTAGTAGAAGATGTTTTAGATATTTAAAAGTAGACTACATCCATAATGAGTGAATAGATACATTAAAATGTGTTTACATACATCTGATTTACAAAAAAGTTAGAACATCATATAGTAGTGAGTGGAGGGGTTTTTAATCAATGGCCTAATGACTGTGTTACAGGTGAAGAACCCTACACAAGCACAATGTCAGACAAATAGGATGTCCTGGTAATTGTAATACAACGTGACTTACCTTAACTGGTTGAACAGGCTCAGCGCTGCTCCTCCTTCTCTTGCAAGGCTCCTCTTCCTAACATCTTGTACTTGGAAATCCTCAGTCTTATCTTCATTGCACCCCCTCTGCAAGGTGACACAAGCTAGTTACTGGTCCCCTTGGAAGATAAATATGCATACTTTCTAGTATGTAAACAACACAAAAGGATGATATTATAACAAAACAACACCACATAATGAAACATGCCAAATCTCTTGCACACAATGAAATGAGCATTTACTATGTGTGCACTATGTAAAAACTAGACATACCTTCGAACTGGATCTCCAGGTACTCTTGGAGAGCCTACTTTAGTGTACAACCAAAACCTTTATGTCACCTATCTGTTATACAATCTCCCACTACATCAACCCTTAGTGTTTAAATTGTTAACAAGCTCTGTTAGGTCAAGAACAACAAGTAATCAAAGGAAACAGTGCTAGTATGGCTGGCTGACACAAACAAGCAATTGAACATATGTGTGAGCAAATCTTACATATCAAGAAAAGAAGCATAGAAGGAGGCTTAAAGACCATCACTCGACTGACCAGCTTTAAGGGGCATTTAAACATCATGTGCCACGTATGAACTAACATAAATATTGCATATTCCAGATTATATAATGAAATGCACATGTATTAGGTTATGCCATGTATGATGATGCCTAAATATACACTATAGTAGGCAGGAATGATTCATCATTACACGCATAAGTGAATTGCAGGTTAAGGGCTAGTTATATTCCGCCTTTTCAAAGCTTATTGTCAAAATAAGCCATAAAATATGTAAAGATGCCATTTTTGAGTTATGGGCTTGGGCTTAACTTATTTTGCTTTGGAGGGGGTGTTTTGGGTAGAAGCTCACTAAAAATTGAAGGGAAGGGGAATAGTGAAATGACTCTGTTGTCTGCCTATATTACACTCAAAATGCCACTGCTCACGCCTGTGTCACACCTGACCCTCAAGTAAAAACAAACACGAAAGCGTTCATTGCCTTGCCCGCTTGCATCTCCTCTCACCTTTCCCTCTACCTCGATCCCCTGCCTGCAGCGCTAGGGTTCCTCTAGCGAGCCATCACCACTGGTCCCATCTGGCCTGCTCCTCGATGATGCTCTGTCCAGGTAGGCTACATGGCTGGCGGGTAGGGCCAAATCTCCCCGGCTGCTCGTCCCTCTGGCGCCGCCCCTCATTCTCATGGTCTCCAGCAGTTGCTCTGCTGTGGTCCGTCCAACACACTACTCCGGTGGGCGCCACACAACTACGGCCGATGCCACCCTATGGCAGAAGGCACCTCATTCCCCCTCCCCTCCTCCCAGGACGTGGCCTTGAGGTGTTGTTAAAGGTTGAGCTCATCCAACAAGGTGAGGATCTCCTATGATTTTTTTGCCAAATTTCCATGCTGATCCGCTATACGATGAATTGCTAGGAGCTGCTTTTGTTGCTGCTATATGATGCATTGCTATGAGCTGCTTCTGCTGCTGCTATATATTATGCATTGCTATGAGCTGCTCCTGCTGCTGCTATATGATGAATTGCTATGAGCTGCTACTGCTATATGATGAATTGCTATGAGCTGCTGCTGCTATATGGTGAGTTGCTATAAGCTACTCCTGCTGCTATACGGTGAGTTGCTATAAGCTGCTGCTGCTATATGATGAATTGCTATGAGCTGCTCCTGCTGCTGCTATATGATGAATTGATATGAGCTGCTCCTACTGCTGCTATATGATGAATTGCTATGAGCTACTACTAGTATATGATGAATTGCACACTGCTGCTGTTGTATGATGAGTTGCTATGAGCTACTATTGCTATATGATGCTTTCAGGTGGCGCTGCTATATGATAATAACCAGCCACTTGGACCATCGAATTTTGATAAATAATTGTTCTTCATTTAAATTGAGGTCATGCTTTCCTCGTTTAAAATAGGCAATGGGATCTCTATGGAAGACATTGACCAAAGTAGATTGTGCCAAGTAGATGGTATCTTTGTATTTGCATTTTGAACAAATATTGATGGTCTGTTTTCCTATCATATTAATTACTACACTAGGTTCAATTTGTGATGTTTGCAAGTCAAATTAATTTTCATATAGGCTGCAAAATGACAAAATATAATGCAATCTAGACTTTTCACTGATCATACCACAGCTGAAAAGGCGGGCAATGAAAAGAACTGGTTGGCTTATTACATGGAGCTTATTTTCTTAGGATAACTCGAAATAACTGTCCTTCAGAAACTTGGCCAATAGAACTAACATACAAATAACACGTCACGATGATTGCAATGGAGGCCTAGTTCTTTTGCCAGATTCTCCCAGAATCTAACCCCTGCCCAGATTCTCCCAGAATCTTTGAGCCCCATTTGTTTTACAATCCTACCTAGTTAGGATCTAATTAGGTAGGATTGTAAAATAGAAGGGGGTCAAAAATTCTAGGAGAAGCTACAGAGGGGAAGATTCCGGGAGAATCCTGCAAAAGAACTGGGCCGAAGTGACCTACCATAGCACACTATATAGGCTCACTGCTGCCTCTCCTTTTTTGCCATGTTCCATGAAATTGCCACATACATCTTGTACTTTTTCATTGCGTAACCCTATCTGCAAGTTGACACGGCTAATTTTAGACATCTCTACATGATAATACATTGCATATCCCTTGCGCATATTTAAACCACCAATTAACATTGTGTGCGTAGCATAAACTAGCCATAACTCTGTGTGCTGGACTAGCAGGTACTCTAAGTGAGTCTAATGTAGTGCACTGGAATTCCTAGATGCCACCTATGATTTTGTGTAATGTACAACCAAGCATCTAAGCTTGGGGATGCCCCGGATGGCATCCCCTCTTTTGTCTTCAATCCATCGGTAAAATTACTTGAGGCTATATTTTTATTCACCACATGATATGTGTTTTTCTTGGAGCGTCTTGTATTATATGAGTCTTTGATTTTTAGTTTGCCACAATCATCCTTGCTGTACACACCTTTTGAGAGGGACACACATTAATCCTGAATTTATTAGAATTCTCTATGTGCTTCACTTATATTTTTGAGCTAGGCAGTTGCTCTAGGGCTTCACTTATATATTTTTAGAGCACGACAGTGGTTTTATTTTGTAGAAATATGAACTCTCATGCTTCACTTATATTATTTTGAGAGTCTTAAAAATAGTGTGGAATTTTTCTTAGGTTATGAATTTGGTCCTAATATGATGGGTATTCAAGAGAGATACAAGAAAAACATTCATGTAGATCATTGAGTATTTGAGAAGTTTGATTCCTTGCAATTCTTTTGAGATATAAAGATGGTGATATTAGAGTCATGCTAGTTGGTAATTGTTGGTTAATAAAAATACTCGTGTAAGGTTTGTGATTCCCAAAGCATGCACGTATGGTCTCTCGTTATGCGATGAAGTTAGAGCATGATTTATTTTTGACTGTTTTCCTTATGAGTGGAGGTCGGGGACGAGCGATGGTCTTTTCCTACCAATCTATCCCCCTAGGAGCATGCGTATTAGTAATTCGTTTTGAGGGCTAATAAATTTTTGCACTAACTATGTGAGTTCTCTATGACTAATGTTGAGTCCATGGATTAAACACAGTTTCACCCTTCCACCTTTGCTAGACACTCTAATACAACGCAACTTTCACCGGTGCATCAACCCACCCGATGCCTTCCTCAAGACATCCACCATACCTACCTATTATGGCACTTCCATAGCCATTCCGAGATATATTGCCATGCAACTTCCACCTTTCCATTTATTATGACATGCATCATCATTGTCATATTGCTTTGCATGATCATGTAGTTGGCATAGTGAAAGTGCAACTAATCCCTGGGTGGTTTCGGTAATTCAAAACAGCATATACCTCATTAAACTAATATTCATTCAAGATAAATATTTCTGGAAGTTCAATGAATGGCATGGCATGAACTAGAGATGTGGACCCCTCAAAATGCTAAGGACAAATATTGGTAAAAGCTCAAGACTCTTCATCTTTATTTTAGTGATCCAAGATCACATTGAGTCCATAGGAAAACAAATACTATTAAAAGGGGATGAGGTGTTGCTTAATGGCTTGCTTGCTCAAATGCTTAGTGATATTGCTCCAAAACCCTTAGCCACTTTCTCCATCCAAATCTGTCAAAACCCTAAACTCCAACTCGGCCCCACCGATTTTTTCAACCCGGAGCCACCAAGTTCATATGATATAGCCATATTCAGAAACCCTAATAGTTCGTTCACACTGATATGGATCTCGGTCTCACCGAGATGGCCTTGCCAACTCTTTGATGCCCGTTGCAATTATTTTAGTCTCACCAAAATAGCAATCGGTCTCACTGAGATGGCTTGACCAACTCTCTGTTGCCTTATTGCTTCACTTCGGTCTCACCGAGTTGATGCAATCAGTGCCATCAAGATGCAGTTTTCCCTAAGCCCTAGCACATCAGTCCCACCATGTTTTTCTAGTCGGTCCCACCGAGATCCCTAATGTTCACATTTTTTGAACTAATTAGTGCCACCGAGTTTAACCATTCGGTCCCACCGATATGAGTCAAATGTGTATAACAGTTGGATTTTGTGTGGAGGCTATATATACCCCTCCACTCCCTTCTCCATTTGTGAGAGAGCCATCAGAACGTGCCTACACTTCCAACATACATTTTCTTAGAGGGAACCACCTACTCATGTATTGAGATCAAGAAAATCCATTCCTACCACTTGAACCTTGATTTCTAGCCTTCCCCAAGTTGCTTTCCACTCAAATAACTCTTCCACCATAGCCAAATCTGAGAGAGAGTTCAGTGTTGGGGAGACTATCATTTGAAGAACAAGAGCAAGGAGTTTATCATCAACACACCATCCATTACCTTTTGGAGAGTGTTGTCTTCTAGATTGGTTAGGTGTTGCTTGGGATCCTCCGTCAAGATGTGGAGTTGAACCAAGAAGTTTGTAAGGGCAAGGAGACCGCTTACTTCATGAAGATCTACCTGAGTGAGGAAATTCCTTCGGGGGCGATGGCCATGGTGGGATAGACAAGATTGCTTCTTCGTGGATCCTTCGTGGGTGGAGCCCTCCGTGGACTCGCGCAGCCGTTACCCTTCATAGGTTGAAGTCTCCATCAACGTGGACGTACGATAGCATCACCTACCAGAACCACACCAAAAATCTCCGTGTCTCCATTGCGTTTTCCTTCTCCAAACCCTTCCCTTTACCTTCATATGCAATGTTTTACTTTCCGCTGCTATACTCTTATAGTTGCATGTGTAGGTTGATTTCTTGCTTGTGCTAATTGATAAAATCTGCCCACAACTAAAATTGGGAAAATGATAGATTTTTATTTGGTCGAGTAGTCTAATCACCCCCATCTAGACATACTTTCGATCCTACAAGTGGTATCAGAGCTTTGGTGTCTATTTGCCTTGATTTCTATAGCTTTGGTGATCATAGCCTTGGTTTCATAACCTAGGAGAGCATGGCGTCTAGCGAGGGAAATTATCACCGTAGAGGTCCCTACTTTGATGGTATGAATTTTGCTAATTGGAAGCATAAGATGAAAATGCACATTCTTGGTCATAACCCCACCGTTTGGGCCGTTGTGCGTATTGGCTTGCAAGGTGATTTCTTCGAGGATGGAAAAGAACCGAATCATGATGCAACAGTGGAAGAAATGAAAATGTTGCAATACAATGCTCAAGCTTGCCATATTCTCTTCAATGGATTGTGCCCCGAAGAATCCAAAAAAATCAGCCACCTTGAGAATGCAAAGGAAATTTGGCATACTTTGGTTGATATGCATGAAGGTACCGAGTCTGGCAAGGAATCCAAGTTGGATGTGCTTCAAAGTCAACTTGACAAGTTCAAGATGAAGGATGGTGAAGGAGTCACCGAAATGTACTCTAGGCTTACTCTCATCACAAATGAGATTGCCGGCTTAGGAAGTGTAGAGATGACCGACAAGTTCATCATCAAGAAGATCCTAAGAGCCTTGGATGGAAAGTATGATACCGTGTGCACATTGATCCAAATGATGCCCAATTACAAAGATCTCAAGCCCACGGAAGTCATTGGTAGAATTGTTGCTCATGAGATGTCACTCAAGGATAAGGAAGAGCTCCACAACAAGTAAATTGGTGCTTACAAAGCTTCAAGTGATGCTCCTACACCATCAAGTGAGAAGCAAGTCTCTAATGAAGAACTGAGCTTAATGGTGAAGAACTTCAACAAGTTCTTCATGAATAGAAGCAAAGAGAGAAGCTCCAAGTCAAGGTCCTACAATGTCAAAAGATTGTCTAGTCGTGATCGTAATTGCTACAATTGTGGAAGACCCGGACACTACTCCAATGAGTGTACGGCTCCCTGCAAGAAGAGAGAAGACTCACCAAAAAGGAGGAGTAGGAGAGATGAATCATCGCCAAAAGAGAGAAGGATTAGAGATGATCATTATGAACGAAGACCCTCTCATAGAAGAAAGGATTCAGAAAGGAAGGACAAGTCATGAAAGAGCTACACAAGACGAAGACATCAAGCTCATGTTGGTGAATGGGTATCCGGTTCCAACTCTGACAACTACTCCGAGAGAAGCTATCACTCTGACTCCGACTATACTCAAGATGAAGGTGTTGCCAGTCTTACACTTGTGTCATCCAACTCCTACGACATATTTGACTCACCAAATGAAGGAATTGGAAGATGGTTCATGGCTAAAGGCCCTAAGGTATTACACCCGAGTATGTTGATTTTAATAGTTGTGAAGATGATTTCCTAGGTGATGATGATTTACTGGTTGACAACACTAGTGATGAAAACTATGATGAACTTGCTAGTAATCATGCTAATCAAGATGAAACTAAAGACAATGATAAGAAGGAGATTGAGCATCTAACTAAAGAACTAAACACTCTTAAGTTAGCTCATGAAACAACTCTAGAGGATCATAAATAGCTCTTAAGGACTCATGAGAAGCTACGCTTCGAGAAGCTAAATTTAGAGCAAGAGCATGAGTTTCTAAAAGCTATCAATGATGATCTTTGACAGAAGATTTCTTCTTATCTTGTGAAATGTATCCTCTTGTCTACTTATATGCCACAAGTAAAATCTAGCAACAAGAGCAAGAAAGATTCTTCCTCTACTAGTAACAATAACCATGTTTGTCGTGGGTGGACATGATCACCTATGGGGCCACATGCCCCTTGTCGTTCGACAGAGGGGAGATCACGTTGCACAAAGAGCGGAGGACATGAAGCAGCACAACGATGATACTAGTGGTTTTCACCAAGTTTCGGACCGCTGAGAAGCGTAAAATCCTACTCCTACTTTGGTGGATTGGATAGAGGAACACGACGACACGCAGAGCCACAACCCGGCAAGATGGCCTCGAGGAGAGCTGCTACGCGAGTACAAGTGTGAGAAGACCCGAATCCCTCTCTAGATTGCCTTGGACCTCCTTTTATAGCTCAAGGGGTAACCATGGTGGCAAAACAGACATTATCATGTGATTAGATAGCCAACAATGCTATCATACCTAACTTTGGCACTTATGACAAAATGCCATAAATGCTTCCTTAGGTGTCGTGCGGGGATGCATTCCCGACAAGCTTATATCGCTGCTTAGCTAACTTCTGCTTATCATCTTGACACGCCCCTAGACGGGTGTCAATCGGGCATGATTTGTCTTCCAGCAAACCGCGACGTGCTTAGTGAGAGTCACTTAGTCACCTAGGGGGCTCGACACACTGCATCGATAGGTGACTAGCGTCATGGTGTGGTGGAGCGGTGGTAATCGGCATGTTCCTGCCGGGGCAGGGCTTTCTTGGCCTTCTTGTCGAGGTGCACGCTTCGGTCTCCAGCCGTCTCGGAGACGCGGTTGGCGCGACTTGATCCTGTTCTTGTCTAGTGCATCGACCTTGCCGGCCTCGCCTGGCCAGCAAAGGACACTTCTCTTGGAATCTTTGTCTTGTATGTTTGCTTGTTCTTCTTGATGTGCTCCTTGATCTCACGAAGAGCGGCTTCTCTGGCTTGACTTCGCGTTATACATTGGTGCTGGATGTATGAACGTTAGTACACCCACGCACGAGCTCGGTCGGCAAACGCGAATGTTTGTTTCACTGACAGTAGCCCCTGGGCCTGGCCCACATGTCCCGTTAAGCATCATTGGGGTAGGCCCTAACAACGTGTAGGCAGACGTCCTGACCAAGATGCGACCAGATCCAGGTTTCTGAGACATTCTTTGCTTCTTCATTAACCTGAAATAGAGTTAGTTCCCGGTTTCCCCACGAGTTGTGTTGAACGGCGTGAGGCTACCCACGTAATGGTCCGTGGGCCGCCCACATTCACAGGGAGTTGATTGTAGTGTCTGCGTGGTTCGGGGAGGTAACTGCCATTTTACTCATCCCATTACCCCTGCCGTTTCTGCCATGTATGATGCATGCATTGCGCAGGGTTTGTGGTGGATGCGTAGGGCATGAGAATGAGTGCCATGGAAGAAAGCTCGGCAGCGTGGATAGGCGTAGGAGGGTGGTCGGTGATTCTGGACATCGCCAGTGACACAGATGGACCGGATTGGTGGAGCGGGGCGGTTGCCATGGGGTACTGGGGAGCCAGCCCCCTGCCACGCTCCACTATAAAAAGGGCGCAGAGGTGGACAAAAAGGGCTCACCCACGCATCTCTTTCTTCTTCTTGTGCCCCTCTACCACCATGGTGAGGGGAGAGGGCGCGGTCGAGCTCTGGCGGTGGCCACAAGGGCTTCCTCTCGGCATCGTGTCCCTGCCCTGGTAGGGGACGTGGGGGCAGGATTCCGTGCGCAAGGTGGAGCCAGAGGACGTGGCCATGGCCGGCGTGTAGCTCGGGGCCAGGGAGTGTTGGGGAATGCAGTATTTCAAAAAATTTCCTACGATCACACAAGATCTATCTTGGAGATGCCTAGGAATGAGAGGGGAGAGTGTGTCTATGTACCCTCATAGAGCGAAAGCGGAAGCGTTTAGTAATGCGGTTGATGTAGTCAAACGTCTTCACGATCCAACCAATCCTAGCACTGAACGTACGGCACCTCCGTGTTTCGCACACGTTCAGCACAATGACATCCCTCGAGCTCTTGATCTAGTTGAGGACGAGGGAGAGTTCTGTCAGCACGACGGCGTGGCGATGGTGATGATGAAGTTACCGGCGCAGGGCTTCGCCTAAGCACTACGATGATATGACCAAGGTGGTAAACTGTGGAGGGGGGCACCGCACATGGCTAAGAGATGTCTGTTGTGCCTTTGGGGTGCCCCCACCTCCGTATATAAAGGGGGAGGAGGAGGCCGCCCCCCTAGGGCGCGCCAAGTGTGGGGAGTCCTACTAGGACTCCCTAGTCCTAGTAGGATTCCCTCTCCTTTTTTCCTTTTCGGAGTAGCAAAGGGGGAAAGAGAGAAGGAGTAGGAGAGGTAAAGGGGGCGTGTCGGTGCACAAAAGTAGGGGCTCTCTTTTGTGCCCCTTTACTTGTGCGCGGACAGTTAGAGTCGCGCTTGTGGCCACACCTAGCGGGGAGAGGAAGCAAAACCACAAGACAACCAGAACAACGCCAAGACCAGAGACACAAAGAGCAAGAGGGCGAGGTGGACTCCCCTGGCAAGACCCTTGCCGGGGCGGCCTCCGCAGGCCCGACAAGAGCCTTGCCGGGGCAACTTGCCCAACGCCAACAGAGCGTGCCACCCTTGAGCCCAAGGGTTCCAACACCATCAACCACATTGGAACCAAGGCTCGGGAGGCACCTCCATGGTGACATACAAATCTGTCTGAAGATCATAAACACACAAGATCAGATGAGGACCAGAGGAGGACGGCCCTCGACAAGATCCTTGCCGAGGAAATCCACAAGACCCCCGGCAAGATCCTTGTCGGGGACGACCGTGATGCCGCGGCAAGACCCTTGCAAAGGACACCTCCAGGGCCACAGCCAGGCCCACGTCTGCCAAGACTCCACCGCCGTCCCTGTACAGCTGCCATCCCAACCAGCTGGGCAGGCACCTACGTGGCGACGCGCAGCCTCCAGGCCAATTCAGCAAACACCTACGTGGTGGCATGCAGATCTTGATGAAGACTCTACCACCATGCTAGCCCAGCAGCCATTCAACGTGGCACTACAACGCCTCATCAACTCGGACGCGCGTCGGAGCCAAGCGAGGCGGTGACAGCTGGGACGAGCTTCCTTGCCATCACCGATAAAGCAAGAAGGGCATGTCGGCAGCGCATTAAATGTGTTTGTCCGACGCTGCCAGAGGATGGACTTAACCACCGTATACCTTTCCACCTCCTATGTGCCACTGTGGCGACCCCATTTGACTATAAAAGGAGGCCCGGGGCGTACTGGAGAAGGATTCGGATCTTTTGGACTATGCACGCACCACAGCTAGTTCAAAAGCTCAATAACACTCAAATATATAGTAAATCACGACTAGGGTATTACGCATCCTTGTGGCCCGAACCTGGGTAAACGATCTTTGTGCTGGCCACTAGACCCGCTCTTTGCACAACCCCGCGCCCGCCAACCGTAGAAGGGATCCCAGTGATCCCATAGGTGTTGTTTCCACCGACAGGGGGTGCCTCCCCCACCCCTTGTCCAATTCGGATTGGCAGGGGGGCACCTCCTATGGCCGGCCCTCTCTCCTCCACTAAGGCCCATGTTGGCCCATTATCTTCCGGGGGGGGGGGGTTCCAGTAACCCCCGGTACTTTGTACTCCGAAACTTATCCGAAACTTCCCGAAACCATTCCGGTGTCCGAATGTAACCTTTCAATATATGAATCTTTACCTCTCGACCATTTCGAGACTCCTCGTCATGTCTGTGATCTCATCCAGGACTCTGAACAAACTTCGGTCATCAAGTCACATAACTCATAATACAAATCGTCATCGAACATTAAGCGTGCAGACCCTACGGGTTTGATAACTATGTAGACATGACCGAGACATATCTCCGGTCAATAAACAATAGCGGAACCTGGATTCTCATATTGGCTCCTAGATATTCTACGAAGATCTTTATCGGTCAAACCGCATAACAACATACGTCATTCCCTTTGTCATCGGTATGTTACTTGCCCGAGATTCGATCGTCGGTATCATCATACCTAGTTCAATCTTGTTACAGGAAAGTCTCTTTACTCATTCCGTAATGCATCATCCCATAACTAACTCATTACTCACATTAGTTGCAAGGCTTATAGTGATGTGCATTACCGAGAGGGTCCAGAGATACCTTTCCGATACATGGAGTGACAAATCCTAATCTTGATCTATGCCAACTCAACAAAGACCATCAGAGACACCTTTAGAGCATCTTTATAATCACCCAGTTACGTTGCGACGTTTTATAGCACACAAAGTGTTCCTCCAGTATTCGGGAGTTGCATAATCTCATAGTTAGAGGAATATGTATAAGTCATGAAGAAAGCAATAGCAATAAAACTAAACGATCATTATGCTAAGCTAACGAATGGGTCTTGTCCATCACATCATTCTCTAATGATGTGATCCTGTTCATCAAATGACAACACATGTCTATGCTCAGGAAACTTAACCATATTTCATTAACGAGCTAGTCTAGTAGAGGCATACTCGGGACACTCTATTTGTCTATGTATTCACACATGTACTAAGTTTCCGGTTAATACAATTCTTGCACGAATAATAAACATTTATCATGATAGAAGGAAATATAAATAACAACTTTATTATTGCCTCTAGGGCATATTTCCTTCGGTCTCCCACTTGCACTAGAGTCAATAATCTAGATTACATAGTAATGATTCTAACACCCATGGAGTCTTGGTGCGAATCATGTTTTGCTTGTGAGAGAGGCTTAGTCAACATGTGTGCAACATTCAGATCCGTATGCATCTTGCAAATCTATATGTCGCCCTCCTTGACTTAATCACGGATGGAATTGAAGCGTCTCTTGATGTGCTTGGTCCTCTTGTGAAATCGGGATTCCTTCTCCAAGGAAATTGCTCCAGTATTGTCACAAAAGATTTTCATTGGACCCGATGAACTAGGTATTACTCCTAGATCGGATATGAACTCCTTCATCCAAACTCCTTCATTTGCTGCTTCCGAAGTAGCTATGTACTCTGCTTCACACGTAGATCCCACCACAACGCTCTGCTTGGAACTACACCAACTGACAGCTCCACCATTCAATATAAATACGTATCCGGTTTGGGACTTACAGTCATTTGGATCAATGTCAAAGCTTGCATTGACGTAACCATTTAGGACGATCTCCTTGTCACCTCCATAAATGAGAAACATATCCTTAGTCCGTTTCAGGTATTTCAGGATGTTCTTGACCGCTGTCTAGTGATCCACTCCTGGATTACTTTGGTACCTCCCTGCTAAACTTATAGCAAGACACACATCAGGTCTGGTACACAGCATTGCTTACATGATAGAACCTATGGCTGAGGCATAGGGAATGACTTTCATTTTCTCTCTATCTTCTGTAGTGGTCGGGCATTGAGTCTGACTCAACTCCACACCTTGTAACATAGGCAAGAACCCTTTCTTTGACTGATCCATTTTGAACTTCTTCAAAACTTTATCAAGGTATGTGCTTTGTGAAATTCCAATTAAATGTCTTGATCTATCTCTATAGATGTTGACGCCCAATATATAAGCTGCTTCACCGAGGTCTTTCATTGAAAAATTCTTATTCAAGTATCCTTTTATGCTATCCAAAAATTCAGTATTATTTCCAATCAACAATATGTCATCCACACATAATATTAGAAATGCTACAGAGCTCCCACTCACTTTCTTGTAAATACAGGCTTTTCCAAAAGTCTGTATAAAACCATATGCTTGGATCACACTATCAAAGCATATATTCCAACTCCGAGAGGCTTGCACCAGTCCATAAATGGATCACTGAAGCTTGCACACTTTCTTAGCACCTTTAGGATCGACAAAACCTTCTGGTTGCATCATATACAACTCTTCTTTAAGATATCCATTAAGGAATGCAGTTTTGACATCTATTTGCCAAATTTCATAATCATAAAATGCGGCAATTGCTAACATGATTCGGACAGACTTAAGCATCGCTACGGGTGAGAAGGTTTCATCATAGTCAACTTCTCGAACTTGTCGAAAACCTTTCGCTACAAGTCGAGCTTTGTAGACAGTAACATTACCGTCAGTGTCGGGACCCCGATTCCAGGTCACATCGATCTAGCCGGTAACACCTCATATCACTTTGCAGCCTCATGTACGGTATTCCCACGGGTGTCGCCTTACCCTGGCCCGGGACCGTTTGCGCCTTTTGGCTCACGTATATGATTGTGTCGCTAGCATCCATATGACAGAGAACCCGGGCCGACATGGCTAGTCATGAACCCTAAGCGGCACTAACCTATGGGGACAGGCATACATGATTCACATCGAGCATGTCGGTCAGCAGTGTGTGAATCCGGGCTGTAGCACTGGGCTAACTGGACTCCGGGTAACCCGGGCTGTAGCAGGCCAGGCAGGACTCCAGATGTCACCACGTGACATTTTCCCAAAGGGACAGACACAGGAACGAAGTGAAACACATGCCGGCCAGTCAAGTGTCCTGAGCAGTAGTGCTGGGCTAGCAGGACTCCGGTGAACTGGGCTGTAGCAGACTACTATGGCTCAAGGAAGCACTAGACTACATTTCCCCATAAGAGAGGCTGCCAAGGATAAACAACTAGATTGTCGGATCCCACACATAGCAATACACGTCACACGTACGCATAACATGCAAGTATGTGTTGTACAACATGGCATCACAACATAACGCAAACTCATATAGATAAAGGCTCAGAAGAGCCACATAGCTTTAAATACAAACAGGGGTCACATGACCCATCATTCAGAGCATACAAGCAACAGAAGCATTACATGTCTGAGTACATACAACTACAAAAGAAAAAGGCTGAGAAGCCTGACTATCTGCAAGTCCCTCCCAAGGGTACAAGATCGTAGCTGAGGTAACAAGCTACTTGTCGAAGTCCAAGTGGTACTACTAGTGAGACAGATGTCTCACCTGCAAAACATAAATAAAGCAAACATGAGTACAAAGGTACTCAACAAGACTTACATCAGATCCTATCATACATGCATTAGTATCAAGAAGGCAAAGTGGGGTATAGTTGCAGCAAGCCAGATTTGACTCAGTGGCTATCCTGTTCTATGACTACGAGAAACCTCTTTGAGGTGAGGCAGCGCACACGAGTCCACTAATCACCACATCAATACACTACTATGGATTCATCCTCGTCTTCTTACGAGAAGGCCATCCATAGCACTCACACTTGTCTTGAGCATTTTAGAGTATCCACTTCAAGTTGTCTATGTACCACGTAAGCATCCAAGAAGTCCATAACCGAGGACACGGCTATTCGAATAGATCATGATAACCCTGCAGGGGTGTATTCTTCACACACACTCTCACCACTTATCACCATGTACACATCATGTACCTCGGCAACCTTCAAGCGGAAGCCTGGCGAGGGTGTCGGTCATGACCTGACTAACCACACAAGTCTCTCATCCAGGTTTATCGCCTATTCGGGTTCCATCCACAAGGAGATCCGGCCGGGGTGTCGCTCACGGCCCCAAACGATGTGAGAAGGGTTCCCAAGCCCACCATCCGGGTGCCACTTGGTACACCGTGCCACTGTGCCTAGTCTGTCCCAAGCCCACCTGGCCGGGTGCTACTTGGTAGACTACTAACACTACCTACAAACACTAGAAACTAATTGCAACTCCTGGACAGAGATCAAGTTGGTTAATAAGTCGAGAGGGGCACTTAAGCATTCCAATGTGTGGTAGTAGCTAGTCATTGGACAACATACACGGAACTCGGTGCTTAAGGACGGTTCTAGTGAGACAACCCACCATGTACTCCTACATGGCCTCTCACCGCTACCTTTAGCAAATCGTGTTCACACGCTTAACTCTCAGCACCAGAACATATCGTAACACTCCAATTCATTCCCAATGAATCAGACCTGACATACTCTAAGCAATAGCAGGCAATGCATGGTAGGAACACAACATGGCTCAATCAACTCCTACACATGCTAGTGGGTTTTAACTATTTACTGTGGCAATGACATGTCATGCAGAGGAATGGGTTCAACACCCGCAACATAAAGTAGCAGTTGAATTGTTGTTGTCCTAATGCAATAAATGAGAGCAGGAGCGAGAGAGTAGGATTGTATCGGAATGAACAAGGGGGTTTTCTTGCCTGGTAGATCAACAGGGGGCACTGCTCCTCAGACAGGTACTCTAGAGCACTCTCCGGAGCAGGACCTATCGAGAAGGAACGGTGTCGACAAGTCAAAACACAATCATATGCAACAATATGATGCATGAACATGGCATGTAGATGTGATGTTGTTTGAGCTAATGCAGCTAGCATTCATTTGGATGAAGTCCATTTGAACCAAGAATTCAAATGCAACTCCAAGTTAAGTCTTTATAAATGCCATAAGTGTGTTTTCATATATATACAACATGTATAGGTTGGTTTGTCATGCATGAAAATGGTACAGACGGATAGATTGACTTTTTCTAATAATTTTTCATATATAACTTATTTCAATCTGAGCTACGGTTGAATTTCTATGAATTTTTGAAGTTTCTATCATTTTCTGGAACTTCCTGATTTATTTTTAAACCAGAAAATGATATATTGCGTCAGCATGACTGTGGCATGATGTCAGCAAGTCAAACGTGGCTGATCAGGTCAAACCTGACGTGTGGGGTCCACACGTAAGTGTCACAGTTAGTTATGAGGGTTAGTTAGCTATTAAACTAATCCTAACTAAAAATTAGCAGGGCCGGGCCCCACATGTCATTGACCCACTAGGGTTAAAGCTAGGTCAGCAGGGGGGTTGGACCCGGTCAATCCCGCCGGCGTTTAGCCGCCGGCGAGGCAGAACGCGGTGGGGGGGGGGGCATGGGATTCGCCTTCCGGCGACCAAACGCGCGGCGGAGACCACCTACGCGACGCCCATGCTCGCGCGCACGCAGTGGGACACGCGGGAGGCCGTGGGGTGGCCGGAGACGATGGCCACGGCAACCATTGCGGTGGCCGGAGCTACGGGAACAGCGGGTTCGGCGCTACGGAGTTCGAGAGGGGCTGCGGAGTGCCTCGACGGCCTCCTGGCGTTGCACTGAGCACGGTGGTGTGCTCGGTCGCGGCCCTACGTGACAGTGGCCACGGCGGCGACATGAACGGCGAAGCCGAGCTCTCGGCCGCGACGGCAACGGTGTTAGCGGGAGGAAAGGAGCCATGAGAGAGGGGGGGATCGACGCAGAAGCTCACAGCGGATCGAACGGAGGGGTTGGCGAGCTCGGGGACGCGCTGAGGTCGATGGTGCGGCGTTGGGGATCCATGGCAGCCAGAGATGAAGACAACGGCGATGGAGGCACTCCAGGGCCTCCCGAGGCGCGTGGCTCGATGGAGAGGTAGGCGGAGACGTGGCGGAGCTTGCAGGCACAGAGAGAGAGCGAGGGGGAGGCGGTAGCTACGACGGCGGCGAGCTGCGGCGACGGCATTGCTCGGGCGCGGTGAGAGAGAGCGAGGGAGAGGAGGGGAAGGAACGAGAGAGAGTGGGAGAGGTGCGGGGCGGCACGTGGCGTCGCGCGGGGCATCCAGGCGACAAGGGGAGAGACAGGCAGGAGGTGGCCGGGCACGCCGGGCGCGTGCCCCTGTCCTCCTGGCGCGAGGAAGGGGAAGACTGGCAGTGCCAGTCGGCTGGGCCGGCCTGCTGGGCCAGGCCGGCTGCACAGTGCCAGGCCGCAGGTAAGCACAGGTAGGCTTTTTTCCTTTTTGTTATTCTTTTCTATTTCTGTAATTTGTTTCCTGATTTAGTAAAATACTAAATCAACTTATTTTTTTCTAAAATTTATTGTAGGAGCTAGTTGAAATATTCGAGAGCCCCTCACATAAAAATCAGAATTATTGGACATATATAAGTAAATATATCATATATATATATCCAATGCAAATAATTATTGCATTAATTCCAAATGGCCAAATAAATATTTATGAGCTCATGAAAATATTGGTTTGATTTTTATCTCTGTCCAATATTTTCAGAGAGCAACATGAACATTTTCTTGGACCCTTTTGGAGCAATTTTTGTATCTGGGTCATTTCCAAAAATGATTTCTGAGGGTTTCACAATCCCCATTTCAAATTTTGATGAAATTTAAACATGATGCAAACATGAAGGCTAGCCTAGGTCATACCAGAACTAGGGATGTGACAACTCGCCCCCACTCAAAAGAATCTCGTCCCGAGATTCAGGGGTCGACGGAAGAAAGAGGGGTACTCAAGTCGAAGACATCTTCACGCTCCTAGGTAGCTTCTCTCTTAGAATGATGAGACCACTGAACCTTGAGAAACATGATGTTATGACGTCAAGTGACACACTCTGCTTGATCAAGAATGCGAACAGGGTACTCTCGATATGTGAGGTTATCTTGGAGATCAAGCATTTCGTGGTCCACTCCACGGATGGGATCCAAGAAGCAACGCCTGAGTTGAGAGACACGGAAGACATCATGAACTCGAGAAAGATGTGGGGGTAGTTCCAACTGGTAGGCAACCTCTCCTCGTTTAGCGAGAATGCGAAAAGTACCAATGTAACGAGGAGCCAACTTGCCCTTGATACTGAAACGATGGGTACCCTTCAAAGGGGTAACCCGAAGGTAAGCTTTGTCGCCAACTTCATAAGCCACTTCCTTATGACTACGGTCATACTGGCTCTTTTGACGAGATTGGGCTGTTTTGAAATTCTCACAAATGATGCGAACTTGCTCTTCTGCCTGCTGAATCATGTCCGGTCCAAAGAATTGTCTTTCACCGGTTTCTGACCAGTTCAAAGGTGTTCGACATCTTCGTCCATACAGAACCTCAAAAGGAGCTTTCTTGAGGCTGTATTGGTAGTTGTTGTTATAAGAAAACTCGGCGAAGGGAAGACACTTCTCCGAATCCATACCGAATGAGATAACACAAGCTCTAAGCATGTCTTCGAGAATTTGGTTGACCCTTTCCACCTGACCACTTGACTGAGGGTGGAAAGCGGTACTGAAAGAAAGGTGGGTGCCCATGGCAGTTTGGAAACTCTCCTAGAAATGAGAAGTGAAAAGACTACCACGGTCTGAATTGATCTCTAGTGGGACACCATGAAGGGACACTATTCGAGAAATATATAAGTCAGCGAGCTGACTAGCAGTGATACTCCCTCGAACAGGTAGTAAGTGAGCCACTTTGGAAAGACGATCAATGACTACGAAGATAGCATTATTCCCTCTCTTGGTCCTGGGAAAGCCGGTGATGAAGTCCATACCAACTTTATCCCATTTCCACTCAGGAATAGCTAAAGGCTGAAGGGTGCCAGCAGGCCTTTGATGCTCTGCCTTAACGCGATGACAAACATCGTAGCTAGCAATAAACTGAGCAATTTCTCTCTTCATCCTAGTCCACCAGAACCTCTGGCGTAGGTCCTAATACATTTTAGTACTACCGGGATGAATTATGAGAGGAGATTCATGAGCCTCCTTAAGAATCAGTTGTCGCAGATGTTGATTCTTGGGAACCACCAAGCGATTCTCAAAGAAAACAACACCTCGATCATCCATAGAGAAACATCCACCAACTCCCTTCTTAATGTTTCTCTTGATGCGGATAACACCCCTATCAAACTTCTGGCCAGAAATGATCAGATCCTCAAGGGTAGGTTCACCACCAAGGTAGAAAGGAATCCGTGAGGAGCAATGTGAAGGTTAAGCTTACATAATTCCTCATGGAGAAGTGGTTGGCCCTGCTGCAACATGATATTGTTGCAATAGGACTTACGACTTAGCGCATCAGCCATGACATTCCCCTTGCCTGTGGTGTAGGTAATCCCTAAGTCGTAATCTGAGATCAATTCCAACCAACGTCTTTGCCTAAGGTTCAAATCTGGTTGGGTGAAGATATACTTGAGACTCTGGTGATCGGTGTAAATCTCGCAATGCTTACCAAGAAGGTAATGTCGCCAGGTCTTAAGTGCATAGACTACGTCTACAAGCTCTAGATCATGTGTAGGATAATTCTCCTCATGTGGATGCAACTGTCGAGATGCATAGGCAATCACATGGCGATCTTGCATAAAAATGCAACCTAGTCCCTGTCGTGAGGCATCACAATAGATAACAAAGTCCTTAGTGAAATCCGGTGGCACAAGTATGGGAGCAGAAGTCAGGCGTCTTTTCAGTTCCTAAAAACTGTACTCACACTGTGGGGACCACTCAAACTTTTTATCTTTCTTGAGAAGTTCCGTGAGAGGTTTGGCCACTTTGGAGAAGTTCTCAACGAAGCAGCGACAATAACTGGCTAGACCAAGGAAACTCCTAACTTGCTTAACTGTTTCAGGTGGATTCCAATCAAGAACGGCCTGAACTCGCTCAGGATTGACAGCAATGCCCTTACCAGATATCACGTGGCCCAGGTAGGTCACTTCTGGCAACCAAAATTCGCACTTGGAGAACTTGGCATAAAGGCGGTGCTCTCTGAGTTTCTCTAACACAAGTCTAAGATGTTCGGCATGCTCTTCCTCGTTCTTCGAGTAAATAAGAATATCATCGAGGTAAACCACGACGTACTTATCCAAGTACTCCATGAAGATCGAGTTCATCAAGCGAGAGAAGGTAGATGGAGCATTGGTTAGACCAAAGGACATGACGGTGTACTCGTACTGGCCATAATGAGTGACGAAAGCCGTCTTAGGAATGTCCCCATTTCTGACCTTGATTTGGTGGTAGCCTAACCTCAAATCCATCTTGGAAAAGACTGAGGATCCAATGAGTTGATCATACAGGTCATTGATCCTGGGGAGCGGATACTTGTTCTTTATCGTGACCAAATTAACGGGACGATAATCTACAA
Source organism: Triticum urartu (assembly GCF_003073215.2). Classification (NCBI taxonomy): domain Eukaryota; kingdom Viridiplantae; phylum Streptophyta; class Magnoliopsida; order Poales; family Poaceae; genus Triticum; species Triticum urartu. The sequence continues at coordinate 364,449,899 of NC_053023.1, forward strand.
CCATCCGATCCGTACCATCCTTCTTCTTGACGAAGAGGACGGGGCAAGCCTAGGGAGAAGAACTAGGACAGATGAAACCCTTTTGCAAGGATTCATCAAGTTGTTTCTTAAGCTCAGCTAGCTCTAAGGGCGCCATCATGTAGGGTCTCCTAGAAATTGGGGCGGTTCCTGGGATAAGGTCTATGACAAACTCTACATCTCTGTCAGGTGGAATACCTAGCAGTTCCTCTGGAAAGACATCCAGAAAGTCACGGACTACCGAGATATCCTCAAGGTCTGGAAGAGGGCTGGCATTAAGAGAATAGAGTTGACGCTTTGCAACTCTGGTGGAGACAGTGACTAATTTGCCAGATGGGTGTGTAAGCTGAACAGACCTAGTCTAACAATCAATCTTGGCATAATGACCTTCATCCAGTCCATACCCAAGATGATGTTAATATCTGTAGACTTGAGGGCTATAAGTGATGCAAGGAATACAAGTCTGTCAACAAGGATTTCATTACAATGACTTACACTAGAAGTTTGCCATTTGGATCTAGGAGTTTGAATGACTAGTGGAGAGGGCATATCACAAAATGACACGTTGTGCAAGTTAGCGTAGCTTTCGTAAATGAAGGAATGAGATGCTCCAGTATCGAACAAAACCGATGCTGGATGGCAATTGACAAGGAGTGTACCAAGAATGACATCCGAATCATCATGAGCGTCTTTAGCTGAGACGTGATGCACACATCCACGTTCAGTGGGAGCTGACTTGACACTGATCATCTTGCGTGATGGCTTACCACGGCCAACAGACTTCTCAGGCTGGGGTGGAGCATAGTTGGTTTGAGAGCAGTCACGTGCATAGTGTCCTGGCTCTCCGCATGTGAAGCAAGTCCCTGAAGTAGGACGTGGACCCGCATTGACAAACGGTCTACCAATAGGCATGGGTGTAGCATACTATTGAACTAGGTGAGGTGCCACACAAGAAGGCCTCGGTGTATAACCGTGTGGAAGAGCGGAGTTCGGAACCCAAATCCGACGCTTCTAGGAACTTGAACTGGAGGAAGAACCCAAATCATGGGTGTGCTTACGAGACTCCTCATAAGTAAGCTGAGCTGTCTCTACGTTAATGGCCTTGTTCACAAGAGCCTGGAATGTATTGCAATGATGCAAGTGGAGATCACGACGCAACTTGGGGTTGAGACCCTTCCGGAACCTAGCCTGCTTCTTGGCGTCTGTGGACACTTCTTCTGTAGCATAGCAGGCAAGGTTCTCAAACTCTCTACTGTAAGCATCAACAACCAGCTTACTCTGGGTGAAACTACAGAACTCTTCTCTCTTACGGTCAATGAGAGCCCGAGGAATGTGATGCTCGTGAAAAGCCTCAGTGAAATCTCTCCATGTGGTTATCTGGCCAGCTGGAAGCATAGCCTCATAGTTCTGCCACCAATGACTAGCAGGACCTTCCAGGTGGTATGTAGCATAGGTGACCTTGTCATCTTCAGCTACGTTCGCGGAATGCAGCTTGTGTGTGATACTACGGAGCCAGTCATCTGCATCGAGTGGTTCAATGGAATGATGGAAGGTAGGTGGTTTCAAACCAATGAAATCATAGATGGTCGCTAGCTCTTTGCACTGAGGTGCGGTGTTCTCCTCTATACGTGCTAACAAGCGGATGGTCTCACGCTTGTTCATCTCAACCTCTAGCATGAACTTTGCCAACGAAGGCTGGTCGGGAGGATCCTCATCCCTACCATCTCCGTGGTTCCGGCTACAAGCAACAGAATTTCGGTTAACCGGCAACATCCTGAAGAACGAATCCAAGGAAACAAGGATGGATTCAGCATCATGATAAGGATGTAGAATATAGTACAAGGAAAATACTATCTCTTGAACTCCTAGGATAATTCCTGCAGCATAACGGCAGTAAAATGCTCAAAATGAGACATCCTGCAAATGATGGGGTAGCACCATACTCAACATCATCACTTAAGGTTCTGAGATATTACTAAACAGACTACACCGGAAGTACTTGAACTGGGATAAGACTCTGATCAACCAATCCTAAGAGACTACGGAGTAGTAACACGTGATCCTAATAGACGGAAGAGGAAGCCTAGTTCCTTAACCCCGTAGGAAAGATAGGATGACTCCGATCATAAGGGCATGAGGTATAAGGAGTAAAAAGAGCCTTATGTTCCCTTCCACAATCAATTCCCCTATATAGATAAAGAATTTCTAAACTCAACATCGACCAAGTTGGTTTGGTAATCCTACAGGAAGTCAGGCTCTGATACCAAAGCTGTCGGGACCCCGATTCCAAGTCACATCGATCTAGCCGGAAACACCTCATATCACTTTGCAGCCTCACGCACGGTATTCCCACGGGTGTCGCCTTACCCTGGCCCGGGACCGTTTGCGCCTTTTGGCTCACGTATATTATTGTGTCGCTAGCATCCATATGACAGAGAACCCGGGCCGACATGGCTAGTCGTGAACCCTAAGCGGCACTAACCTATGGGGACAGGCATACAGATTCACATCGAGCATGTCAGTCAGCAGCGTGTGAATCCGGGCTGTAGCACTGGGCTAATAGGACTACGGGGAACCCGGGCTGTAGCAGGCTAGGCAGGACTCCATATGTCACCACGTGACATTTTCCCAAAGGGACAGACACAGGAACGAAGTGAAACACATGCCGGCCAGTCAAGTGTCCTGAGCAGTAGTGCTGGGCTAGCAGGACTCCGGTGAACTGGGCTGTAGCAGACTACTATGGCTCAAGGAAGCACTAGACTACATTTCCCCATAAGAGAGGCTGCCAAGGATAAACAACTAGATTGTCGGATCCCACACATAGCAATACACGTCACACGTACGCATAACATGCAAGTATGTGTTGTACAACATGGCATCACAACATAACGCAAACTCATATATATAAAGGCTCAGAAGAGCCACATAGCTTTAAATACAAACAGGGGTCACATGACCCATCATTCAGAGCATACAAGCAACAGAAGCATTACATGTCTGAGTACATACAACTACAAAAGAAAAAGGCTGAGAAGCCTGACTATCTGCAAGTCCCTCCCAAAGGTACAAGATCATAGCTGAGGTAACAAGCTACTCGTCGAAGTCCAAGCGGTACTACTAGTGAGACAGATGTCTCACCTGCAAAACATAAATAAAGCAAACATGAGTACAAAGGTACTCAGCAAGACTTACTCAGCAAGACTTACATCAGATCCTATCATACATGCATTAGTATCAAGAAGGCAAAGTGGGGTATAGTTGCAGCAAGCCAGCTTTGACTCAGTGGCTATCTTGTTCTATGACTTTGAGAAACTTCTTTGAGGTGAAGCAGCGCACACGAGTCCACTAATCACCACATCAATACACTACTATGGATTCATCCTCGTCTTCTTATGAGAAGGCCATCCATAGCACTCACACTTGTCTTGAGCATTTTAGATTATCCACTTCAAGTTGTCTATGTACCACGTAAGCATCCAAGAAGTCCATAACCGAGGACATGGCTGTTCGAATAGATCATGGTAACCCTGCAGGGGTGTACTTCTTCACACACACTCTCACCACTTATCACCATGTACACGTCATGTACCTCGGCAACCTTCAAGCGGAAGCCTAGCGAGGGTGTCGGTCATGACCTGACTAACCACACAAGTCTCTCATCCAGGTTTATCGCCTATTCGGGTTCCATCCGCAAGGAGATCCGACCGGGGTGTCGCTCACGGCCCCAAACGATGTGAGCAGGTTTCCCAAGCCCACCATCCGGGTGCCAGTTGGTACACTGTGCCACTATGCCTAGTCTGTCCCAAGCCCACCTGGTCGAGTGCCACTTGGTAGACTACTAACACTACCTACAAACACTAGAAACTAACTGCAACTCCTGGACAGAGATCAAGTTGGCTAATAAGTTGAGAGGGGCACTTAAGCATTCCAACGTGTGGTAGTAGCTAGTCATTGGAAAACATACACGGAACTCGGTGCTTAAGGACGGTTCTAGTGAGACAACCCACCATGTACTCCTACATGGACTCTCACCGCTACCTTTACCAAATCATGTTCACACGCTTAACTCTCAGCACCAGAACATATTGTAACACTCCAATTCATTCCAAATGAATCAGACCTGACATACTCTAAGCAATAGCAGGCAATGCCTGGTAGGAACACAACATGGCTCAATCAACTCCTACACATGCTAGTGGGTTTTAACTATTTACTGTGGCAATGACAGGTCATGCAAAGGAATGGGTTCAACTACCGCAGCATAAAGTAGCAGTTGAATTGTTGTTGTCCTAATGCAATAAATGAGAGCAGGAGTGAGAGAGTAGGATTGTATCGGAATGCACAAGGGGGTTTGCTTGCCTAGTAGATCAACAGGGGGGCACTGCTCCTCAGACAGGTACTCTGGAGCACTCTCCGGAGCAGGACCTATCGAGAAGGAACGGTGTCGACAAATCAAAACACAATCATATGCAACAATATGATGCATGAACATGGCATGTAGATGTGATGTTGTTTGAGCTAATGCAGCTAGCATTCATTTGGATGAAGTCCATTTGAACCAAGAATTCAAATGCAACTCCAAGTTAAGTCTTTATAAATGCCATAAGTGTGTTTTCATATATACAGCATGTATAGGTTGGTTTGTCATGCATGAAAATGGTACAGATAGATAGATTGAATTTTTCTGATAATTTTTCATATATAACTTATTTCAATCTGAGCTACGCTTGAATTTCTATGAATTTTTGAAGTTTATATCATTTTCTGGAATTTCCTGATTTATTTTTAGACCAGAAAATGATATATTGCGTCAGCATGACAGTGGCATGACGTCAGCGAGTCAAACGTGGCTGATCAGGTCAAACCTGACGTGTGGGGTCCACACGTCAGTGTCACAGTTAGTTAACAGGGTTAGTTAGCTATTAAACTAATCCTAACTAAAAATTAGTAGGGCCGGGCCCCACATATCATTGACCCACTAGGGTCAAAGCTAGGTCAGCAGGGGGGTTGTACCCGGTCAATCCCGCCGGCGTTTAGCCATTGGCGAGGCAGAACGAGGCGGAGGGGCACGGGATTCGCCTTCCGGCGACCAAACGCGCGGCGGAGACCACCTACGCGATGCCCACGCTCGCGCGCACCCAGTGGGACACGCGGGAGGCTGTGGGGTGGCCGGAGACGATGGCCACGACAACCATGGTGGTGGCCGGAGCTACGGGAACGGCGGGTTCGGCGCTATGGAGCTTGAGAGGGGCTGCGGAGTGCCTCGACGGCCTCCTGGCGTTGCACTGAGCACGGTGGTGTGCTCGGTCGCGGCCCTAGGTGACAGTGGCCACGGCGGTGACATGAACGGTGGAGCCGAGCTCTCGGCCACAACGGCAACGGTGTTAGTGGGAGGAAAGGAGCCATGAGAGAGGGGGGATCGACGTAGACGCTCACATCGGATCAAACGGAGGGGTTGGCGAGCTCAGGGACGCGCTGAGGTCGACGGTGCGGCGATGGGGATCCACGACGGCCGGAGATGAAGACGACGGTGATGGAGGCACTCCAGGGCCTCCCAAGGCCCGTGGCTCGACGGAGAGGTAGGCGGAGACATGTGGAGCTTGCAGACACAGAGAGAGAGCGAGGGGGAGGCGGTAGCTACGACGTCGGCGAGCTGCGGCGACGGCAGCGCTCGGGCGCGGTGAGAGAGAGCGAGGGAGAGGATGGGAAGGAACGAGAGAGAGCGGGAGAGGTGCGGGGCGGCGCGTGGCGTCACGCGGGGCTTCCAGGCGACGAGGGGAGAGACAGGCAGGCAGGAGGTGGCCGGTCGCGTGCCCCTGTCCTCCTGGCACGAGGAAGGGGACGACTGGCAGTGCCAGTCGGCTGGGCCGGCCTGCTGGGCCGCTGGGCCAGGCCGGCTGCACAGTGCCAGGCCGCAGGTAAGCACAGGTAGGCTTTTTTCCTTTTTGTTATTCTTTTCAATTTCTGTAATTTGTTTCCTGATTTAGTAAAATACTAAATCAACTTATTTTCTTCTGAAATTTATTGTAGGAGCTAGTTGAAATATTCCAGAGCCCCTCACATAAAAATCAGAATTATTGGACATATATAAATTAATATATCATATATATATATATCCAATGCACCAAATGGCCAAATAAATATTTATGAGCTCATGAAAATATTGGTTTGATTTTTATCTCTGTCCAATATTTTCAGAGAGAATCATGAACATTTTCTTGGACCCTTTTGGAGCAATTTTTTTATCTGGGTCATTTCCAGAAATGATTTCTGAGGGTTTCACAATCCCCATTTCAAATTTCAATGAAATTTAAACATTATGCAAACATGAAGGCTAGCCTAGGTCATACCAGAACTAGGGATGTGATAGTGAGCGTCAGTCTTCTTCTTGAAGATCCATTTATTCTCTATGGCTTGCCGATCATCGAGCAAGTCAACCAAAGTCCACACTTTGTTCTCATGCATGGATCCCATCTCAGATTTCATGGCCTCAAGCCATTTCGCGAAATCTGGGCTCATCAACACTTCCTCATAGTTCATAGGTACGTCATGGTCAAGTAACATGACCTCCAGAATAGGATTACCGTACCACTCTGGTGCGGATCGTACTCTAGTTGACCTGCGAGGTTTGGTAGTAACTTGATCAGAAGTTTCATGATCATCATCATTAGCTTCCTCACTAACTGGTGTAGGAATCACTGGAACTAATTTCTGTGATGAACTAATTTCTAATAAGGGAGAAGGTACAATTACCTCATCAAGTTCTACTTTCCTCCCAATCACTTATTTCAAGAGAAACTCCTTCTCTAGAAAGGATCCATTCTTAGCAACGAATATCTTGCCTTCGGATCTGTGATAGAAGGTGTACCCAACAGTCTCCTTTGGGTATCCTATGAAGACACATTTCTCCAATTTGGGTTCGAGCTTATCAGGTTAAAGCTTTTTCACATAAGCATCGCAACCCCAAACTTTAAGAAACGACAGCTTAGGTTTCTTGCCAAACCACAGTTCATATGGTGTCGTCTCAACGGATTTAGATGGTGCCCTATTTAATGTGAATGCAACCGTCTCTAAAGCATAACCCCAAAATGATAGCGGTAAATCAGTAAGAGACATCATAGATCGCCCCATATCTAATAAAGTACGGTTACGATGTTCAGACACACCATTACGCTATGGTGTTCCAGGTGGCGTGAGTTGCGAAACTATTCCACATTGTTTCAAATGAAGACCAAACTCATAACTCAAATATTCACCTCCATGATGAGATCGTAGAAAATTTATTTTCTTGTTACGATGATTTTCCACTTCACTCTGAAATTCTTTGAACTTTTCAAATGTTTCAGACTTATGTTTCATCAAGTAGATATACCCATATCTGCTCAAATCATCTGTGAAGGTCAGAAAATAATGATACTCGGCGCGAGCCTCAACACTCATCGGACCGCATACATCAATATGTATTATTTCCAATAAGTCAGTTGCTCGCTCCATTGTTCCGGAGAACGGAGTCTTAGTCATCTTGCCCATGAGGCATGGTTCGCAAGCATCAAATGATTCATAATCAAGTGATTCGAAAAGTCCATCAGCATGGAGTTTTTCATGTGCTTTACACCAATATGACCTAAACGGCAGTGCCACAAATAAGTTGCACTATCATTATTAACCTTGCATCTTTTGGCTTCAATATTATGAATATGTGTATCACTAAAATCGAGATTCAACAAAAATAGACCACTCATCAAGGGTGCATGACCATAAAATATATTACTCATATAAATAGAACAACCATTATTCTCTGATTTAAATGAATAACCGTCTCGCATCAAACAAGATCCAGATATAATGTTCATGCTCAACGCTGGCACCAAATAACAATTATTTAGGTCTAAAACTAATCCCGACGGTAGATGTAGAGGTAGCGTGCCGACTGCAATCACATCCACTTTGGAACCATTTCCCACATGCATCGTCACCTCGTCCTTAGCCAATCTTCATTTAATTCGTAGCCCCTGTTTTGAGTTGCAAATATGAGCAACAGAACCAATATCAAATACCCAGGCGCTACTACGAGCATTAGTAAGGTACACATCAATAACATGTATATCAAATATACATTTCACTTTGCCATCCTTCTTATCCGCCAAATACTTGGGGCAGTTCCGCTTCCAGTGACCAGTCCCTTTGCAGTAGAAGCACTCAGTCTCAGGCTTAGGTACAGACTTGGGCTTCTTCACTTGAGCAGCAACTTGCTTGCCGTTCTTCTTGAAGTTCTCCTTCTTCCCTTTGCCCTTCTTCTTGAAACTACTGGTCTTGTTAACCATCAACACTTGATGCTCCTTCTTGATTTCTACCTCCGCAACCTTTAGCATTGCGAAGAGCTCGGGAATTGTCATATCCATCCCTTGCATATTATAGTTCATCACGAAGCTTTTGTAGCTTGGTGGCAGTGATTGAAGAACTCTATCAATGACACTATCATCAGGAAGATTAACTCCTAGTTGAGTCAAGTGGTTGTGGTACCCAAACATTCTGTGTAAATGTTCACTGACAGAATTGTTCTCCTCTATTTTGCAGCTATAGAACTTATTGGAGACTTCATATCTCTCAATTTGGGCATTTGCTTGAAATATTAACTTCAACTCCAGGAACATCTCATATGCTCCATGACGTTCAAAATGTCTTTGAAGTCTCGATTCTAAGCCGTAAAGCATGTCACACTGAACTATCAAGTATTCATCACACTACTAGAAAAACAGGTATAGCCAATATGGACACTAATGGCGTACTGTACATGTGGTGCGCCATTACTAAATACTAATGGCGCACCATGTGTTGGTGCGCCATTAGTGTGCAAATACTAATGGCGCACCACATCCACGGTGCGCCATTAGTAAAAAACTAGTAATGGCGCACCACTCCCACGGTGCGCCATTAGTAATTATGTTTCAATTTTTTTTTCAATTTTTTTTTATTTTTATTTTTTAAACTACTAATGGCGCACCGTGGGAGTGGTGCGCCATTACTAGTTGAACTAGTAATGGCGCACCATCCCACGGTGCGCCATTAGTAATTTGGCCCAAACATTCCCCCGAATGCACCCCCCCGTGGACCGCCTTTTCAGTTTCAAAAATAATAATAAAAGAAAATGATAGAAATGTCAAAAAAAATAAAAGAAAATAAGATTCCCATGTGATATGTGGTCTAGTTGTTAGCAAAATTTACAAACATGAATTTTCGACTTTTTTGCAAAATCTCTCGAGAATTTGTAAAAATGGGCATAACTTTTGCATACGAACCCCGTTAAACATTTTCAAAATCCTCAAAAACCTAACAGAAAAAAAGATATAGGGCTTTTAAGATCTGGAGAGGCAAAAAAATTCAAACTTAATAATGGCGCACCTGCCCATGGTGCGCCATTAGTATCTTCCCGCCTTCAAAATTCAAAATAAAAAAAAATAAAAAAAAATTAGTAATGGCGCACCTGCCCACGGTGCGCCATTACTATGCCGTATATATGGCTGGGCGTGTCCTCTCCTCCTTACCTCTTCATTCTTCTCCTCCACTCCACCTCTCCTCCACTCCATCTTCCCTTCTCTCCTCCACCATACTACCCTCCTCCTCTCCGGCGACCTCCTCCTCCTCCTCTCCGGCGACCTCCTCCTCCTCTCCGACGACCTCCTCCTCCCTCCTCTCCTCCCCTCCCCTCACGGTTTCTCCTCCCTCCTCTCCGATGAGCTCCTCCTCCCTCCTCTCCGGTGAGCTCCTCCTCCCTCATCTCCGGTGAGCTCCTCCTCCCTCCTCTCCGGTGAGCTCCTCCTCCCTCCTCTCCTCCCATCCCCTCATGGTTTCTCCTTCCTCCTCTCCGATGCTCCGGTGAACTCCTCTCCGGCGACCTCCTCCTCCTCTACGGCGAACTCCTCTCCGGCAAAAGAACATGGCAAAAGAACATACAAGATCCAAAAACGGGAATAAAATTTGAAATAATATCATGCAAAAAATGAGCAAAAAATGGGCAAAAAAATCGCGATCCAGATCCAACAAAATTCAAAAATAGCAATGGCGCACGGTGGGGGTTAGACGGTGCGCCACTACTATTTTCCCGCCTTCAAAATTCAAAAATACTAATGGCGCATCGTGGTCTATACTAATGGTGCACCAGTGGCCTATACTAATGGCGCACCATGGCCTATACTAATGGCGCACCAGTGGTGCGCCATTAGTATACCAGATACTAATGGCGCACCACTCGTGCGCCATTAGTAAAAAATACTAGTGGCGTGGTACTAGTGGTGCACCAGTAGTGCGCCATTAGTAGCCAAAACTGGTGCGCCACTAGTAGGCCTTTTCCTAGTAGTGTCAACTTTGCTCTGCCAGACGTTCACAACGTCCGGAGTTGCTCCTACAGCGGGTCTTGCACCTAGCGGTGCTTCCAAGATGTAATTCTTTTGTGCGGCAATGAGGATAATCCTCAAGTTATGGACCCAGTCCGTGTAGTTGCTACCATCATCTTTCAACTTAGCTTTCTCTAGGAACGCATTAAAATTCAAGGGAACGGTAGCACAGGCCATTGATCTATAATAACATAGACATGCAAATACTATTAGGTACTAAGTTCAAGATAAATTAAAGTTCAATTAATCATATTAGTTAAGAAATCCCACTTAGATAGACATCCCTCTAGTCATCTAAATGATCACGTGATCCATATCAACTAAACCATGCCGATCATCACGTGAGATGGAGTAGTTTTCAATGGTGAACATCACTATGTTGATCATATCTACTATATGATTCACGTTCGACCTTTCGGTCTGTGTTCCGATGCCATATCTGCATATGCTAGGCTCGTCAAGTTTAACCCGAGTATTCTGCATGTGCAAAACTGGCTTGCACCCGTTGTATGTGAACATAGAGCTTATCACACCCGATCATCACGTGGTGTCTCGGCACGATGAACTGTAGCAACAGTGCATACTCAGGGAGAACACTTGTACCTTGAAATTTAGTGAGGGATCATCTTATAATGCTACCTCCATACTAAGCAAAATAAGATGCATAAAGGATAAACATCACATGCAATCAATATATGTGACATGATATGGTCATCATCATCTTGTGCCTTTGATCTCCATCTCCAAAGCACCGTCATGATCACCATCATCATCGGCTTGACACCTTGATCTCCATCGTAGCATCGTTGTCGTCTCGCCAACTATTTCTTCCATGACTATCGCTACCGCATAGTGATGAAGTAAAGAAATTACATGGCGATTGCATTTCATATAATAAAGTGACAACCATAAGGCTCCTGCCAGTTGCCCATAACTTTTACAAAACACGATCATCTCATACAACAATTTATATCTCATCATGACTTGACCATATCACATCACAACATGCCCTGCAAAAAAAAAGTTAGACGTCCTCTAGTTTGTTGTTGCAAGTTTTACGTGGCTGCTACGGGCTTCTAGCAAGAACCGTTCTTACCTACGCATCAGAACCACAACGATTTTTCGTCAAGTGTGCTTTTTTAACCTTCAACAAGGACCAGCCATACTCAAACTCGATTCAAGTAAAGTTGGAGAAACAGACACCCGCCAACCACCTGTGTGCGAAGCACGTCGGTAGAACCAGTCTCATGAATGCGGTCATGTAATGTCGGTCCGGGCCGCTTCATCCAACAATACCGCTGAATCAAAGTAAGACGTTGGCGGTAAGCAGTATGACTATTATCGCCCACAACTCTTTGTGTTCTACTCGTGCATATAACATCTACTCATAGACCTGGCTCGGATGCCACTATTGGGGAATGCAGTATTTCAAATTTTTTCCTAGGATCACACAAGATCTATCTAGGAGATGCATAGCAACGAGAGGGGAGAGTGTGTCTACGTACCCTCGTAGACCGAAAGCGGAAGCGTTTAGTAACGCGGTTGATGTAGTCGAACGTCTTCACGATCCAACTGATCCTAGCAACGAATGTACGGCACCTCCGTGTTCAACACACGATCAGCACGATGACGTCCCTCGAGCTCTTGATACAGTTGAGGCTCGTGCCACCTCCTATGGCCGGCCCTCTCTCCTCCACTAAGGCCCATGTTGGCCCATTCTCTTCCGAGGGGAGGGGGTTCCGGTAACCCCTGGTACTCCAAAACTTATCTGAAACTTCCCGAAACCATTCCGGTGTCCGAATGTAACCTTCCAATATATGAATATTTATCTCTCAACCATTTAGAGACTCCTCGTCATGTCCGTGATCTCATCCGGGACTCCGAACAAATTTCGATCATCAAATCACATAACTCATAATACAAATCGTCATCAAACATTAAGCGTGCAGACCCTATGGGTTGGAGAACTATGTAGACATGACCGAGACATATCTCCAGAATAACCAATTGCGGAACCTGGATGCTCATATTGGCTCCTACATATTCTATGAAGATCTTTATCGGTCAAACCGCATAACAACATACGTCATTCCCTTTGTCATCGGTATGTTACTCGCCCGAGATTCGATCGTCGGTATCATCATACCTAGTTCAATCTCGTTACCGGAAAGTCTCTTTACTCGTTCCATAATGCATCATCCTACAACTAACTCATTAGTCACATTGCTTGCAAGGCTTATAGTGATGTGCATTATCGAGAGGGTCCAGATATACCTCTTCGATACATGGAGTGACAAATCCTAATCTCGATCTATGCCAACTCAACAAACACCATCAGAGACACTTGTAGAGCATATTTATAATCATCCAGTTACGTTGTGACATTTGATAGCACACAAAGTGTTCCTCCGGTATTCGGGAGTTGCATAATCTCATAGTCAGAGGAATATGTATAAGTAATGAAGAAAGCAATAGCAATAAAACTAAACGACCATTATGCTAAGCGAACGGATGGGTCTTATCCATCACATCATTCTCTAATGATGTGATCCCGTTCATCAAATGAAAACACATGTCTATGGTCAGGAAACTTAACCATCTTTCATTAACGAGCTAGTCTAGTAGAGGCATACTAGGGACACTCCATTTGTCTATGTATTCACACATGTACTAAGTTTCCGGTTAAAACAATTATAGCATGAATAATAAACATTTATCATGATATAAGGAAATATAAATAACAACTTTATTATTGCCTCTAGGGCATATTTCCTTCAGGGAGGACGCGACAGCGCCTCGGCTACTCCTCCTCCAGCCGCTCCAGTGCCAATGGAAGGCCATGTTGGTGATACGACGCTGGAGTTAATTGTTAGGCTGCACGAACCCCCGCGCAACCGCCTTCGACTTCCCACCCCTTTTGCAAGTGTAGTAAAGGTTGAACAGCCGTACGGGTTGAGTTCCCTGCACCTCATGTGATGCTTCTCCGTCGCGGCTGGAAAACCTTCACACGTGCCCACAACTTGGCGGAGGGGCACGTCCTCCATTTTAAGTTAATGGAGGCAGATCTGCTATCCATCAAGGTCTTCGGGCGTTCGGGTGCTTGCTTAGGGTGCTGCGCGGAGAGCTCGACTTACGATGCAAGCTCCTCCTCGAGCGACATCGACGAAGAGGACACTGATGGCCAAGACGACGACACCGATTGGGAGGACGGCGACTCGGACTCTAGCTGAGCGCCAGTCACACCGTCACCGTCAGCGAGGTGCCGACGACACCATCATCTGCACCTGGTCTTCTCCTCGGCAGAGCGATTTGCCGGGGCGTTGGGTGTGGATGTCTCAGCCTCCTCTAGCTGGACCCTGACAGGCTTCCTCGTGGACTCCGACTTCGTCTTCCGTGCCGGTGCCCCTCCTACCGTGTTCCTATAGTCCTGGAGGTGGTCACCAGGGAATCGCCTAGCCGCTCCTTCAGTCCGTCATCTTCACCCTCCCTGCCGGGGCGTCACCCTCCCAATCTTGTCAGGATGCGTCATGCAGGCCATGATGGGGTCAGGCTGGGCTTCTGCCCAGGCGCCCCTTTTGCCCTCTTCACCTCCCACAATATGACTCTATATGAATGCCTCTGGTAGTGTACCGGGATGTGCAATGAATCAAGAGTGACATGTATGAAACTATAATGAATGGTGGCTTTGCCACAAATATGATGTCAACTACATGATCATGCAAAGCAATATGACAATGATGGAGCGTGTCATAATAAACGAAACAGTGGAAAGTTGCATGGCAATATATCTCGGAATGGCTATGGAAATGCCATAATATGTAGGTGTGGTGGCTGTTTTGAGGAAGGTAAATGGTGGGTTTATGGTACCAATGAAAGTTGCGCGGTACTAGAGAGGCTAGGAACGGTGGAAAAGTGAGAGTGTGTATAATCCATGGACTCAACATTAGTCATAAAGAACTCACATACTTATTTCTCGTCCCCGACCGCCACTCATAAGGAAGACAATCAAAGAAACACCTCATGCTTCAAATTTATTACACAACGGTTACCATACGTGCATGCTACGGGACATGCAAACCTCAACACAAGTATTTCTCAAATTCACAACTACTCAACTAGCATGACTCTAATATCACCATCCTCTTGTCTCAAAACAATCATCAAGCATCAAACTTCTCATAGTATTAACACACTTTATATGAAAGTTTTTATTATACCCATCTTGGATGCCCATCATATTAGGACTAGTTGTATAGCCAAAGGAAATTACCATGCTGTTCTAAAAGACTCTCAAAATAATATAAGTGAAGCATGAGAGATCAATAATTTCTATAAAATAAAACCACCACCGTGCTCTAAAAAGCAGGGGCAGACCCAAAACAAAAACCACCCGGTGTCCACGTGTACACCAAACTCGACAACCTAAAATGTTCGACGATATAAATCCTTTTCAAAATGAAGCATTTCCCTTGAAATTTTCATTGATTATATACATAAGAAACCCAAACAATAAAAACAAATATGATGACCAACTAAAATAATTTGATCAGCGACCGCAACAAAAATTCCGATATAATTTGCCGCTTAATATATTATCACAGGTTCACAACTACTATGGATGCAAAATATATATTGACTGAACTGTACGGTTGTAGAGTTAAAATTTACTCAAAATTGTGTCTCACTGCCATCGCATATGGTCGAGAAATATTCTAAAATTCAAAATAGATGTGAATCACTAAGGAAAATTATCAAATCACAATCTGATTCTCCATTGTAATACCGATAAATTTGAAAACTCTAACCATGTAATTTAGGCAACAGGAATTTGAGATAGGTACACGTTAAGTGAGAGCCGACCACCGGGCGAGGGCAGGGGCTGGCGGATGGTGTCATTTTTTCGCCAACCGCCGGTTGGTGACTGGCGATCGCGCGACTAAGTGGAAGCGGGCATGCAGCAGCACAACCGGCCCATGTTCGGCATGTACCTACAGAGAGCATGTCAGGTTTCAAATAATCGTCACCGGGATGGGACGCACCTACGCTTAGTCCCCGCCATGTGTTTCTCTATCTCTATCTCGTTTCAACCAGTGTCCATCTATAGTTTTTACTGGTGTCCAAGGCCCAAACTGCGTACTATACATAACGTAAGCTGGATTTCTACCTGGTGTCCAGTGACACCGGCTGGACCAACGTAGGTCTGCCCTAGCTAAAAAGATCTAAGTGAAGCACTAGAGCAAAATTATCTAGCTCAAAAGATATAAGTGAATCACATAGAGCAAAATTATCTAGCTCAAAAGATATAAGTGAAGCACATAGAGTATTCTAATAAATTCCGATTCATGCATGTCTCTCCCAAAAGGTGTGTACAACAAGGATGATTGTGGTAAACTAAAAAGAAAAGACTCAAAGCGTACAAGTCTCTCCAGGGAAAACACATATCATGTGGTGAATAAAAATATAGGCTCAAGTAAAGTTACCGACAGACGAAGACGAAAGAGGGGATGCCTTCCGGGGCATCCCCAAGCTTAGGCTTTTGGTTGTCCTTGAATTTTACCTTGGGGTGCCTTGGGCATCCCCAAGCTTAGGCTTTTGGTTGTCCTTGAATTTTACCTTGGGGTGCCTTGGGCATCCCCAAGTTTAGGCTATTTCCACTCTTTGTTCCAAAATCCATCAAATCGTTACCCAAACACTTGAAAACTTCACAACACAAAACTTCAACAGAAAATCTCATGAGCTCCGTTAGTATAAGAAAATAAACTACCACTTTAAGGTATTGTAATGAACTCATTCTTTATTTATATTGGTGTTAAACCTACTGTATTCCAACTTCTCTATGGTTCATACCCCCCGATACTAGCAATAGATTCATCAAAATAAGCAAACAACACGCGAAAAACAGTATCTGTCAAAAACAGAACAGTCTGTAGCAATCTGGAGGTTTTGAATACTTCTGTAACTCCAAATATTCTGAAAAATTAGGACGACCAGGATAAAGAGTATATTGATCTACTGCAGTTGAATTGGTATTTTATCGCTCTCTGGTAAAAATGATAAATTATTTTCGTGAGCGCATACTTTATGTTTTTATCAGCATGATCAAACAACAATCACCCAAGAAGATCCTAAAGGCTTTACTTGGCACAAACACTAATTAAAACATAAAAAACACAATCATAACGTAAGCTAGATGAATTATTTATTACTAAACAGGAGCAAAAAGCAAAGAACAAAAATAAAATTGGTTGCCTCCCAACAAGCCCTATCGTTTAACGCCCCTAGCTAGGCATAAAAACAAGAATAGATCTAGGTTTTGCCATAATAATGATAAGGCAAATCGCGAAAACTCATCCCATACTCCATACGTTCATAAGCAAGTTTTCTTTATGGTAGGCAAAAGTAATCAAAAGGGCTAAATTTAATGGGATGAAAGTCCCCAAGATCAAGCTCGGGAGGTATTGGTTCCTCCTTTGGCCCCTCATATTGCACAACCAATTCATCATTATAAGCATTCTTTTGGCAAAAAGTCATGAGCCTTTGTTCAAGATAAAAACCTAACCCATTGTTCTGAATAGCAAAATTATCATTAAGTTCAGAAATCATGTCAACTAGAACATCGGTAGGAACCTTTTTTCTAAGGATTTCATTATAACCAACATGATCTAAAGATCGTAAACACATTATGTCTTCTTGATTAGAAAGGATTGCTTCTATGGGAGGACGGCCAGCATCCACCCTATAATGCGCAAAAATTTCGTTGGCCTCTTTTATTATAAATCTGAACTCATGAGCTAAAAACATGGTAGCTGCTCGCTTAACAGAAGAATGCTCAATATTGGAAAATTCTAGAAAAATCCTTTGTATGCAAGGACGCATGTGGATAAATTGTGTTTCAAGTTCAACCACGAGCAAAGATATAGCATCCGCAAGACTACTAGTTCTATGAAGAATAGACCCACCCATAGTGGGCAAAGCACCGACGCAAGTAAAGAAATCTTGAATAACTCCTTCTCCAATAATATTACCACTACCAATCTGAAACTTTTTAGTGTGTAAAATAGTAGGTTCTTCATGAGGATTATCAAAAGCATCAAAGTTTCCCCCATCGTTACTACTATCCTTTTCAACGATAACCTCCCCAGTTTCAGACATGATGGCAACAAACCGCAGAAAGAACGAACACACAAGAGGCAAGCGGAAAGAGGCAAATGGAAGAGGGGTGAAGAAAAGGCAAAGGTTTTCGAAAATCGTTTTAGAAGTGGGGAGAGGAAAACGAGAGGCGAATGGAAAATAATGTAATACGAGGGAGAAGAGTTTATGATGGGTACTTCGTATGTCTTGACTTGGCGTAGATCTCCCCGGCAACGGCGCCATATATCCTTCTTGCTACCTCTTGAGCATGCCTTGGTTTTCCCTTGAAGAGGAAAGGGTGATGCAGCAAACTAGCATAAGTATTTCCCTCAATTTTGAGAACAAAGGTATCAATCCAGTAGGAGACAACGCACAAGTCACCTAGTACCTGCACAAGCAATCAAGAACCTTGCAACCAACGTGATAAGGGGTTGTCAATCCCTTCATGGTCACTCACAAAAGTGAGATCTAATAAAGATAGTAAAGTAAATATTTTTGGTATTTTTATTGTATAAATTGGAAAGTAAAGATTGCAAAATAGTAAATGAGATGTGATGTAAATAAAAGAGATGCAATATAATAAGAAAGAGATCCAGGGGCCATAGGTTTCACTAGTGGCTTCTCTCAAGATAGCATGTATTACGATGGATGAACAAATTACTACCGAGCAATTGATAGAAAGGCGCATAGTTATGAAGATATCTATGGCAATGATCATGAATATAGGCATCATGTCCGTATCAAGTAGATCGAAACGATTCTGCATCTACTACTATTATTCCACACATCGACCTCTATCCAGCATGCATCTAGAGTATTAAGTTCATAAGAATAGAGAAACGCTTTACGCAAGATGACATGATGTAGAGGGATGAACTCAAGCAATATGATATAAACCCCATATTTTTATCCTCGATGGCAACAATACAATACATGCCTTGCTGCCCCTGCTGTCACTGGGAAAGGACACCGCAAGATTGAACCCAAAGCTAAGCACTTCTTCCATTGCAAGAAAGATCAATCTAGTAGGCCAAACTAAACCGATAATTCGAAGAGACTTGCAAAGATATCAAATCATGCATATAAGAATTCAGAGAAGAACCAAATAATATTCATAGATAATCTTGTTCGTAAACCCACAATTCATCGGATCTCGGCAAACACACCGCAAAAGAGTATTACATCGAATAGATCACCAAGAACATCGAGGAGAACTTTGTATTGAGAATCAAAGAGAGAGAAGAAGCCATCTATCGAATAACTATGGACCCGAAGGTTTATGGTAAACTACTCACGCTTCATCGGAGAGGCTATGGTGTTGATGTAGAAGCCCTCCGTGATCGATTCCCCCTCCAGCAGATCACCGGAAGAGGCCCCAAGATGGGATCTCACGGGTACAGAAGGTTGCGATGGTGGAAAAGTGGTTCCGTGGCTCCCTGCGATCGATCTAGGGTATAAGAGTATATATAGGCGACAGAAGTACGTCGGTGGAGCTATGAGGGGCCCACGAGGGTAGGGGGAGTGCCCTCCTTCCTTGTGGCAACCTCGCGGAGTTCCAGACTTCAACTCCAAGTCTTATGGTTTGCTTTCGGTCCAAGAAAGATCATCGTGAAGGTTTCATTCCGTTTGGATTCCGTTTGGTATTCCTTTTCTGCGAAACTCTAAAATAGGCAAAAAAAACAAAAACTGGCACTGGGCCTCCGGTTAATAGGTTAGTCCCAAAAATAATATAAAACAGCATATTAATGCCCATTAAACATCCAAAACAGATAATATAATAGCATGGAACAATCAAAAAATTATAGATACGTTGGAGACGTATCAAGCATCCCCAAGTTTAATTCCTGCTCGTCCTCGAGTAGGTAAATGATAAAAACATAATTTTTGATGTGGAATGCTACCTAACATAATTATCAATGTAATTTTCTTTATTGTGGCATGAATGTTCAGATCCAAAAGATTCAAGACAAAAGTTTAATATTGACATAAAAATAATAATACTTCAAGCATACTAACAAAGTAATCATGTGCTCTCAAAATAACATGGCCAAAGAAAGTTCATCCCTACAAAATCATATAGTTTGGCTATGCTCCATCTTTGTCACACAAAGTATTCAAATCATGCACAATCCTGATGACAAGCCAAGCAATTGTTTCATACTTTAGTATTCTCAAACTTTTTCAACTTTCACTCAATACATGAGCGTGAGCCATGGACATAGCACTATAGGTGGAATAGAATGGTGGTTGTGGAGAAGACAAAAAGGAGGAAGATGGTCTCACATCAACTAGGCGTATTAATGGGCTATGGAGATGCCCATCAATAGATATCAATGTGAGTGAGTAGGGATTGCCATGCAACGGATGGACTAGAGCTATAAATGTATGAAAGCTCCACAAAAGAAACTAAGTGGGTGTGCATCCAACTTGCTTGCTCACGAAGACGTAGGGAATTTTGAGGAACCCCATTGCTGGAATATACAAGCCAAGTTCTATAACGAAAATTCCCACTAGTATATGAAAGTGACAAAATAAGAGACTCTCTATCATGAATATCATGTTGCTACTTTGAAGCACAAGTGTGGAAAAAGGATAGTAGCATTGTCCCTTCTCTCTTTTTTTGGGCCTTCTTTTTTTCTTTGGCCTTTCTCTTTTTTTTATTTCCTCACATGGGACAATGCTCTAATAATGAAGATCATCACACTTTTATTTACTTATAACTCAAGAATTACAAATCGATACTTAGAACAAAATATGACTCTATATGAATGCCTCCGGTGGTGTACCGAGATGTGCAATGAATCAAGAGTGACATGTATGAAACAATTATGAAGGGGGGCTTTGCCACAAATATTATGTCAACTACATGATCATGCAAAGAAATATGACAATGATGGAGCGTGTCATAATAAACAGAACGGTGGAAAGTTGCATGTCAATATATCTCGGAATGGCTATGGAAATGCCATAATAGGTAGGTATGGTGGATATTTTGAGTAAGGTAAATGGTCGGTTTAAGTTGCGTGGTACTAGAGAGGCTAGCAACGGTGGAAGGGTGAGAGTGTGTATAATCCATGGACTCAACATTAGTCATAAAGAACTCACATACTTATTGCAAAAATCTACAAGTCATCAAAACCAAGCATTACGCGCATGCTCCCAGGGGGATAGATTGGTAGGAAAAGACCATCGCTCATCCCTGACCGCCACTCATAAGGAATACAATCAAAGAAACACCTCACGCTTCAAATTTCTTACACAACAGTTACCATACGTGCATTGTTGGGGATATAACTATTAGGTATGACCCACCCAGAGGGGCCGGGTCATCCCTATGACGATTCATCGCAATGAAGCCCAAGAACATATGGCGGTTCATAGATAGGCTTGGTAGAGGGCCCAAACCCGAAGGCGACTTAAGGCCCATGGATATAAACCGCCATGTATGTAAACTTGTAATGTAAGGCATGAAAGAAAGGTCACCGAGCCGGATACGTTGTATAAGACGACCAGGACTCTGTATCCCATAGGGCATCAACCCGTGTATATAAGGGGACGACCTAGCGGCGGCTTAGGACAAGAAACAATAGATCGAGAGCCGGGTCAAGCATATTCGCTTCCTGCTCATCGAAACCCTAGCAATACCACCTACAACTGGACTAGGCTTTTACCTTCACCGTAAGGGGCCGAACCAATATAAACTCCTCGTGTCCATTGTCCTGATTAACCCCTTTAAGCTAACCTCATCGTGATGGCTCCTCGACTAAGTCCTCACACTAGGACATCTACCATGACAATTCCATGACAGTTGGCGCCCACCGTGTGGCTATCGCACAATGGTTCAAGTTCTTAGGGGGCAACTTCAAAGGGATCAAGGGATACACAGTAGGCCGGATGACAAAGAGTCGTCGCGGCAAGCTCTACATCGATGACGCAGGCTGGGGCCCCGAGGCCGGCTCAATTGAGTACGGGTACCGAGTCCCCTTCCGCAGAATTCACGTCTTCATCGGCAAGATCGGCGAACCGGGCCCTGGGCCAGACATCTGCACCGACATCATCGAGACGGCTCAGCGTGCGGGACCCGACCGTGTTCGGCCCGCCATGAAACGTGCCTTCGTGGGATTTATTCATGGAGTGGAATCTGAGGATAGATCGGCATCTGGCGGTGAGACTGTCGTTCACTCTGATGGCGAGTCATCCACCGGTGAGACCGAGTCATTGTACCAACTGCCAGACGGCCGGCTTGGGGGCTGTTCTGATGGCGACAGTATTCCGGACCCCTGTGAGCCGCCGAACCGGGTTGCAATCTTCATGTCTGGTACACAGCCCATGGAGCACTCATCAACATTGCAGAACTGATTTCCGGGCCAACAGCAGCAGCAGCTGCTGGGGCAGGAGGCCCTGAGTGCCCACCGGCTCAGATCTTAACCGACTTACTGGATAAGCTGACAGCGCTGTTGACTGCGGTGGTTAACCCGACGGATCAGGATCAACATAATGCGTGATCACAAAAGTGCGTGATGAGATAGCACAGGCCAAGGAGGGGCTAAATGCAGAAAACACCAGGATGGCCGAGGAGCCGGCCGCTTTGGATGCTCAAGCAGAATGGATTCAGTCACAATCTTACCGGCTGATACGTCTCCAACGTATCTATAATTTTTGATTGTTCCATGCTATTATATTATCAACCTTGGATGTTTTATATGCATTTATATGCTATTTTATATGATTTTTGGGACTAACCTATTAACCCAGAGCCCAGTGCCAGTTTCTGTTTTTTCCCTTGTTTTAGAGTATCACAGAAAAGGAAAATCAAACGGAGTCCAATTAACCTGAAACTTCACGGAACTTATTTTTGGATCAGGAGAAGCCCAGGAGACTTGGAGTCCACGTAAGGGAAGCTTCGAGGAGGCCACAAGGTAGGGGGCGCGCCCACCCCCTGGGCGCGCCCTCCACCCTCGTGGGCCCCTCGTGGCTCCCCTGACATACTCCTTCCGCCTATATATCTCCATATACCCTAAAAAGATCGGGGAGCACAATAGATCGGCAGTTTCGCCGCCAGAAGCCTCCGTAGCCACCGAAAGACAATCTAGACCCGTTCCGGCACCCTGCCGGAGGGGGAATCCCTCTCCGGTGGCTATCTTCATCATCCCGGTGCTCTCCATGATGAGGAGGGAGTAGTTCTCCCTTGGGGCTGAGGGTATATACCAGTAGCTATGTGTTTGATCTCTCTCTCTCTCTCTCTCTCTCGTGTTCTTGAGGTGATACGATCTTGATGTATCGCGAGCTTTGCTATTATAGTTGGATCCTATGATGTTTCTTCCCCCCTATACTCTCTTGTAATGGATTGAGTTTTCCCTTTGAAGTTATCTTATCGGATTGAGTCTTTAAAGATGTGAGAACACTTGATGTATGTCTTGCCGTGCGTATCTGTGGTGACAATGTGATACCACGTGATTCACTTGATGTATGTTTTGGTGATCAACTTGCGGGTTCCACCCATGAACCTATGCATAGGGGTTGGCACACGTTTTCGTCGTGATTCTTCGGTAGAAACTTTGGGGCACTCTTTGAGGTTCTATGTGTTGGTTGAATAGATGAATCTGAGATTGTGTGATGCATATCGTATAATCATACCCACGGATACTTGAGGTGACATTGGAGTATCTAGGTGACATTAGGGTTTTGGTTGATTTGTGTCTTAAGGTGTTATTCTAGTACGAACTCCAGGGCTGTTTGTGACACTTATAGGAATAGCCCAACGGATTGATTGGAAAGAATAACTTTGAGGTGGTTTCGTACCCTACCATAATCTCTTCGTTTGTTCTCCGCTATTACTGACTTTGGAGTGACTCTTTGTTGCATGTTGAGGGATAGTTATGTGATCCAATTATGTTATTATTGTTGGGAGGACTGCACTAATGAAAGTATGAACCCTAGGCCTTGTTTCCTAGCATTGCAATACCGTTTACACTCACTTTTACCATTCGTTACCTTGCTGTTTTTATATTTTCAGATTACAAAAACTATTATCTACCATCCATATACCACTTGTATCACCATCTCTTCGCCGAACTAGTGCACCTATACAGTTTACCATTGTATTGGGTGTATTGGGGACACAAGAGACTCTTTGTTATTTGGTTGCAGGGTTGCTTGAGAGAGACCATCTTCATCCTACGCCTCCTACGGATTGATAAACCTTAGGTCATCCACTTGAGGGAAATTTGCTACTGTCCTACAAACCTCTGCACTTGGAGGCCCAACAACGTCTACAAGAAGAAGGTTGTGTAGTAGACATGCAATCGAGTCTTTTAGTTTCTTGTTTTATCACTAGTTTAGTTTATAAAAGAAAACTATATAAAACAATGGAATTGAGTTCGTCTCATATGCTTCATCTTTTTAATATCTTTCGTGAGTATGATGGAAAGGAAAATTGTGCCAAAATGTTAGAAGAAGAATGCATTAAAATGTTTGGCACTAAATATTTGAATGATGAGCATGATTGCAATGTTGTTAGTACGAATTCTTTGAATATCCATGATACTAATGATGATTGCACTAGTTATGATGAAAATGTCTCCTATAAACATGTCAATTTTTGTGGAGTGCATTGGGTTTGTAAGTACACACCAAAAAGGGAAGATAGATATTGCAAGAAGCATAAGTACTTAGAAACTAAATTGTTGCAAGAAATACTAGATGATTGTGCTGAAAATTTAAGTTTTCTTAGCCGTACTTGTGGACTTTGCAATGAAAGTGGTCATTTAGCTATCTGATGCAAATTGTTTAACGATCTAATCGTGTCCAAAAATTGTGATGATTTGATTTCCCTTGCACATTATAATGAACTTAGCTTGCTTATGGGTTGCGAAGAAATGAAACATATAACTGGGGATCTCCCAGAATTTGCCCGTTATAAACTTCTTGGCTTTGATCTAGAGGAAATTTATATGTATTGTGCGGTGAATTGCATTGAAAACCCTTATATTTCCAATTATATAAAGAAAAGAAAACAAATAGAAGATGAAGAGAATACTAATGAAGGGGAGAGACTTCCCAATACCCTCCTATTATTTCTTATGATGAGTCAGGTAACGAGGAGGAGCCTCCTATTCAACCAATCTCATTAATAAGGAGCTCCAAAAAGAGGATTGAACCCACACATGATGTGGTGAAGAAGAAGAAAAGAAAAAGGAAGAGAGGTAAAAAGATATCTCCCCCAAATAATGCTGCTCCTATTACTATTGTGCCTCATGAAAATATAATTGTGGAAGATAATGATACTTCTTATGATCTTGAAAATCTTTTTTGCACTTTCTTGGAAGAGTATGATAATTGCTATACTATTGGTGCTATCCATACTATTAATTATGAGAGTGATTATGCTTATGATATGAAAAGGCCCAAGCTTGGGGATTCTATGTTTGATGAAGATGATGTTTTTGAGAATATATTTGCTGCAATTAATGTCAGTCCCAAGCTCGGGGAGGCTATGTTTAATGAAGATGATGTTTTTAGTCTCCCAAGTTTTGATATGCAAATTTATAATGATGATAGCATGCCTCCTACTTATGATGATTATTGTGATGATACTTATGCTATAAAAAGTAGTGATTATATTTATAAAACTTGTCAGGATTATGGTTACCCTTTTTCTGAACATTACTCTTTTAATGTAGAACAATTTATAGTATTCGAGTTTCTTATGATACTCCCACTATTATTCATGAGAAGAAATTTGCTTATGTGGAGAGTAATAAAAATTCTATGCTTGTAGATCATGAAAAGAATGCTTTAGATGCTGGTTATATTGTTTAATCCATTCATGATGCTACTGATAATTATTATGAGGGAGGAACATATGCTTGTATGAATTACAATAATATCAAGTTTCCTCTCTATGTGCTTAAAGTTTTGAAGTTATGCTTGTTTTACCTTCCTATGCTAGTTGATTATTGTTTCCATAAGTTGTTTGCTCACAAAATCCCTATGCATAGGAAGTGGGTTAGCCTTAAATGTTCTAGTCATATTCTTCATGAGGCTCTCTTTATTTTTCAATTATTATCTTTTATGTGAGCATCATTGAAATCATCATGCCTAGCTAGGGGCGTTAAACGATAGCGCTTGTTGGGAGGCAACCCAATTTTATTTTTGTCCCTTGCTTTTTACTCATGTTTAGTAATAAATAATTCATCTAGACTCTGTTTATATGCGGTTTTATGCTTTTAATTAGTGTTTGTGCCAAGTAGAACCTTTGGGAAGACTTGGGGAAAGTCTTTGCGATCATGCTGTAAAAAACAGAAACTTTAGCGCTCACGAGAATTGCTGCCATTTTTTATTGGAGAGGGCTATTTAGTTAATTCTTTTTGAAGACGTTTAATAGATAAATTCCTCACTTCCAGAAATTTATTGGAGAATTTTATGAGCTCCATAAGTATATGTTGGATCCCGATTACTACAGACTGTTCTGTTTTTGACAGATTCTGTTTTCCGTGTGTTGTTTGCTTATTTTGATGAATCTATGACTAGTAAATTAGTTTATAAACCATAGAGAAGTTGGAATATAGTAGGTTTAACACCAATATAAATAAAGAATGAGTTCATTACAGTATCTTGAAGTGGTGTTTTCTTTTCTTTCGCTAACGTAGCTTACGAGTTTTCTGTTAAGTTTTGTGTTGTGAAGTTTTCAAGTTTTGGGTAAAGATTCGATGGACTATGGAATAAGGAGTGGAAAGAGCCTAAGATTGGGGATTCCCAAGGCACCCCAATGTAATATTAAAGGACAACCAAGAGCCTAAGCTTTGGGATGCCCCGGAAGGCATCCCCTCTTTCGTCTTCGTTCATCGGTAACTTTAGTTGGAGCTATATTTTTATTTACCACATGATATGAGTTTTGCTTGGAGCGTCATTTTATTTACTTTTTTTTTCTTGCTGTTTGAATAAAATACCAAGATCTGAAATTCTTAAATGTTAGAGAGTATTCACATAGTTGCATAATTATTCGACTACTCATTAATCTTCACTTATATCTTTCGGAGTAGTTTGTCATTTGCTCTAGTGCTTCACTTATATCTTTTTAGAGCACGGTGGTGGTTTTATTTTATAGAGATAATAGATCTATCATGCTTCACTTATATTATTTCGAGAGTCTTTAGAACAACATGGTAGTTTGCTTTGGTTGTGAAACTAGTCCTAATATGATGGGCATCCAAGAGGGATATAATAAAAACTTTCATATAAAGTGCATTGAATACTATGAGAAGTATGATACTTGATGATTGTTTTGAGATATGAAGATGGTGATATTAGAGTCATGCTAGTTGAGTATTTGTGAATTTGAGAAATGCTTGTGTTGAAGTTTGTGATTCCTGTAGCATGCACGTACGGTGAACTGTTATGTTAAGAAGTCAGAGCATGATGTATTTATTGATTGTCCTCCTTATGAGTGGCGGTCGGGGACGAGCGATGGTCTTTTCCTACCAATCTATCCCCCTAGCAGCATGAGCGTAGTACTTTGTTTCTGTAACTAATAGATTTTTGCAATAAGTATGTGAGTTCTTTATGACTAATGTTGAGTCCATGGATTATACACACTCTCACCCTTCCACCATTGCTAGCCTCTCTAGTACCGCGCAACTTTTGCCGGTACCATAAACCCACCATATACCTTCCTCAAAACAGCCACCCTACCTATCATGGCATCTCCATAGCCATTTCGAGATATATTGCCATGCAACTTACCACCGTTCCATTTATTATGACGTGCTCCATCATTGTCATATTGCTTTGCATGATCATGTAGTTGACATCGTATTTGTGGCAAAGCCACCATTCATAATTCTTTCATACGTGTCACTCATGCATCAGTGCATATCCCGGTACACCGCCGGAGGCATTCATATAGAGTCATATCTTGTTCTAAGTATTGAGTTGTAATTGTTGAGTTGTAAGAAAAATAAAAGTGTGATGATCATCATTATTAGAGCATTGTCCCAGTGAGGAAAGGATGATGGAGACTATGATTCCCCCACAAGTCGGGATGAGACTCCGGACGAAAAATAAATAAAGAAAATAGGCCAAAGAAGCCCAAATAAAAAAAGAGAGAAAAAAGAGGCCATAAAAAAAGAGAAGGCCCAAATAAATAATAATAATAAAAATGATGAGAGAAAAAGAGAGAAGGGGCAATGCTACTATCCTTTTACCACACTTGTGCTTCAAAGTAGCACCATGATCTTCATGATAGAGAGTCTCCTATGTTGTCACTTTCATATACTAGTGGGAGTCTTTCATTATAGAACTTGGCCTGTATATTCCAATGATGGGCTTCCTCAAAATGCCCTAGGTCTTCGTGAGCAAGCGAGTTGGATGCACACCCACTAGTTTCTTTTGTTGAGCTTTCATACATTTATAGCTCTAGTGCATCCGTTGCATGGCAATCCCTACTCACTCACATTGCTATCTATTGATGGGCATCTCCATAGCCCATTGATACGCCTAGTTGATGTGAGACTATCTTCTCCTTTTTGTCTTCTCCACAACCACCATTCTATTCCACCTATAGTGCTATGTCCATGGCTCACGCTCATGTATTGCGTGAAGATTGAAAAAGTTTGAGAACATCAAAAGTATGAAACAATTGCTTGGCTTGCCATCGGGGTTGTGCATGATTTAAATATTTTGTGTGGTGAAGATGGAGCATAGCCATACTATATGATTTTGTAGGGATAGCTTTCTTTGGCCATGTTATTTTGAGAAGACATGATTGCTTTGTTAGTATGGTTGAAGTATTATTATTCTTATGTCAATATTAAACTTTTGTCTTGAATCTTATGGATCTGAATATTCTTGCCACAATTAAGAAGAATTACATTAAAATTATGTTAGGTAGAATTCCACATCAAAATTTCTGTTTTTATCATTTACCTACTCGAGGACGAGCAGGAATTAAGCTTCGGGATGTTGATACGTCTCCAATGTATCTATAATTTTTGATTGTTCCATGCTATTATATTAT
Organism: Triticum urartu; assembly: GCF_003073215.2. Taxonomy (NCBI): domain Eukaryota; kingdom Viridiplantae; phylum Streptophyta; class Magnoliopsida; order Poales; family Poaceae; genus Triticum; species Triticum urartu. The sequence continues at coordinate 364,478,459 of NC_053023.1, forward strand.
CAACCTTGGATGTTTTATATGCATTTATATGCTATTTTATATGATTTTTGGGACTAACCTATTAACCCAGAGCCTAGTGCCAGTTTCTTTTTTTCCCTTGTTTTAGAGTATCGCAGAAAAGGAAAATTAAACGGAGTCCAATTGACCTGAAACTTTACGGAACTTATTTTTGGATCAGAAGAAGCCCGGGAGACTTGGAGTCCATGTAAGGGAAGCTTCAAGGAGGCCACGAGGTAGGGGGGCGCGCCCACCCCCCTGGGCGCGCCCTCCACCCTCGTGGGCCCCTCATGGCTCCCCTGACGTACTCCTTCCGCCTATATATCTCCATATACCCTAAAAAGATCGGGGAGCACAATAGATCAGGAGTTCCACCGCCAGAAGCCTCCGTAGCCACTGAAAGCCAATCTAGACAAATTTCGGCACCCTGTCGGAGGGGGAATCCCTCTCCGGTGTCCATCTTCATCATCCGGGTGTTGGGGAACGTAGTAATTTCAAAAAATTTCCTACGCACACGCAAGATCATGGTGATGCATAGCAACGAGAGGGGAGAGTGTGATCTACGTACCCTTGTAGACCGACAGCGGAAGCGTTAGCACAACGCCGTTGATGTAGTCGTACGTCTTCATGGCCCGACCGATCAAGCACCGAAACTACGGCACCTCCGAGTTCTAGCACACGTTCAGCTCGATGACGATCCCCGGACTCCGATCCAGCAAAGTGTCGGGGAAGAGTTTCGTCAGCACGACGGCGTGGTGATGATCTTGATGTACTACCGTCGCAGGGCTTTGCCTAAGCACCGCTACAATATTATCGAGGACTATGGTGGAAGGGGGCACCGCACACGGTTAAGAATATGATCACGTGGATCAACTTGTGTGTTAAGGGGTGCCCCCTGCCCCCGTATATAAAGGATCAAGGGGGGGGGGTGCGCCCGGCCAGGAGGAGGGCGCGCCAGGAGGAGTCCTACTCCCACCGGGAGTAGGATTCCCCCCTTTCCTAGTTGGAATAGGATTCGGGAGGGGGAAAGAGGAGAGAGAGAAGGAAGGGGGGGCTCCAGCCCCCCTCTCCTTGTCCTATTCGGACTAGGGGGGGGGAGGGGCGCACGGCCCAGCCCTGGCCACCTCTCCTCTCTTCCACTAAAGCCCACTAAGGCCCATATACCTCCCGGGGGGTTCCGGTAACCTCCCGCTACTCCGGTAAAATCCCGATTTCATCTGGAACACTTCCGATATCCAAATATAGGCTTCCAATATATCAATCTTTATGTCTCGACCATTTCGAGACTCCTCGTCATGTCCGTGATCACATCCGGGACTCCGAACAAACTTCGGTACATCAAAATGCATAAACTCATAATATAACTGTCATCGAAACCTTAAGCGTGCGGGCCCTAGGGTTCGAGAACAATGTAGACATGACCGAGACACGTCTCCGGTCAATAACCAATAGCGGAACCTGGATGCTCATATTGGCTCCTACATATTCTACGAAGATCTTTTATCGGTCAGACCGCATAACAACATACGTTGTTCCCTTTGTCATCGGTATGTTACTTGCCCGAGATTCGATCGTGGGTATCTTAATACCTAGTTCAATCTCATTACCGGCAAGTCTCTTTACTCGTTCCGTAATACATCATCTCACAACTAACTCATTAGTTGCAATGCTTGCAAGGCTTATGTGATGTGCATTACCGAGAGGGCCCAGAGATACCTCCCCGACAATCGGAGTGACAAATCCTAATCTCGAAATACGCCAACCCAACATGTACCTTTGGAGACACCTGTAGAGTACCTTTATAATCACCCAGTTACATTGTGACGTTTGGTAGCACACAAAGTGTTCCTCCGGCAAACGGGAGTTGCATAATCTCATAGTCATAGGAACATGTATAAGTCATGAAGAAAGCAATAGCAACATACTAAACGATCGGGTGCTAAGCTAATGGAATGGGTCATGTCAATCAGATCATTCATCTAATGATGTGATCCCGTTAATCAAATAACAACTCTTTGTCCATGGTTAGGAAACATAACCATCTTTGATTAACGAGCTAGTCAAGTAGAGGCATACTAGTGCGACTCTGTTTGTCTATGTATTCTCACATGTATTATGTTTCCGGTTAATACAATTCTAGCATGAATAATAAACATTTATCATGATATAAGGAAATAAATAATAACTTTATTATTGCCTCTAGGGCATATTTCCTTCAGTCTCCCACTTGCACTAGAGTCAATAATCTAGATTACACAGTAATGATTCTAACACCCATGGAGCCTTGGTGCTGATCATGTTTTTCTCGTGGAAGAGGCTTAGTCAACGGGTCTGCTACATTCAGATCCGTATGTATCTTGCAAATCTCTATGTCTCCCACCTGGACTAGATCCCAGATGGAGTTGAAGCGTCTCTTGATGTGCTTGGTTCTCTTGTGAAATCTGGATTCCTTTGCCAAGGCAATTGCTCCAGTATTATCACAAAATATTTTCATTGGACCCGATGCACTAGGTATGACACCTAGATCGGATATGAACTCCTTCATCCAGACTCCTTCATTTGCTACTTCCGAAGCAGCTATGTATTCCGCTTCACACGTAGATCCCGCCACGACGCTTTGTTTAGAACTGCACCAACTGACAGCTCCACCGTTTAATGTAAACACATATCCGGTTTGCGATTTAGAATCGTCCGGATCAGTGTCAAAGCTCGCATCTACGTAACCATTTACGATGAGCTCTTTGTCACCTCCATAAATGAGAAACATATCCTTAGTCCTTTTCAGGTATTTCAGGATGTTCTTGACCGCTGTCCAGTGATCCACTCCTGGATTACTTTGGTACCTCCCTGCTAGACTTATAGCAAGGCACACATCAGGTCTGGTACACAGCATTGCATACATGATAGAGCCTATGGCTGAAGCATAGGGAACATCTTTCATTTTCTCTCTATCTTCTGCAGTGGTCGGGCATTGAGTCTTACTCAACTTCACACCTTGTAACACAGGCAAGAACCCTTTCTTTCCTTGATCCATTTTGAACTTCTTCAAAACTTTGTCAAGGTATGTGCTTTGTGAAAGTCCAATTAAGCGTCTTGATCTATCTCTATAGATCTTAATGCCTAATATGTAAGAAGCTTCACCGAGGTCTTTCATTGAAAAACTCTTATTCAAGTATCCCTTTATGCTATCCAGAAATTCTATATCATTTCCAATCAGTAATATGTCATCCACATATAATATCAGAAATGCTACAGAGCTCCCACTCACTTTCTTGTAAATACAGGCTTCTCCAAAAGTCTGTATAAAACCAAATGCTTTGATCACACTATCAAAGCATTTATTCCAACTCCGAGAGGCTTGCACCGGTCCATAAATGGATCGCTGGAGCTTGCACACTTTGTTAGCTCCCTTTGGATCGACAAAACCTTCTGGTTGCATCATATACAACTCTTCTTCCAGAAATCCATTCAGGAATGCAGTTTTGACATCCATCTGCCAAATTTCATAATCATAAAATGCGGCAATTGCTAACATGATTCGGACAGACTTAAGCATCGCTACGGGTGAGAAGGTCTCATCGTAGTCAATCCCTTGAACTTGCCGAAAACCTTTTGCGACAAGTCGAGCTTTGTAGACAGTAATATTACCGTCAGCGTCAGTCTTCTTCTTGAAGATCCATTTATTCTCTATTGCTTGCTGATCATTGGGCAAGTCAACCAAAGTCCATACTTTGTTCTCATACATGGATCCCATCTCAGATTTCATGGCTTCAAGCCATTTTGCGGAATCTGGGCTCACCATCGCTTCTTCATAGTTCGTAGGTTCATCATGATCTAGTAGCATGACTTCCAGAACAGGATTACCGTACCACTCTGGCACGGATCTCACTCTGGTTAATCTACGAGGTTCAGTAGTATCTTGTTCTGAAGTTTCATGATCATTATCATTAGCTTCCTCACTAATTAGTGTAGGTGTCACAGAAACAGGTTTCTGTGATGTACTACTTTCCAATAAGGGAGTAGGTACTGTTACCTTGTCAAGTTCTACTTTCCTCCCACTCACTTCTTTCGAGATAAACTCCTTCTCCAGAAAGTTTCCGAATTTAGCAACAAAAGTCTTGCCTTCGGATCTGTGATAGAAGGTGTATCCAATAGTTTCCTTTGGATATCCTATGAAGACACATTTCTCCGATTTGGGTTCGAGCTTATCAGGTTGAAGCTTTTTCACATAAGCATCGCAGCCCCAAACTTTCAGAAACGACAACTTTGGTTTCTTGCCAAACCACAGTTCATAAGGCGTCGTCTCAACGGATTTTGATGGTGCCCTATTTAACGTGAATGCGGCCGTCTCTAGAGCGTATCCCCAAAACGATAGCGGTAAATCAGTAAGAGACATCATAGATCGCACCATATCTAGTAAAGTGCGATTACGACATTCGGACACACCATTACGCTGTGGTGTTCCGGGTGGCGTGAGTTGCGAAACTATTCCACATTGTTTCAAATGTACACCAAACTCGTAACTCAAATATTCTCCTCCACGATCAGATCGTAGGAATTTTATTTTCTTGTTACGATGATTTTCAACTTCACTCTGAAATTCTTTGAACTTTTCAAACGTTTCAGACTTGTGTTTCATTAAGTAGATATACCCATATCTGCTTAAGTCATCTGTGAAGGTGAGAAAATAACAATATCCGCCACGAGCCTCAACATTCATCGGACCACATACATCTGTATGTATGATTTCCAACAAATCTGCTGCTCTCTCCATAGTACCGAAGAACGGTGTTTTTGTCATCTTACCCATAAGGCACGGTTCGCAAGTACCAAGTGATTCATAATCAAGTGGTTCCAAAAGCCCATCAGTATGGAGTTTCTTCATGCGTTTTATACCGATATGACTCAAACGGCAGTGCCACAAATAAGTTGCACTATCATTATCAACTCTGCATCTTTTGGCTTCAACACTATGAATATGTGTGTCACTACTATCGAGATTTAATAAGAATAGACCACTCCTTAAGGGTGCATGACCATAAAAGATATTACTCATGTAAATAGAACAACCATTATTCTCTGATTTGAATGAATAACCGTCTCGCATCAAACAAGATCCAGATATAATGTTCATGCTTAACGCTGGCACCAAATAACAATTATTTAGGTCTAATACTAATCCCGAAGGTAGATGTAGAGGTAGCGTGCCGACTGCGATCACATCGACTTTGGAACCATTTCCCACGCGCATCGTCACCTCGTCCTTAGCCAATCTTCGCTTAATCCGTAGTCCCTGTTTCGAGTTGCAAATATTAGCAACAGAACCAGTATCAAATACCCAGGTGCTACTGTGAGCATTAGTAAGGTACACATCAATAACATGTATATCACATATACCTTTGTTCACCTTGCCATCCTTCTTATCTGCCAAATACTTGGGGCAGTTCCGCTTCCAGTGACCAGTCTGCTTGCAGTAGAAGCACTCAGTTTCAGGCTTAGGTCCAGGTTTGGGTTTCTTCTCTTGAGTAGCAACTTGCTTGCTGTTCTTTTTGAAGTTCCCCTTCTTCTTACCTTTGCCCTTTTTCTTGAAACTAGTGGTCTTGTTGACCATCAACACTTGATGCTCCTTCTTGATTTCTACCTCCGCAGCTTTCAGCATTGCGAAGAGCTCGGGAATAGTCTTATTCATCCCTTGCATATTATAGTTCATCACGAAGCTCTTGTAGCTTGGTGGCAGTGATTGGAGAATTCTGTCAATGACGCAATCATCTGGAAGATTAACTCCCAATTGAATCAAGTGATTATTATACCCAGACATTTTGAGTATATGCTCACTGACAGAACTGTTCTCCTCCATCTTGTAGCTATAGAACTTATTGGAGACTTCATATCTCTCAATCCGGGCATTTGCTTGAAATATTAACTTCAACTCCTGGAACATCTCATATGCTCCATGACGTTCAAAACGTCGTTGAAGTCCCGATTCTAAGCCGTAAAGCATGGCACACTGAACTATCGAGTAGTCATCAGCTTTGCTCTGCCAGACGTTCATAACATCTGGTGTTGCTCCAGCAGCAGGCCTGGCACCCAGCGGTGCTTCCAGGACGTAATTCTTCTGTGCAGCAATGAGGATAATCCTCAAGTTACGGACCCAGTTTGTGTAATTTCTACCATCATCTTTCAACTTTGCTTTCTCAAGGAACGCATTAAAATTCAACAGAACAACAGCACGGGCCATCTATCTACAATCAAACATAAATAAGCAAGATACTATCAGGTACTAAGTTCATGATAAATTTAGGTTCACTTAATCATATTACTTAAAGAACTCCCACTTAGATAGACATCCCTCTAATCCTCTAAGTGATTACGTGATCCAAATCAACTAAACCATGTCCGATCATCACGTGAGATGGAGTAGTTTCATTGGTGAACATCACTATGTTGATCATATCTACTATATTATTCACGCTCGACCTTTCGGTCTCCGTGTTCTGAGGCCATATCTGCATATGCTTGGCTCGTCAAGTATAACCTGAGTATTCTGCGTGTGCAACTGTTTTGCACCCGTTGTATTTGAACATAGAGCCTATCACACCCGATCATCACGTGGTGTCTCAGCACGAAGAACTTTCGCAACGGTGCATACTCAGGGAGAACACTTCTTGATAATTAGTGAGAGATCATCTTATAATGCTACCGTCATTCAAAGAAAGATAAGATGCATAAAAGAAAAACATCACATGCAATCAATATAAGTGATATGATATGGCCATCATCATCTTGTGCTTGTGATCTCCATCTTCGAAGCACCGTCGTGATCACCATCGTCACCGGCGCGATACCTTGATCTCCATCGTAGCATCGTTGTCGTCTCGCCAATCTTATGCTTCCACGACTATCGCTACCGCTTAGTGATAAAGTAAAGCATTACAGCGCGATTGCATTGCATACAATAAAGCGACAACCATATGGCTCCTGCCAGTTGCCGATAACTCGGTTACAAAACATGATCATCTCATACAATAAAATTTAGCATCATGTCTTGACCATATCACATCACAACATGCCCTGCAAAAACAAGTTAGACGTCCTCTACTTTGTTGTTGCAAGTTTTACGTGCCTGCTACGGGCTTAAGCAAGAACCAATCTTACATATGCATCAAAACCACAACGATAGTTTGTCAAGTTGGTGCTGTTTTAACCTTCGCAAGGACCGGGCGTAGCCACACTCGGTTCAACTAAAGTTGGAGAAACTGTCACCCGCTAGCCACCTTTGTGCAAAGCACGTCGGGAGAACCGGTCTCGCGTAAGCGTACGCGTAATGTCGGTCCGGGCCGCTTCGTCCAACAATACCGCCGAACCAAAGTATGACATGCTGGTAAGCAGTATGACTTATATCGCCCACAACTCACTTGTGTTCTACTCGTGCATATAACATCAACACATAAAACCTAGGCTCTGATACCACTGTTGGGGAACGTAGTAATTTCAAAAAAAATTCCTACGCACACGCAAGATCATGGTGATGCATAGCAACGAGAGGGGAGAGTGTGATCTACGTACCCTTGTAGACCGACAGTGGAAGCGTTAGGACAACGCGGTTGATGTAGTCGTACGTCTTCACGGCCCGACCGATCAAGCACCGAAACTACGACACCTCCGAGTTCTAGCACATGTTCAGCTCGATGACGATCCTCGGACTCCGATCCAGCAAAGTGTCAGGGAAGAGTTCCGTCAGCACGACGGCGTGGTGACGATCTTGATGTACTACCGTCGCAGGGCTTCGCCTAAGCACCGCTACAATATTATCGAGGATTATGGTGGAAGGGGGCACCGCACACGGCTAAGAATATGATCACATGGATCAACTTGTGTGTTAAGGGGTGCCCCCTGCCCCCGTATATAAAGGATAAAGGGGGGAGGGGTGCGGCCGGCCAGGAGGAGGGCGCGCCAGGAGGAGTCCTACTCCCACCGGGAGTAGGATTCCCCTCCTTTCCTAGTTGGAATAGGATTCGGGAGGGGGAAAGAGGAGAGAGAGAAGGAAGGGGGGGCGTCGGCCCCCTCTCCTTGTCCTATTCGGACTAGGGGGGAGGGGCGCGCGGCCCAGCCCTGGCCACCTCTCCTCTATTCCACTAAAGCCCACTAAGGCCCATATACCTCCCGGGGGGTTCCGGTAACCTCCCGGTACTCCGGTAAAATCCCGATTTCATCCGGAACACTTCCGATATCCAAATATAGGCTTCCAATATATCAATCTTTATGTCTCGACCATTTCGAGACTCCTCGTCATGTCCGTGATCACATCCGGGACTCCGAACAAACTTCGGTACATCAAAATGCATAAACTCATAATATAACTGTCATCGAAACCTTAATCGTGCGGACCCTATGGGTTCGAGAACAATGTAGACATGACCGAGACACGTCTCCGGTCAATAACCAATAGCGGAACCTGGATGCTCATATTGGCTCCTACATATTCTACGAAGATCTTTATCGGTCAGACCGCATAACAACATACGTTGTTCCCTTTGTCATCGGTATGTTACTTGCCCGAGATTCGATCGTCGGTATCCAATACCTAGTTCAATCTCGTTACCGGCAAGTCTCTTTACTCGTTCTGTAATACATCATCCCGCAACTAACTCATTAGTTGCAATGCTTGCAAGGCTTATGTGATGTGCATTACCGAGAGGGCCCAGAGATACCTCTCCGACAATCGGAGTGACAAAACCTAATCTTGAAATACGCCAACCCAACATGTACCTTTGGAGACACCTGTAGTACTGCTTTATAATCACCCAGTTACGTTGTGACGTTTAGTAGTACCCAAAGTGTTCCTCCGGTAAACGGGAGTTGCATAATCTCATAGTTATAGGAACATGTATAAGTCATGAAGAAAGCAAATAGCAACATACTAAACGATCGGGTGCTAAGCTAATGGAATGGTTCATGTCAATCAGATCATTCAACTAATGATGTGACCTCGCTTAATCAAATAACACTTTTGTCCATGGTTAGGAAACATAACCATCTTTGATTAACGAGCTAGTCAAGTAGAGGCATACTAGTGACACTCTGTTTGTCTATGTATTCACACATGTATTATGTTTCCGGTTAATACAATTCTAAGCATGAATAATAAACATTAATCATGATATAAGGAAAAATAAATAATAACTTTATTATTGCCTCCTAGGCATATTTCCTTCACCCGGTGCTCTCCATGACGAGGAGGGAGTAGTTCTCCCTCGGGGCTGAGGGTATGTACCAGTAGCTATGTGTTTGATCTCTCTCTCTCTCTTGTTCTTGAGGTGATACGATCTTGATGTATCGCGAGCTTTGCTATTATATTTGGATCCTATGATGTTTCTTCCCCCCTCTACTCTCTTGTAATGGATTGAGTTTCCCCTTTGAAGTTATCTTATCGGATTGAGTCTTTAAAGATTTGAGAACACTTGATGTATGTCTTGCCGTGCGTATCTGTGGTGACAATGGGATATCCACGTGATTCACTTGATGTATGTTTTGGTGATCAACTTGCGGGTTCCGCCCATGAACCTATGCATAGGGGTTGGCACACGTTTTCGTCGTGATTCTCCGGTAGAAACTTTGGGGCACTCTTTGAGGTTCTATGTGTTGGTTGAATAGATGAATCTGAGATTGTGTGATGCATATCGTATAATCATACCCATGGATACTTGAGGTGACATTGGAGTATCTAGGTGACATTAGGGTTTTGGTTGATTTGTGTCTTAAGGTGTTATTCTAGTACGAACTCTAGGGCTGTTTGTGACACTTATAGGAATAGCCCAACGGATTGATTGGAAAGAATAACTTTGAGGTGGTTTCGTACCCTACCATAATCTCTTCGTTTGTTCTCCGCTATTAGTGACTTTGGAGTGACTCTTTGTTGCATGTTGAG